>NC_050578.1:243190338-243490338 GCF_011100635.1 Trichosurus vulpecula
TTTATTGCTTCTCAGATTATATAACATCAGTATTGAAGTTAAAAGAAACATTTTATATTTTCTCTCAAATCCTGTTTTCCTATGCTTTGTACACCAGAAGAAATTTCAGCTGTTTAAAATATTTGAATCTGATCAAAGGAGCAAATATATTTTTGCTTGATATCATTTTGTTCTGTCATAGAGAACAATCCTATATAGATTTGTAAAGAAGATTGCTTCCCATCTTTGTTTTCATGTTAATTTCTCCAATGTGAATTCACATGAATCAAGAACATACCTGTAGACCTTGAAAGGATATCAAGCCTTGAACCAGACCCCCCTTCTCCTGTTGCAGGATTCATCCAGTTCAGTGTATCAAAGTATTGGCACTTCTCCATATTTAAGGATCTTTTAAGATCCTTGTAAAAAAAAAAAAAAAAGAGTTGTCTCCAGGATCAGATGAAAAAAGCTTTTTTTGTCTGTTTTTTTTTTGTTTGTTTGTTTTTTAAAAGACCTACCTTTGGGGGTGAGAGAAGCACATAGCGGATGAGTTTTTTAATGTGTGGGGGAAAAATTCCATGAAAATTAACTTAAAAGTTACCCTTGTAGAAATTAAAATTAGCCCTTACTAATCTGTTTCTGTAGAAACATGAATGCATTTGATTAAGCTACCAAAAGAATCCAAGAAAAAAAATACCTGTAGACATTTTTCTGTAGATTCTCTTTTATTCTGTTTTATCAGTACGTTTCCTGTCTTGTTTCCTCGAATTGACTTAGTTTTCCATTGCTAACAAAGAACATTTCCTTCTAAAGCTATTAAGTCATTCATTATTTACATCTTGTCTGTGAAATCACATAAAGATAAAAGATGGATTATTTTGAATTATGATCGCATTCCCCAGTGTCCTCTAGTCTCTTTCTAGACCACTGCTGTCCAGAGGCAGCAGTGGCAGGCTGGCTGTTCTTCATCAAGGAGCTCTCTGAAGGCCAGTAGGACTTCCACAGCTTGGAAAGAGACCAAGGCCAGACTGACCACAATGCCAGCTAGCAGCATCCTGTGTTTGCTAAAGATGCTGTAAAGTTGATTGGTTTTTAAATAAGTGAGTGGCATAATTTCAGAAACAAACAGGAGACTGTAATTTTTTCATCTCCTTTTAGATACTTTTGATGATTTCTGTCCATCAGGAACTCTGAAGCATAAATTGTATCAAAAATTTGGCAACTGCATGTAAAGAACAGCCTCTAGTAGACTTAGGAAGTGTTTAAGTAGAGCTGATACCATTTTACATTGGGAAACCAATGTCACAAAGAAAGAAAAAAAGATGGCGAAGAATCATAACACTTAGTAAATATTGTTTTGTATTTTGTATCCTCAGCATTTAGGACAGTGCTCTGCATATAGTAAGCACCTAATAAATGCTTTATTCATTCATAAGTTTGTAGCATAATAAAATTTAATTACTTAGGACAGAGTCATTTTCCACACACATTGCTACAGCTGATACTTTTTAATCGTTAGAGAAAGTTTCACTAAACTGATTCAGAGATAGAAAACCACACTTAATTTTGTCAGGCCCTAAACAGCCTACATACCTTTATTTGTATAGAAACTCCTATAGACCATGAACAATAATAGCATAGCCCTTGAACTATAATAGATCACTGAAGGAAGTAAGAAATGTTGTGGCAGAGTTGGGGTGGACAGGGAAATAAAAGATAAGATGATTTTTTTTCTGCTTTTTTCTTTTTTTTTAGTTCAAAGTATTCCAAGTAGATATGTCAAATACCTGTAGTGAACTTGTTTATATGTGTAGAACAAAGTAAAATCAGATTAAAAGCTTTGGGAAACTCAGTCGACTTCAAAAAAAATTATAGTGAGCCTGCCGCTAAAGCTTTATGAATGTGTTAATTGTTGTGTTTCTGTCTTATAAATATGTTTTAGCATAGAGTACGGCTGATTTCCTATTGCAAGAGCACTACATTATTTGGAGGTTGGGAGAAGAGCTGGAAGGATGAGGACTAAATAGCATACTGTAATGAAACCTCCCTTTGGGCAGCACATGCCTCAGTTCTGAATGCCCAGAAATACTTCACAGATGCGCTAGGCTGCCTAGCAATGGGAATTTTCTAATTCTGGCTAGCCTGAAAAAGTAAATAGAACTATTGAACATAAGGCAGCGCCTAATAAAAAAACCAACAATTCTCCCCTTGTAAACACCTACATTTGGCCCCATTATAAATTCTTTCTTCATATCCAGGAACTAGCAGACCCTTAAATGTTGGGGTCTCAAAAGTAACTAGAGTTATGGGATTGGGGGAAGCAATGTTTTATGTTGGCATTTCCATAAAGTACTCCATATCCTGTCTCATTGATTTGTAGGAAAATGTACTGCATACATTGGAGGGAATTATGTAAGAAAACACCATAGCCATTTTTCTCTTAGCCCTTTTTTTGATATAGCCATAAGAAAATAAATAAATGGGTATATATAAATGCATATCCTGTAAGTGTAGGTATTTGTCATTTCAAAGATGACAGGCAGCTGAGATCAGAAGCTGCTATGTCCAGTCTTGAAAATGTTTATTAGGCTAGCATTAAAGCCATTTATTTGTATAATTTGGGAAACTTCTACATTTTAAAATCCCCACATCTTTTTTTCCTTTTTCACATGACAGAATTAAGCTTGGGGCTTCTATAAACTATGTGTCAATTAAAACTCCCCATCCAGCAGTTGAGTTGTCTAGCCATTCTGTTACCATTCTGAGAGTTTTTAGGATTCTGTGATCAACTTTGAGTGTCCACGTGGCTTAATTAGCCAACAGTTTACCTTTAACTACAGTTGGGCAGGAGATTTTTCAACCTATAGTGAAGGGAAAGACTGACATCATTTTGAATTCTCTTGTTCATGGACAACGATTATTACTTTTTTGCTATATCCAAGCTAGTTTCTATACAGTTTAAAAGAAAAGGAAAATGGAAGAGGGAGAAGAATGGAGATTTGGTTCAGTCTTTTCAATTCATTTTTACAGCATGGCAGATTATCTTGAAAGCTAGACATTTAGCTTTAAATGTAAAAAACGGACACAGAGTAAATGGATTCCTGAATTATCTTTGTCTTTTGAAGCCCTGCCTGATGTGCCTCTTAAAATCAAGTCTGGATTTACTTCTCTGTAGAATTGGCCTTAAGATGGACCCCAAATCTTCTCTGCCTTTTCCAGGTAGCAACAAGGCTTCCTAAGACAAAAGAAAGGGGTTTGAAGTTCTTCTCCCAAACCACTTTTCCAAAGAAAGCTCCCAGTCTTTCTTCATTCACTTGCAGTAGCAACAGCAGGCCCTAGAATCTCAAGCATCCTCTCAGCTTGGCCCTGCTGAAGCTTAATTCAAATTCCACACACTCTGGGGCTTATATGCTCCTGCCTGCATTGTGTGTCCCAGAGCCATACAAGACTTGGGTTAAGCAGCAGTTGGAGACCAGCAGAAAGGTTGCCAGAAGTGAGAGGCCCTGCTACACAATTAAGGAAAGATGAATGGGAAGGAGTCATGAGGGAGGGGCCTGATGGAGACCCATTTAGGCAATAGTGCTGTATCCGAGGATCACAAGGATGGGAGCGACCATGTTGTGACACATCCATCTCATTTCTTTACCCCAGAGAGGGGGATAACAGGGGAGGGAGAAGCATCTTTCACTGTGCTTTTGATAACCAAGGTTAGGTGACGGTTTAAGTTGCTTCTGTTTTTATCAGAATGTTACCTAAGTGATTCTCCCATTCCTGTTCACATTGAACACTAATATGAATAAAATGTGCTTAGAAGGATGCACATTTGTGGCAAACAAGTACAGTGGGGAAACAGGGCTTTTGTCAAGAAAAATGCTAGAGAGGAATCATTTTCATTTGTTGATTTTAAGGGAAAATAAGTTAAATTTTCCCAGGAATAATCTAGAGGTTTGCCTTATGTAGTCTTTCCAGTTCTAAATCAGTTGTCCTAAGATCAATTTGTGAAACAAAGGAAAAGCAGTGGTTTATTCCTCCTCTATCTTTCAACTGTTTGTGATTACTCCAAGGCCCTGAGGATCATATGCCATAACAGTAATGATTTGCATTGTCCAAGGGTGGTCCCATACAGCTTAACTCCTGTCATTTGAGGGAATTCAGCTCAGCAAGTTATTTGCATGGGCAGGGTATCCATCCATGTGCATCGTGTACTGGACTTAACAGCTTGTTCATGGGATGTGACTGGGAACGTTGAGGGGATGAACTCCAGTATCATTAGAAATGATGGGAATGACTTCGTTCCCAGAATGATTTGTTCCAGATCATAGCTTAAGTTGGGTCTTGAATAGAGCCGACAGAGACTACCTCTCAAAGTTCTCTCTTGCACAGAAAGTGGACATTTGAAAGAGCTGTTGCTTTGAACCTTTGAAGATGTTTGTGTCATGGTTTTGCAAGGATAAAGTATGGCATATTCTATAGTACCATGGTAAGGTGAATAGGCCCAAGGAGTCATATCCAGATTTTGTCCATTTAGACCTGTACTCTGCTTTGCACATAGCAAACAATTGATAGATGCTTTTTAGATTGGATTGGCGATCCCTTAATGAAAAGCTCTTCAAAAACAATTTTTCACTTCCTCAGGAATAGGATATAACTTAGTGACCTAGAGCTCTTCTCTTGGGCTATTGTGCTGTTAGCATTGAATGTGGGCCACAGAATGATCTCATGAAGTCCACAGTGTTACCTAATTGGGCAACATGACTACTACCAGTAAATATGCACAGCTGTAATACCACCTTCTGCAGGAGGCCTTCCAAGGCCTTCCTATCTGATTGATTGATTCTGTATATTGTAGGTACCTAATTATTTACATGTTGCCTTCCCCATTCAACTTTGTAAACTCCTGGAGGGACATGACTGCATATGTTGTGCATTGTATCTCTAGCGTTTAATTTAGCACAGTGCCTGACACATAGTAAGCACTTAATGATTGTGGACTTATTGACTGACTGTTTTCCCACTAACACACCTTACATTTAGTGACAGATCATGGTACTGGAATTCTGAGCCAGTTATGGGGTCTTAATTTTCAGGTAATATGGTACAATACAGACTGCGCATAAGATGCACAGATGATCAACCACCAGACCTCTTAGCTATATTCTGGAGAAATAAAACATCCAAAAGAGGCAGGACAGACACAGGAAGGAGAAAGAGAAACTAGGATACTGGACTAGATGGATAATCACCTGGTTTGTGAGCATTGGCATGAACATAAATGTGAGCTTTCCAAATGTGAAGCTCCATAAATGTGAGCTTCAGTATATCCTTCCATGTTCCTTTGATGCTGATTGCTGTAATCTGTGCATATATGCATAGATGGATAGGCATATTGCAAGCAAGTATGTTGAAAAACAACATTTTACCCATATTGTACCAGTTTAAAAATTTTAAAGAACAGGAAAATCTTAAACTCTGCAGTTAGTTTTTTCTGCCAGAAAGGTTCTATGAACAGCTGTTTGTCTTTAATAGTTATTCCAGACAATTACAAAGACTCAAAGTTATAGGTCCCGTCCCAGTTAGACAACAGATCAATATATTTGTTTCTTGAAAGAGTGAATAATGAAGTGTTAACGCTCATGTTTTTAACATAGCAACCTTCACCTCCTCCCATGTCTATGTATTATGGAGAGTTTATTGAGCTCAGAAGAAGAGTATCCCTAGATTAAGAATTTAAATTTTAGAAATTTGAATTAATAGGACCAGCCAAGCTAAGTTTGAAGAGGCTCATCACCAGGTGGTTAGCCAGTCTGCGAGTATTTTGTTTTTTTAGCCACAGCAACTCATGAAGACTTCCTACTGAAGGAGGAAGGGATGTGTTCTCCATCAGTGAAAGGAATATCCACAGCTGAAAGTTTGAAGTATTGTTTCATCTGAGTCATCACTGTTCTTCCTCTCCTACAGTTTTCTCTACTGTATTGGAAATGTAATCTCAATAGCACTGTGCTCATTCATGAGAACCAAGAATTTAAATGGGCCCCTATAGTTTTAATCTGTAGACAAATGGTAACATTTGAAGGGCCCAGTATGAAAAAGAAAGACCAATTGAAATTTGCCAAACTACTGTAATTGAATATAACATCTAAAGGACTACAAAAATAATCTGAACCTGATTTTTATTTTGACTATATTTTTTGTGAGGAAAGCTGTAAAATTAGTTCTAGAAAAGAATGTAAGATAAAGTTCTCCCTACCAGCTGTTTTCAAAAGAAGTTTTCTCATCCTTCTTTAATTACCTATAATTCTTACCCCTGAAAGGATTCTCTTTTTAAGTGACTTAAAGACAAAGTGAATTTATGGGTTGATATATATTTTCTCTCTAAATATTACTTTTTATCTATTTATATTAAATAATAAAGTCTTCTACTTTTATAAATACCCCCACTTACGTGAACATAGGCCAGAGTCCTAATAACCTCAGTGCTTTATCAGAGAGTCTAGAGCCCAGAAGTAACTTTTAATGCCAGGAGAGAGTCTCTGCTATTTAAAAATGACAGAATCCACACATGATGATCAGGGCCTTATGGACTCATCCCCTTATGGACTTATGGGCTTTTACTTAGTACACAATTCTAAAAGCTTGTCCTTGGAAGCTTAGTAATCTCCCTACCCAGCATGCAACAGATTAGAAGCTACAGAATAGAAAGCTGCAAAGTCTCTGAATTCATCTATTCAGTGCCCAGGTATGTTAACAGATCTATGGATTAATCAAAATGAATGCCCCTTCCCCATCCACATTGTGAGCCATGTGCAATTTTTATCCAGGTCTTTTAATCAATCTTCCATAGAAGACCTACTCAACTTTCAGGAAGGCTTACTATAGTTCTCTTTACATCTCCAATGAACTAATGTACCACTCAGAGGACCATCTGGTCACCATATTCAGACTGTGATGCAGACCCTTCCTATTCTGGTTCCTTGTATTTTCAGTAGTGACCTTTGCAACAGTTTTTAGACAAGTCATAGTTGGTAACATGCTATAGCTGCTCATTGGCCCTTCTCTTGTCTTATAGGATACTTGTAATTTTGATTCTTCTTGACAAATTTCGTGCATTCACTAGCTCACTTTTATGGAGCTTTTTTTCATTCATTCATTCACCGAGCATTTATGGGAGATGGGGTGAGGGGGAGTGGCGAAGTAGGCTAGAATGTTGAGTTCACAACTAGGAATATAAGATCAGACTAGAAAAGCAGGTTGGAGCCAGGCTATAAAAGAATTTAAACTGCCTGGTAAATGACTTTGTTTGTAATGCCAGGGACATCAGAGAGCCACTGAATGGGAATGACAAGGTCAGATTTACACTTCAGGAACGATTAGAGGCCAACACAGAGTGTTTTAAAGAGTAAATGAATATGCATTTATTAAGCACTTACTATATTATATGTCAGGCACTGTGGAATGGATATAAAGAGACAGTCTCTGTCTTCAGATAACCTACAGTCTAACAGAGCAATTGTGACAAGGGAATGGGTTTTTTCATCTGGGAAGTTGCTGAGATGGTAAATAGAACAGTAGGGACAGTTAAATGAGACACTTTTCCCAGAATCTATGGTAGTGGAGTTGATTTGATTGCAGTTCCCAGAGCAAAGGGGAGGGAGGGCTGGCATTACATTGTTGCTGTTTAGTTATTTTTAGTCATGTCTGACTCTTTGTGACCTCTTTGAGGGTTTTCTTGGCAAAAATACTGGCGTGTTTAGAAATTTCCTTCTCTAGCTCATTTTACAAATGAGGAAACTGAGGCAAACAGAGTTAAGTGACTTGCCCAGGGTCACACATCTAGTAAGTATCTGAGGCTGGATTTGAATTCATGGCTTCCTGACTCCAGGCCCAGTGCTCTATCCACTGTGCCACTTTCCTGCCATAAGCATTACATATGTGGTGGCATTTCAGAAAGTATCCCAGGTGAAAACGCCACCTGGTCAAATCTAGGCCAGCTACATGTAGTGATATCACCACTGAGGACACTGGCCCTAGGGTATGGTCTCTGAAGGTCCAGTTAGAGCAAAAACATGTATAACTGATCCTCACAAGAGCCCTGTAAGAGGTGATGTGTGTATTGTACCGATGAAGACACTGTAGCCCAGAAACTTAAATCATTTGTCCAAGGTTTTAGAGCTAAGAAATAGTGAGGACTGGGGCTTGAACCTGTGTCTTTTGACTTCATTTTCAGTACTCTTGCCTATTACGGGTAGATCCAGGGGTTTGGTCCTAGCAGGAGTAACCAGTGACAGCTGACCTCCTGACACCAAGGAAGGAGGGTCTTACTTCTGTGCTTTAATGACTCACAATTGCATTGATTCACTCAACCAACATAGATCCCAACCTGTACACACTTCCTCTTCCTTTGCAATTCTTGTCCCTTGAGTCCTCCATAGAGAATCAACCCAATGCCCTGGAGACGCCCTAGAGATCTTTTTCAGTGAGTATCAGTACAGCAGAAGGGCTTTCCATCTGTTATCCCTCACTCTTACTATGTGACTGGCCCACCTCCTCTTTCAGTCAAAAATTTCTTCCTTGATTTCTTTCATGCCGTTTCTTGCACTCAAATCTGCTGATAATGTTTATGTACCATATGTCTTTTCATTGCCCTTTGGGCTTCCCACAATTTAGATTCTTTGGAGATCGTGGCATTCCATAATCCACAAACAATTAGTCTTACCAAGAGAATATTGATGGTAAAAGATGGGTTTATGCCCCAGCTTAGCTTAGAATTATTGGAAATTCTGTACAGTTTTTGAAAAGCGAGCTAACCTATTCCCTTACTCCTATTTAATTCTTCACCCAACTCATTCTTCTTGGACATGCAGTTGCCCGTTCAAGATACATATGTTGATGGATCCAATGGGCCAACCGTCCAACAGCCTATCATGGTTTGGTCAATAGGCATTCTTCATATGCTTGGTTTTTCCTATGTGGATTTCCAAGCCATTCTCTTTTGAGAGACCTTGGATTTCATTGAGAAGAATTCTGAGGCTCAATTAATTTAGCAAAATATCCTGCAAAGAAGAACATCTGAAGGACCTCACCCTCCATAGGAAATCTCTCTTCTCTCTGAACTCTGCACAGGATATCCTTCATGCCAGTGGAAAACACTTACCATAAGCTTACAAAGTAAAAGATAGAAAATAGCCACCTGGGACCATCTAATGGAGGAGCAAACAAGGTTGACAATGCCCTGCCACACAGTTGAACAGTTGATGTTAGCTATGACCTTTGTTCATTGAGATAGAATGTGCCCTATTTAAGAAGACATGAGGTATATTTGGGAACATTTTTTTCCTAAAATAGTTAAAAATTTAGAAGAAAAAAAAACTTTTGGCACCTGAATAGGGGCAATCTTGAGTTATCTGGAAAATTCACTTATGTAGACCATCCCATTGCCATGATAATGGTGAAAAATAGTCATTATTAATAAAGTATAAATAAATATTGATGCCTCAGTGACGTAGTGAGTGGAACATTGGATAGGAAGTCAGGAAGGCTTGGATTCATGGTCCTGCCCTATTAACTTACTGACCATGCAGCCTCTTTCAGCCTCAGTTTTCTCACTTATAAAATGGGAATAATAACAGCATGTACCTCACAGCGTTGTTGTGAGGATCAAGTGAGACAGTATCTGTAAAACAAACCTGAACGTGCCGTATGGGAGTTAGCTATTATTCATAAAAGCAATGTGATTCAAAGCAACTGCAGAGCTTCGTCTCAAAGAAATTAGGAAACACGTTAATAAAAATAGAAACTGGGATGAAGCCACAGCACCAGGATGGCATGTCAGCAACAGCAGGAACAACACTGAATAGCATGCCAGGGTTCCAAAGAAATCCACATAGACGATGTCTCATCTGATCTGTGAATACTTACTCGGATCAGAGAAAATAGGTGAATATTTGGTGAGTCGATTTAAAAAGATGACAGGCCTGAAAAGCTCTAAAATATCAGAAATTCTTCTTGATATTACATAAAAATTTTGTCCTGATATCATTTAAATTACGTTTGTTAAGCTTCTCCAGCTAGATGACATTAATTCTTTTTGTGTTATTTTCCTTTTAAAAAAAAATATTGATGCTCTTTTTACATCACATTCACTATCATTGGCCCCTCCCCAATAACAAAGATATATATATATACATATATATATACATATATGGAAAATAAACCAACATTTGGGCCACATCTGACAACAAGTAACCTTATTCCACACCTGTAGTCCTCAGTTTCCCTGCTGAGAAGAGAAATCATACTTCACCTTCAGTCTTATAAAGTCAAGATTGGTGACTGTCCTGCTCAGAATTTTGAAGCCATTCAGTGTTATTTTCCTTTACTTTTATTGTGATCCCTGGTTCTGCTTGCTTGGCTCTTCATCCATTCATTCAGATCTTCTCCAGTTTCTTCACATTCATAACTCTTACAGTGTCATTACAACATTCTGTTACATTCACAGACCACAGTTTGTTCAGCCAGTTCCCCAATTGATGGGTGCCCACTTTGCTCCCAATTCTATTCTGCCACAGAAATTTCTCCTGTAAGTATTTTTGTGTATATGAGACCTTTCTGTTTTTTTAACTCCTTGGGGGATATATCTAGTTGAACTACTGCAAGGTTAAATGGTATATACAATGTAGTCATTTTTCTAGCATAATGCCAAATTGTTTTCCAGAATGGGCAGTAAATTCATGGAACTGCCTTTCATCAGCTCCTTCACCACTTACTTACATTTTGTCATATTCTCCAATCTGATAGGTATAAAACAAAACCTCAGACCTGTTGTAATTGGTATTGCTTTTACCTTACATGACTCATTTAGAGCCCTCTTTCCTGTGGTCATGGATACTTTGTATTTCTTCTCTTCAAAACTTCCTGTTCATGTTCTTTGACCAGTATTTGTACTAACTTCTTGTGTGTCTTGGACGTCAAAACTTGATGGTATTAACCAAGAAAGAGATTTCTGTTGAGCCTCTTACATATACTTTATGACCCTGGGCAAATCATTTAAGCTATGAGCCAGTTTCCTCATTTATAAAATGAGATTAATAAACATGTAACTACCTTCCCTACAGAGTTGCTGCAAAGTAAGTGCTTTGTGAACTTTAAAGCACTATGAAAATATTATTTTTGTTGCTGTTATTTGTCTTATTGTAGCATGGGTTTGTCATTTTCTCTGTTCCATCTTTAGTTTCCTTGTATGCGAAATGAGGGTGTTTGATTTCATCACTCTCCCAGAGCTTGCACTGCTGACAGAAAATTGGGTCCCCAGAGAGGGGACTGTTACTACTTTCAGGGTTCTAGGAGTAACTCCGTGAGTACTTATCTCACTTGCTCTAGCTCACAACACCCACCAATGTTCTTACTCCTAACGACCAGCTGGTGGTTTCTGTTTACAAAAGCGTTTACTCAAATGGAATGTCAAGAATAGTAGTTACAAAGCATTCCCAGATCAAAAAAAAAAAAACCACAACACAAAAAAGCTGAAGCACGCACCCAGAAATACACAGAGTTGGTGGGGGTGGGGGAGGGCTAGGAGAGTGGCTAGGATGGGACTGAGCAGTACATAGTAGGGAACATACATGGCCAGAGCAACTCACAGGACTGCAGGGCCTGGATGACCTTTCACAAAGGACCAGTGTCTTGTGGCATTGACCAAAGACACACCACTTAGCTGCTCAGCTAGGTTGGCCCCTTGAACAGTTCAGAGTCTTGGCTGCACCCATCAGTTCTCTGCTGGGGAAGACAAGGCTCTAGACAGGCCTGCTGCTAGGCCAGACGGGTCATTTGGAGCCCCTGGGCTCCTGCCAGACTGGGACAGGCAAGCTGTTTGGCTGCTGGGCAGCTGTTGCCTGCCTATGCTGTGCAGGCCACTCAGCTTCTGGGGTCTCTGCTTGATAATTTGATCTGCTCTTCCAGCCACTGGCATGGCTGGGTGGTACTGTACTCTCTTCAGCTGGAGTGTTACAGCGCTCTTTTTAGCTGAAATACTCCTGTCTCTTTCAGGAGGACAACTCATACCCTAGGGCCTCTTCTGCTTGACTCCCTCAGAGTCTCAGTGCTAAGGTTTGTCACCTCCAGGCAGGGGGTTGGAGAGTCCTCACCTCACCTGTTCCAGCATCCTTCCAGGCTTAAAGGTATTCTCCCTTGACTTAAGGTCATCATTCCCATTTCAGTTAGACTTCTCAGACTTCTTTTGAGATGTTACTAGGATGAGTGGCTGGGAAGAAAGGTAGGAATACAGCATATATCCTACAGTCAAGTTCGATGTCTTTTCTGGTATTTTCATGCATCAGAACTTTTCTGGGATGTAAACTCTATTTTATGTCTGAAGGCCTTCACCTTTACATTTCAGGGTCTCAGTCTTTTGACTTTTTTTGCTGAAATCTCTCTGGGAAGACTATTAAAACTAGATCAACAAATATCAATTAGTGATCCAATAAGTGTTTATTAAGCTCCTACTATATTAAAAATGCCAGGTCGACTCTCTCTCTGTCTCTCTCCCTTTTTTGTAACTATCCTCTCCATCTGTCATCTCATGTCTCTCCTCCCATTTCTCGGTCGAACTCCTAGAAAAAGCTTCTTCCTTCCACTTCCTTTGCCATTAACACTGTTGACCAGTCTCTGCTGTACACTCCCTCTCCAGGTTTTCATGACACTCTTCTCTCGTGGGATTCTCCTCCTTACCATTCTGATTTCTTTTTCTCAGTCTCCTTTACTGACTTATTATCCACATCATGCCACCTAACTATTAGTAGTCCCTCAAGACTGGCTTTGGTCCCAGAGGCAGCTCAGTGGTACAATACCTAGAGAGCTGGGCCTGGAGTCAAGACCTAAGTTCAGTTCAGGCCTGACACTTACTACTCTACGATCCTGTTTGTCTCAGTTTCCTTAACTGTAAAATGGGGATAGTGATAGCGCCTACCCCTCAAGGTTGTTGTGAGGAACAAAGGAGGCAATTTTTGTAACAAGGATTTAGTACTGTGCCTGGCTCTTAGTAAGCTCCATAGAAATTCTAATTTCCTCCCTCTCCCTCTTCTCTTCTCTCTTCACTCTTTTGGTGACTGCTCCAGAGAAGGTGCTTGATGAATGCTTTTGATCTATCTATTGCTGAGTTCTCAGAATACAACAATGAACAGAAAAGCATCCTCTGCCTTCAAGAGACTTCCAGTCTTCTACTAGGGAGATAGAACAGAGATGACTAGATGTTTGCCAAGGACCCCTGTGGTTCTAGCCATCAGTGGTGATATGGAACATTAGAGTTGCCCCTGTATACCTTAAATATTAGCTGACAACTCTAAAGCACACACATATATCACATTCCAAGCACACACTTGCAACCTGCCAACAGGTACTCCAGCCTGATGCTTCCAAAGAAGCTGTTTAGTCCAGGTAGGGTAGAAACTCCAAGGAAACCCCACTAACATTGGGCAGAACAACAGCTGATTGGCAGAGAGTCTTACCACTGCAGAGTGGGAGCTCTTCATAACTTGGGGTTGGTTGGGCACCAGATCCGTTAAAAATGTACTCCCCGGCCAGTATTGGTTATGTGCAATTCCATTTCTCTGTGGGACTTAGATCAACACGTAGATACCCTCCACCTTGTGATCGCCTGCCTCTAGGAAAGAAGAAAATGGCCACACACAGGCATTCCCTAGACCTCCTTTTTGTTTAGACATGTGAATTCTTCACAATCTGCTTTCAAAGAGGTGGGTCTGGAGGCAAGACAAGAGTTGTCAGTTATAATTGACGGTCAGAATAATTGCACACCTGAGCATTTTTAGACAGACAGCCAATGTAGCACTCTCTAGCTCCCTGAGACTTTTATCTAATTTTCAGTAAATGAAGAAGAGCCAAATGAAATGTTTCCATTCAGAGGATCCAGGATGAATGTGACGTTTAATAAAAACAATTTTAATCTCAAATTATAGTGAATGAATTGGAGCCAGGAAAAAAAAACAATCCAGCCTTAAATCTAACTGTGCTTGGCAGTGGGAGCTCTGGCCATTCCCATGTAGGGCCAAATAAGCATTTGCTCATCCAGAGCAAAGATCTGCATCACGCATCAGTTCTTCTCCCCTATTCATCTACACAAGAATCAAGTAAAATGTCTCCAAAGCTAGGACAAAAACACCTTGAACACTGCAGAATTCTCTTCAAAAGTTGGAAGATTTACTAGAAACTGTCGAACAGCAGATCATGTTGCAAATTGGCTTTTGGTTTTTCAGTTCAAATACTTTCAGTCCTATTAAAGAATAACTCTAGTATGTAAAGTACTAATGAAGATGCCAGAGCAGAGGGGTCTGTTGAACCTGGTTTTCCTTCATGTCCTCCAAGGATGTTTCTTGAGAGGAAAAGGAAGAAATGTTTGACGAAGAAGAATTGGAAGGGGGAACTAGAAGCTATGCCATATTAGGATTGATGAAAGGAACTAGCTATGTATATTTAGAGAGAAGACTTAGGAGCGAGAGGGTGGAACATGACTACCATCTTCCAGTTTTGAAGAACTGTCCTCTAAAATAGGGAGTTAAGGATGGTCCTACTAAGAGCAATGGGCAAAGACAGATTTTAGCCCAATATGAAGGGAAATGTCCTAACAATTAGAGTTGTCCAAAAGTGGGATGGCAGGCCTGGGAGAAGAGTTGCTTATCACTGAAATTATCAAGTGAAAAGTGGATGACCATTTGTTTGGGAGTCTATAGCTTGGGGTCCTATTAAGGCACAGGTCCAACTCTTAAGTATGACCCTGTGACCTGTGATTTTTCCCCTCTTGTGCACAGGCTGAGACTCCATTCCAGCCATACAGATTCTACTCGCTGTGCAGCCCTCTCTGGGGCATGGCCCAGGTCAGGAAATAGATGGGGAGGGGCAGAGCTGGGAAGGGTGCAGCTGCAGCAGAAACACTGAATGAATGCTCTCGGATAATGATGATTTGGCCACCACTCTCCCCTTGAGCTCCTGGTGCCATTCCCACGTGCCAAAAATCGATCCATGGGTTGGGCTCTTGTTGGTCTCCACACCAGATACGGCACGGCTGCAGAAGCTGGCAAACAATTCTCAGGAGGAAACCAGCACATCAATCCAGATGCTTCCGAGACTCTGGGAAGGGAACAAAGGGGTTTCTTCCCTCCACGTTCTAAAATAGAACATTGGGCTTATTATTTTTCAAAGAGTCCCAGATGTCAAGACAGTCTGACTGTCACTTTGTTGGTTAACTTTCATACAGTAAGGATTTAGTCAGTAGTTCAGTGACCCATGATTTTGTCAGTGGGAGTATTCCTTCCATGAGGCAGATTGCGACCTCTCCACAGTTTGAGAGATAGTTTCAGAGAGAAGTTAATTATCCCTTCCTTAGCACTCAACTTCTCTATTTTTTTCTTCACATACTCTTCATCAATTGTCTAGAGGCAATAAAATCTTCAAGACTCCCCAAACCCCTTAGAATGATTGGAGGAATCCTATTCAGCCATTTGAAAAGGTGCTTCAGTGATTCATGCTGAATTACTTCTTGCACCTGGGTTGGGGGTTGGGAGAGATGGGGAGAGAGTCAGAGTCTGCTCCAAAGACTTAGGACCAGGCACTGATTTAGCCTAAGTAGAAATGATATTTGTTAAGGGCTCCTGATGCTCAGGCACCATCAAGGAGGGGATCAGGGACTACAAGGTTTGGGATTGTCTTTGACTCTTCCTTCTTTACCTTCTTTTGACCCTTTACCCAATAAATTACCAAGCCCTTTGGATTCTGTCTCCATATTCTCTCTCACACCTCTCCTCCTCTCTTATCCAGGCACTTAGTACCACCCACAATTGGAGTGCCATCCTAAAAGATCTCACCTTCAGGACTTTGCCTCCCCATTCCATTATTTACAAAATGGCCAGAGGAATCTTACTTATTGACCTTGTCATTCCATTCCCCTTAGAAATATAGCTCCCTATTGGCTGCCTTTGCCTGGCATTTGTGGCCTTCCACAGTCTGGCCCATCCTACATTTCCATTCTTACCTCATTTCATTATCCTTTAGTAACTTTCTGATCCAACCAAATTTGGCCACTCTCTCTCTTTGAGTATGCCATGCCCTTTCCTATCTCCATGCTTTTGCCCTATTCCAAAATGTTCTTCTCTTGACCTCTTAAAATCTCTCCCATTATTTAGAGCCCAACTCAGATGTCATCTCCTCCAGGAAGCCTTCCTCAGCCTCACTCCCCAATCAATAAGGGCCTCTCTCATTATGTTTATTTCTGTTTGTTTCTTTTCCCTCTCATAGACTCTAAGTTCCATAGGAGCAAAGACCATGTCTCATGTAAATGTCTCTCCAGCACCTAGCACATAGCTTTGTACAGAGTAGTTCCTTTAAAAAATGCTTTCTGAACAATGAATAAAAGTAAAACTGACCAGGAAAGAGGTTCTTTCTTTTTCCCTACACAACTTGGAAGTCACGGAATATCTAAGTCAGTTAGCCTGGTGTCCATTAAGTCCAATAAAATTACTGTCATCTAGCTCTGCAGCAATAAGGTATAGTCTGGAGTCAAAAGACTTGCATAGGAGCCCCAACTCCTGTCTTTGCCATCACAGCCTCTCTAAGGTCTGACTGGGTGATCTCTAAAAATCCTTTGCAGCTCTAAACTCTGTAAGTCTGTGAACCTGTGTCTTGGATTTCCACAACAGTCAGCACCCAGCACAGGTATCAGCTACTTTCCCTCGTTTGCTCTACATGCAGAAGTTGCTAAATAAGGGCTTGGGGTTCCTTAGCTTCTTCCCTATGGTATGGAGATAACTCCTGTGCCCGTAAAGATGGGACTGGAAGAATGCAAGTCCTAGCACATCAAGTCAGGAGGCTTCAAGGACTCAATGGTCTGGCTTAATATTCTGAGACTAAGGTTGGCCACCAGGAAATGGGGGTTTGGCCACAGAAACCCATAAAAAACTAGCAGGAGCTGATTGCAGTCAGCCTCAATGCAGGGAGTAGCATACCAGTACAATCAAAGGGTTATGCAGAGGGTCCGAGTAAGAGCTGTTCCTTCCATTACCTTGTTCTGTGACCTTAAGTAAGTCATGTCCCCTTCCCTGCACCTCAATTTTTTTGTGTGTACCATGAGGAAGTAGGCTACATTAGCTGTAAGGTTCCAGCTATAGCAATCCATGAGTTTATTTAGGTTTCTTTTTGAAGTAAAAGGTGTGACTATTAAGAATGTTTTGAGTACATGAAGTCCTATAATGCCTTTGATTCTAAACTGTACAAATTATGATATTTCAGGAACTCTTGGTAAAACAGGAATTTTTTAAAACCCCTAAATCCCTATTTACCTGCCTAGCATTAAAATGACAATTTAAAAAAATAAATGGCAGCTTGTGGTTTTGTCTTGGCAAAATATGAAATAAATATAAATTGATTAAACTTCTTTTAATAGGTATTTACCTACAATTTGTCTCAAATCCAGGTATAATCTAGATTCATTATCTTGCCCCTTCTGTCTCTGAGCTGCAAGTGGTGAGCAGTGAGCTTGGCAGGCTAACAGAAAATGAGTTAGGAAGGTAAATGTTGAGCCAGGAAATCCGTTCCTGAGTGGCTGTGGATGAGCTGCTTGATCAGGGGCTTAAGAAGAGACAAGCTAGCTGATGCAGGCAGTGACCCTGACCCTCAGAAAGTCCGCTCCATAGACCTTAAAGGATCGGAAGGTACTCAGATCTTAAGGAAGCCAGTGATACCTAGTGGAAATGATCTGGAAGTCTGCTTGTAGGACTGACTCAGCTTATAAATCCTCAGAGATTCTGGGCAAGTCACCCCTCCCTCTTTAAGGCTATTTCTACAGGGCTATGGTGGATTTTTGGCAGGCTTACCCATCCATGGCCAAAGTACTTTGCCAAGTTCACTGCTTGGTGCTCTCAGCTGTGAAGCAGAAGGGGCAGGATTATCCAGCAGTATTGCCTCAGATAATCTAACAGGCCTGTGTAGACAGCAGTGAAGATCCAAAGTATTTCACAAATTAAGCAATCCACTTTGCAGAAATACCCATAACTTCAGATAGAAGAGGAAGGAAGGAGGGAAGGAAGGGAGGAAGGAAGGAAGGAAGGAAGGAAGGAAGGAAGGAAGGAAGGAAGGAAGGAAGGAAGGAAGGAAGGAAGGGAGAAATGGATGGATGCCAAGATACCATCTCCATCTCCTACAGTCCCTCCTTACCACACACCTAAAAAACAATCAAATGATACAGGATCTTAAGTACATTTACTTTAAGCCCTCACTTTCAAAGTTCCATAGGTAAAATGAGGAAGATGAATAGCCTAACAATTGAAAATAAAAGTGATTTGCTCATATATAATCTGCCTAAACTGGTTAATGGGTCCCATTTTTTACACTGTTAACAGCACTCTGGGGCAGGCAGTTCCATAGGGACTGTATAATCCATCGAATGAGTAGCAGGCTGATTTGGAAAGATAACACTACCAGAGCTCAAGGGTTCTCTAGAATCATTGAAGACTGTCCATTTTGCTTCTAGAGGACTGGCCAGAATGCCATTTCAGCCTTGTGGGCTTCACAGTGTAACAGTGGGATTTGTTTATAGTGTATTTAGTGACATTAGTGTGGGATGACATTGGTCAGGACAGCATCACACAGGCCATTCTTGTACAGTAATGATTGTCTTACATTATTCCTCTGTGGCACCCTAAGGTCAAGAAACATGTACAGCTTACCACATTTGCATTTGGAGTTAGAGAACTCCACATGCCACCCGCAGTCCTGTGTTGCCTTCTTCCCACCAAGTATTTTGACCATCAAGCAAGTGTGGAAGTGACACTCATTCTCACACTTGCATGTTGAATGTATAACTGATTCAGAAACATCTTATACACCTGTCCATCTGACATGTCATATTCTGCTCTTTCTTATTGTACTGGTACCTTATTGACATTGATCGTACACATGGGGAGGCATGAATATCAGGGTCAGGATCAAGGCAATAACTTTGGTCATTGGAGAATGCAGCATGTGCCACCAGCCTGATCTTGGGAAAAGAAAAGTGACACAAAGAACTGACGTTTTTCCAAAGGTCTCTCCTTGGAAATCACTGAACAGGAACCACCAGTGCCTTTTCAACACAATAAATAAAACGTTTGTCAAATCTGTTGGGTCACATCAAAATATTCCTAACCAAGAATATTTTACTTTTCTCCTAAGTCACTTCGACTTGAAAGAAACTCAAGCACAATCCAGTGTCACTGGCAACATTCTCTCATCTTCTGATGTTGAGGGCTTTTAGCCAGGGAGCTCACGTGCATTTGAACATGTACACACACACACACACACACACACACACACACACACACACACACACACAGCCTAAGAGTGCAGTGGGAGAAAATTTTAGCCAAAGATACCCAGGCAAGCCTAGAAACTTGAGGAAAAATGGGTGACTTTGCCGTGGATTATAATCCTAAACCACACAATGTTGCCTTTATAGTATATTAATTCCATTTTTAGCCAACCCAAAAGGTCCATTTTACCAAGTATGATGCATGGGAGGTGAAAGGTGTGTTTTAGGTAATGGAATAACCAGTGAATGCATTTTTTAAAGCAATGTGGTTGAGCAAATAAATTCCCCTTATATATTTATACCCATGGCCTAATCCAGGAGACCCAAACATCTTAAGTGAGAGAGTCCCTTTTTAACATCAAAATATTTTATGGACCCATGCAAACACACACACAGCAGATGTGTTCACAGCCCATATTTGTTTGGAGCTAAATAAATATAAAAATGAGAATGCATGGTATCATGTGGATCCATAGACCCCCTTGTAATAACATTAACAACTTCCTCAAGAAGTCCATGGCTCACAGATGAAGAAGCCAATCAGTTTCTGTGTCTTGCAGCTCTGGGAAGAGGGGAGACAATGCTGAAGAAGGGATAAAAGACCCAAGTCAGCTTCCACCACTTACTAGCTGTTTGACTTTGGCCAAATCACCAAAACTCTCTCAGAGTCTGTGTCTCCATTCACAAAAGGGTAGGAATACATTATCCTTATCTATAAAAGGGGAATGAAGTTTTTCACAATCTCTACCTTAGCAAGATAGTTCAAAGTGTCGAATGAGATGTCTATAAAGCATTTTGTGAACACCTTCAAGCACTACATAAAGATCAGGCATTATTGTAGTCCTCATAATTTTCTTGCGTATTAAAAATTCACATTTTTATAACACTGAAGTTTACAAAGCTCTTCCTCACAGCAACCCTAGGAGGTGGGAA
This sequence comes from Trichosurus vulpecula, assembly GCF_011100635.1. Taxonomy (NCBI): domain Eukaryota; kingdom Metazoa; phylum Chordata; class Mammalia; order Diprotodontia; family Phalangeridae; genus Trichosurus; species Trichosurus vulpecula. The sequence goes on from NC_050578.1 coordinate 243,210,596, forward strand.
GTGCATGTATTAATATCGCCATTTAACAAGTGTGTGAACTAAGGCTTGGCAAACTTAACTAACTTGTCTATGATCACACGCCTATCTGAGCCCAGACTTGATCCCTTTCCTGAACACTTATCCCATGCTGCCTTTCTTATGCCTTATGTTTGATGACACAATATTTTATCTTTTATATAGATTCTTAACTGTTGCAAAGAATAAAGACAGAGTAAGAAATTGGGTGCAATAAAGAACATCCTTTATAAATTCATTTAAGCATGTGTAATCTCTTAAGTCTTGCTGCTTTATTTCTGTGATTGCAGAAGACAATGGCATCAAATAGACTGCAGTAATAATGTGTGGACCACTTTGCCTAATAAAGAGCCCTGAGTTTGGAGTCAGAAGCTCTGGTTTCTGCTGCCTCAGCAAATCCCTTTCACCACTCTGGGCCTCAATTTTCTCCTGTGTAAATGAGAGGGGTTGGGCTCATGATTTCTAAGGTTCTTTCCAACTCTTGCTGTTATGATGTGATGAATCACTCTACTCTTCCAACTTTGTTTCTGAACACTTTTTTCCTTCAATGTTGAATGGAGGTCTCTAGCGCTATTTTCAGTCAGGCCACCCAAAGGAAGACTTGGTTGGCTGTCACTGGTAGGTTGCCACTGTGCCTTCAATATTTGGCCCCCTTTCCTTTAACTCATTACAGAGACATACTTCACCTTCTATGACAGAGAGGTTCCTAGAAATTGCGTTTTATGAATTAAATCATATTCTCAGAGGCAGTTTGGCATATTGGATTTAGTACTGGGCTTGGTGTTCAGGAATACTTCTCTCAACCTTAGGAAACACCGCAAGATTCAGCTAAGAGCTCTTGGTGATGCAGAAAAAGTACTATTTTGGGAGTCTAGACCTAGATTCAAATCATGGCTCTTCTAACCAGCTGTGGCTTTGGACAAGTCATTCCTCCCTCTAAACCTCAATTAAGCTGTTAGACTAGATGACCTCTAAGACTCCTTCCAGCTTTAAATTCCACTAAGTCATAGGTTTAGATTCTTCTCCCTTATTGACAAGTTCCAAATGAACTAGGGAGGCTTGTATAGATTCACCAGTTTGTTGGTGAATCATTTATAAAAGAAAAGGACCATTTTTGTATAAAGCAGGCTACAACCATAAATAGGTTAAATGCAAAGGGGGAAAACTGAGATCCATAAGCCAGTCTGAAAACACTGGTACCTTCTGGGCCCAACGTACTTAACTCTGAAGAATGGTGGGCAAACATGTCAAACCCTAACACAAATTCTGTGTCTGCCAGATGCAGACATATGAAAACCATTGACCTTTGTGTTGGGATGTGTTTGGGTTTTTACAGTGTCTGTATTTCTATAAAGTGTAAGGTCCTGGAGAAATCAGAGCTGAGATGAGGTGAACCTCATAGAAGAAATAAGCATTTGTGAAAACGTTGTTCCTCCCAATTCCCTATTAACTGAGTCCACATTAAGTTGCACACAGCATATGAAATAGCAGTTTGCAGCTCTGGCAAGGATCATTGAAGGGTTCTAACGTTATCTTCTTCCTCAAAGCTGTATTTTCTTCTCACAAATCTGTTGCCATTTGTCCTGTCGTTTTGCCTTGCTATTTAAAATGTGTGACTATCTAGAACCATGATTTTATTTGCAGTTCAATGAAGAAAAATAAGTTTGGGGTTGTGCTCAGGAAATTTCCATGTTAAGATTTTTTTTTATCCCCATTCTGGAATGACTGTGTTTTGTAAAAATCTAGTAGGAATTGCTTGTAATTTTATGGATATAAGTCTGAAGAACTCTTTGAGCGGGAATTTTATATGCAAGGCTGAATGCTGATCAACAGAGCATAATATTGCATGCCGAAGTATGCTAACTAAAGCACAATTAATTACATTTTTTTCTCCTCTTCCCCCCGCCCCCAATATCTCCTGCTACAGCGACTGCACTTGCCTCCAGACTTGTCAGACACAGTGAGCCGCTCCAGCAAACGGGATCTGGTGGAATCCGCCAAACAGCTGAGCCTGGGATGTGGCGTGATGGCCGGAGGCAAAGAGCGCCTGGACTTCTAGGGATTGCTACTCAGTGGCCTCTCTCAGACTCCTGTGACACCCTCTTTATACCCTCTTTGGGGTTACCCATGGCTTATGTGAATATTTTCCTTAATGATTTAACCCAACAATCTTAAATATTCATAAAGGATTTTTAAAATGGTGCCTGTTTTCTTCCTTATGTATTTTTTTAATCATGGTTTTGTTTTTTCTAGAAAACTGTAACTTAAATATTTCTCCATTTTCAAAGCTATGATTTAAACAATGAAAAATACCTTCATCCTTATCGTTGAGAGGTGGGGAACTGCTAGGGCAGAATGTAGTATACATTAGCAGATGCAGCCACTGTTTGGGATGGTTTCACTTGTTTTTCTTTTTTGCAAATTAGGGCCAAATTTAGAAGAGGAAGATGCTTTCAGAAATAACTGTAATGTAAAAGCAGAGGGCATCAGTATGATATTTTTGTATTTAAAAAGTCATATATTATATTCTCAGTTGGAATAATATTTTATTTTATAAATTAACACAAACTCAACATCAAAAAAAAGGTCATGCTGTTCTACAGTGGACAATGGTGCGCTTAGATATTTTTAATCTATGTAAAAAATAGTAACAGGTAGTATTTGGAAACTTTGTGAGGTTCAAAAAAGGTGTTCATTTTAACTGAGGATCGTAATTACCCGTTATTTCTGAAAATACCATTCTCCAATGAAAATATTATAGTTCGGGCAGAGCAAGACATGACAAATTAATTTTGCAGATGTATAAAGACTATATTGAAGTGTACTCGCATGTCATATGCATTTCTGTTATGTAAATTATTAAATTGACAAACATAATGTGAGGGTATTGCTATTGAAGATAATGCATCTGCTTTGTTGGTTAATAAATGTATCAAAACAAACTGAAGTGATCCAAATTTGTGCAACCTAGAAAAGGAATTGGTGGCCTTCTGTAGCTCACAACAGTAATCCTGAACATTTGAAGTCAGCACTATAAAATCATGTCACCAAACAGAGGTCAAGATTGAAATCCAAACTGATAGCTTTATTAATGCCGGGATACCCAAAAAAGGGGCACTGAAGCTGGATGGGAAAGTAGCACAGAACCCAGACTTGAAACCAAATAGTGGAGGATTAAAAAAAATCAACTAACTCATCTTCCCCTCGCACTGGCTGTGCTCTTCATTCGTTCATTCAGGAAGGTTGGTCATTCAACAACTATTCATTCAGATCCTCCTCTGAGCAGGCTTGCTAAGGATGTGAGTCCATCATCCGTATACATGCCAAGCTGCACACATTTTGTTCAATCATATTTGTATCAATAACTCTCCATCTTGAAGTCATGTTTCCATGTTCTTGAATTTTTGTACATGTGCTCAAGGTGACCCTGGCACAGAACAGGCACTGACGACTGTCACTTACGAAGCAACATTTGTGTCTTTCAGCCCCAATTCTCTTTCTAAATGGGCTATTCAAGACTAAAAGAGAGAAAACTGGGTTTCCAAAATATATTTTCATATATGTTATTCTATTTTGATGTGATTATAACTAACATTTTCAAGTGGCCTACTTTTAATATGTTACAAATTTCACTTTATTTGTTCTTGACCACATTGCATAAAACAAAGACTTAGCTTTTAAAACTGTCTAACTAATATGATGAATGTCAATCACTTAAAAAAATCCACTGTAGCATAAACACATACTGTATACAGCTTTTATTCAGAATTAGAATAATTGAATCAATGACAGTGATTTGCTTGGATGTCAAATCTCTCCATCATATCCTGTCACTACCAGTTTATTTTTTGTGATAAAAATCAAAAAGACTACTATTTTTTTTCAGCTGCTATTTCATTAGTAGTAACAATCAGGGTTTTTTTCTTTTTTTTTTTTTTAGAATGTCTCAGGTTTTTTTTTTTACATTTCTTTTAATTTCTAAAGACACAAATTCTTATCAATTTTCTTTTCAAAACAAAGTTTCAGACCTTATCTGTCAGTTAAAATTTAAAGGCTTTGATATTTTTAAGCAAAGGTGTTTTTAAAAATCTCAACAGACTTCAAGAACTGATTTGGTCTATGCTTTATAAATAACTAAAAAAAAATACTGAACAAAAGCTTTGCTGTGTCCTTTGAAAGTAATTATGAACAATTTGAATGCATTCAAATGAATATTTGTAGTCAGCTTATTATTTTAACAAAACTAATCTTTTTTCCTGTATTGTAATTCATTTGATACCAACACAACTGAACAATTATGTTGGATTTGACTCTGAAAAGATGAACTGAAATCATCAAATATGTAAATTGCTTGTCAAAATACTTAATAGGTCATTGATTTACTTCCCTGGCTACCATGTCTATAAAATTAATGGCCAATTACTAGTTAATATATGCTTTGCAAATAGATAAGTACTATAGGAACTGAATATGCATATTTAAACCTTTGATTTAAATATTAAAAAAACTTTGCAAACTCAATAAAAGTGCATTTGTAAAAATAAAAATATGTAGGTGTTATGAAAATCAGATTCAGGTACTTTTTTTTGTTTCCCTAAATGGCAAACAGTTCAAGTTTTTTTCTTAACTTCTAGAAACATTATTTGTACTAAAACATACTAAGATGATTTAGTAACTTAATCTCCCCAAAAAGTGGTCCTATCTCTAAACATACCCCTTTTCATATTAAATGAAATATGAGACATTAAGAGAGCTTTTGTCTTTCAATTATCCACTTGAAGAGCAATATATATACTTAATTTCAAAGATTTCATCATGCTGTTTGAAATATTTCTAGTATATATGAACTTCAAGACCTGGTGTGTAGTACTAGTCCCTTCCAATAGGTTTGACTCTTTAAAATGAGGTCAGTATTTTGACTATTTCAGTTGACTCAGATACTTGAGCTTCAGGACCTTCTGAATTTCTGTATAGTCACCACCATGCAATCTCCTACTTCCACTTTTTCATTCAACATTTTTCCTTTTCCTCTCAGATCTTTGGGGTTCCCAAAACTAACTCACATAGGCTATGGTTACTTCAAGAGGAAGCAACCATCTGAAATCAATCCCCTGGTTATCTTCTCATTTTAAAGAATCCCTCAGATGCTCTCTCTCTCTCTCTCTCTCTCTCTCTCTCTCTCTCTCTCTCTCTCTATCTTTGTCTCTCTCTCTGTCTCTCTCTCTCTGTCTCTCTCTCTCTCTCTCTCTCTCTGTCTCTCTCTCTCTGTCTCTCTCTCCCCCTCCCCCTCACCTCCACACACGCACACACACACTCTATTGATTTGATTAAGTCCTTAACATTAACATTCCCAAGGTATCCAACGACTCCTTTCCAGAGAGGGCCACCATTAACAGCATCCAATGCAAACAAAACCAACCCTAAGTGTTTACTCTTTGAACTTTAAAACCAAGTGCCAAGTTGTTCAGAACTCAATTGAACAACTAGATCAAAGTTTATCCTTTCAAAAAGGGAAAAGGAGAAGATGTGTTCAGCCCTGTTCAGCCAAAGTTATTATCCAGACAGCTGGAGTGGAGAAGAGTCATTTCTTCAATCTTGTCAACACTGATGCCCAGAGCAGAAAGAAATGAACCAGAAGGCTGTGTGAGGCATCTCTAAGATAAAAATCCTTCCATAGAACAAGGATGAATTTTAAATAACACTTTGCAGATCTATCTTGGGCAGCCAGTTACAACTGAAACAGGAAGAACTAAAGGCTGTTAGTGACCAGCCCCAGGAAGTTTTTTTTCCATTAACAGTCAGGAGGCTTCTCTTTTAGGAAATATCAGCCCTTTTTTAAAGACAAGGAAATCTATTTTTGTGATAGATATTTTTCCACTCAGGTTCACTTGATGAGAATGTTTATTAAAAGAACAATTAGCTTTCTCTCTTCCTATAGAGCAAAACAATTCCATAGAGAAAGGATGGATTATACAGTCCAGGAGTTCTATGAGGGACCCTGCTCATCAGCAGATCCTGAGCTAGGAGAGCACATGAAACCATCTCTGAGGCGCTTCCATTTATAAATAAATATGTCTGTGAATAAATTAATCAAAATAAGTCAACTCAACCGTGAACAAAGGCCAACCTCTCCCAGCCAGCTGCTTTTTGACGGCTAGGCACAGCTGAAGCAGCCCCAGGGTTTATGCCAGGTTGGTTCAGGTAGAGCTCTGCCCCCAGTGCCACACTACAGTCTTTCCTCTGGAAGATGAAATCTTTCCCCAGGGCGGGGGCAGTACCCCACTGGATGGACTGAAGGGTCTCAGGTTCCACTGAACAGCAGCATCTTCTGGCCGAACCAGGCCATTTCCTTGGGGACATTCCTGAGGCACAAAGGACAGATGCACACACAGGCACAGCCTCAGCCGGGCTGCTCCCACATACACAAGCACTCTCTACGGTATCGTCAGCTAGGCCAGAAAAATGGGAGGCTAAGGCCAGCTGTCTGACTGTCCCCAAACTCAGCCCCTCTACAGGTTACAGAGCTGGGGGCAGGGAGTCAAGGCCAGAAGTGCATACACGTGCAGGCATGCACACACACACACACACACACAGCCACACAGCCTCCTGGTCCTTCACTATCATTTCATTTTGCATGAAAAGTCCCCTGGGGAAATTCAGACAACAAAATGTCAGGAGGTGGGAATGTCTGCATAGGCATTAGGAGAGATTACACAGAAGACTGGGTCATGTTGTATGTGCATGTGTGTGTATTAGAACATCTGCACATATACAAGTGCTTACAATTCACTAGCATGCATCATATATATGTGCATATCCTTTGTGTATACAGAGAAGGGAGGGAGAGAAAGAGAGGGGAGGAAGAGAAAAAAGATGGAGAGAGAGAAGAAAGAATCAGAGAGATGGGAATAAGAGAGGGAGAGAAAAAGAGAGAAAGGGAGAGAGAGCAATAAACATAGGCTATCGCAGTGTGGAACAACTCTACATGCAGGGTGATAATTTACAAAAAGAACAGAAAAGGCATAAATATGAAGATGATCAGAAATATTACATCGTGATAATTTGCCCCCAAGTAATCTCTTCATTTTAAAGTATTATTACTAAAGAGGGTGGAGAGGCTCTCCAAATTCTTTTCTATATTTCCTCTCTTTGGCCTTTTAAACACACAGGCTCCCATGCATACATATATAAGTATGTAAGCAAGCATGCGTACACATGAACACACATGTTCACACATGCATGTGCATGCACACACACACACACACACACACACACACACACACACAATGTGATTCAGCAGAGCATGGCTTTGTCCCCAGAGTTTTCTCTATGTGCAAGTATTCAACCCAGACTCCCAGGATACCCAGTCTTTTCCTGAAGTTTATCTGCTTCTGTGTCCTGGAGACAAAAATCTCCTCAGAGGATCCCTTTCCCTTCTCAAAGGTCTATTTGGGTTCATTCTACTTGGATTCAGAACTCGGGTCTCACAAGAAGCCACTTTAAACATGATCAAATCTGTTCTTCCCTGCAGATAACAACTGCCCAACAATGAGCCAGCTCTATCGATGTGAGAATGTTTGGCTTCAGCTGCCAATGACTGACGGCCTTTAACTTTTCCTAGCCAGTCACAATCCACATTGTGGGTGCCTGTCGATGTGTCTGCCCTCATTATTCCTTGACATGCAACATCCCCCCTCCACTCTCCAACCATACACAGCCCCACAGAAAGCAAGCCTCAAATGGGAACAGCTGGAGGGTTTCAATGGGAAATGATGCCTCTTGTGCAAGTGGGGGTGGGGGGGAGGTGGAAAGAAAGGACAGAGAAAAGCAGGAGCTTTCAGAGAGTTTTGAATAAGCACATCTACTTTGGAATATACTTCAGAGAAACCACAGTGGAAATGGGCTGCCCACTGAAGTCTGTCCAGATAGAAAATCCCAGCCCTAATTCGAAAAGCAAGGCCTACTTAATAGCCTGTTGCCTTGTAAACTATCCTTAGTTCTTTAGCCTGTTCTTCCAAAACCAACCATCTTGTGTACATTTCATAGGTATACAAGGGCACAGATTTATTTTCTTTGTCTAATGCATACCTTACGGGTTTGGGTGGATCTCTAAGAATTATTTCCTGGAGTGCCTTCCAGATTTAAAACAGAATCTGATTTAAAAGAATAGTCCATAGAAAATGTTACCCCAGTATGGAAACAAAATTTGCACCAGCACACTATGAGGTTAAAAAGAAAATAGTATAATCAAGGAAATACAAAGGCTTTGGCATGGTTTTTACAATCAACAATGGTTAATTTTGATATGTAGTTGTGAACAACTGCAAAACACTTAAGTTTCAAACTCTTGCAAGCACTTTTAATTGGTTAGAATGAATTCTAGATGCACAAAAATGATTGGACTGTGAACAGCAGTACAAGTCTAGCTAAGAACAATTAACCTTTGCTGACCAAAAAAGAAACTTAGGATGCATGAAAATGTGTATAAAACATCTATAGAGTATTCTTGTCAAATATAAATGAAATTAACTTTATTATAGAAATCATTCTGGGAGATTTCTAGGGAAGACAAATACTTACATTTTGACATAAAACAAATTGGATTATATCGAAGACACAATCTACCTTTTTTATCTATCAACTTTTCTTTGAACTTCTCTCATATCCTTTTTTTCTTTTTTTTTTTTTTTTTTTGCACATAAACTTCATCTGTTAACAACCTTTGGGAACCCAACAGATATTTTTTTCTTACAAAAGTCTAGTGCGTATTGTTCCAGGTTTCATTATATGGGATGGAATGATACAAATTCAGAATGTCAGTCCATCACCTATGAACAGATTGGTAGAAGGATTCGATATATCTTGATAAAAACTCTTAAATTTGTGGCAGAACTCGTTGATCATGGCTTCCTTTTTTTTTTAACAGCTTCATGACCAACACAGATCAGAAACATCCATCTAGTCCACGTTGTTCTTTGTTTTTCATTATAACATACAAATGCTCATTTACAAATAATACACCAAAATGAATAAAAGTTTGGATACCAAAATGAAGATTTGTTCCAACTGATATAATGCCTTCTGCGTACAAAGGTCCATGGGTAGTCTTTTTTTTTCTCCAAGTGGTATGGTATGGTACAGGACACAGTTGTAATCCAGAAGCACTTCTCACAGCTGATCTTCCTTTATAAAATACTCCTAAAACATCCAAATGTTGTCCATATATAGTCATTGACTGAAGTAACACACTTGCTTTTCTTTTCTTTCTTTCTTCCTTTCTTTCTTCCTTTCTTTCTTTTCTTTCTTTCTTTCTTTTTTTTTTTTATTGTAATCGTGGCCAGTATTGAGACATATCAGGTTCACTTCCAGGAACTTGAACTGGGACTGACACTCCAGGAGAAATGAGGCCTAAAAAGGGAGAGAAAAAAATCCATATAAATCCATATACAGAAATGAACTTTGCTGGTTGGACATGCAACAATGTGGAATTTTTTTAATCTTCCAAAATATAAGATCATAGTGATTCCTAGTATTATATATGTATATATACACATATACAGGGATATAATATATATTTGTATAAGTGTGTATATATCCATATACATACATACACACATATATATATAAAACTATCTTTGAAGCATGTCACAAATCAACTGGTATTTCTCAAAAGAGGGCGAAAGTGTGGTTTGTCTTTCCAAATATTTGTGACGTAGGAAAGCAGCCATCCTATGCCACAGATTCAGAATTAGAAGACATTTGGAGAGGTCATTTAACTTAACCCTCATTTTACAGATGAGGGAACTGAGGACTGATGAGGTTAAGGGTCAAGGTCACATAAGTGGTGAATAGTAGAACAGGATTTCACACCTAGGTCCTCCAAATACAAATCCCATGATAGTCCAACTCTGCCTTTGAAAAGCATTCTTTATAAAGAAGGACAGAAATGATCAGAATACATGGAAACACATACAGTAATCCCTGTCTGAGCACAAGTAGAGGCCTTAGCTGTGCTTCAGAGTCTGCCAGTGGAAGAGTCCTATTGATTTATTTTTTACTTTTCAATGAATTGTTTTAGTATCAGGTAGACACAAGGAAGGGAGACCAATGCCAACCAAGGTGATTAAATTCAGTATTGTCCAGGCTTAGAGACTACGATAAACCTATAAGTGTGACAAAGCTACCCAAAGGGATATGAAGTTGGGTCTGGGAATTAATTAGAGCAGGGATCTGGCAGTACCAGAAAGAGAAGGGTCATTCCATCTGATGATTAAACAGTGGGATGAGAAGGACGGGCTACTCACCTGTTGAAGTGGTACCAGAAGTGCCCATTGGCTGACTGTTCATGTGTGTCTGCATGTGCGGAGGGGTGTAAGTATCATAACTCCTCCCATTCACTGACGGACTGGTGGGCAACATGCAAGAGTAAGAGGAGGTCTGGCTGGGGACAGGGGGCTGTTAGGAAAAAGGAAAGGACAGTTACAGAGAAATGCCCCCATAGTACAGCTGCACCCATTTTTTAAAGTGAATGTCATTTCTGATTTTTCAACAGGATTATTGATTTAAAGCTGTCGGGGCCTAAGAGGTCACTTCATCCAATGCTTTTTTTTTAAAGGGGTAAGGAAACTAAAACCCAATGAAAGTAAAGGACTTGTCCAAAGTCACACAAGCTAATTAGTCAAGGGCAGAATTCAACCCCAGGTTTTCTGACTCCAGATCTGTTGCTTCTTTTTGCACTGGGCCAACACAGTGGAACCCTATGAAAGATTCGCAGTAGATGATTGTGTTTATCAAAGGAAGCCTTTATGTAGCATATTTAAATACTAGAAATACAGTAGGGTTTCAAACCAACCAACATTCATTGAACAGCTGCTGTGTGTCAGGCATAGATGGCTATGGTCAGCATTTCATTACCTTTAACCATGGCGGTGTCTATAAAGGCACCAGACATCCAAATGAAAACTGAAAAATCTGGACAACCGACTTGTTCTGGCAATCATAATCTTTGGAATTTAGCTATTTGGAATTCTGCAGATCACTAAAAAAAAGTCTACAATTTTTATTTTATCTTGGAAATGTAGAGTCCTATTGATATAAGCAAAATATGTAGCCTGCAGATTTTTTGAGCCTCTGTGATGATAGGAATGAATTTTTCACCATGCCTATAAAACACAAAATAATCAACTTTGGAGGTCCATCATCCTCCCTACACACACACACACACAAATGTACCACCACCACCACCACCAGTAGTAACAATAGCTTGCTCCATCTCACCCTAAAGTGAGGGCTAAGAAAAAGGCTGCATAAAAGAGGCTAGGGAATGTACTTGATATTACTCATCACAGCCAATTAAATATTTCTTGAGTAGCACAACAATGTCAGTGGGGTCAGGGTAGAGGCAGTTTAGTCATTAGGAAGTCCCAAGAAATAACAGGAACACAAATTTCTCTGCTGAAGTTCCCATCTTTGTGGAGCTGTGTAAATAAAATCATTGTGGGTACACCATAATGGTTAATAAGTGTGCTAATGAAAAGGAAGACAGTTATTCCTAACTAATTAAAAAGTGCCCTAACTCTACACCTCAAGGCTCCTAGGTGTGAATAATAAAAATTAATAATAATCACACCTTGAGTGTATATCACACTTTTTCTTGTTCTCAGAGATCTGTCTGTCCCATGTATCATCCCCCTCTTTTATTCTTCCAGCAACCCTGATGTTACTCCTGTTTTGAGTCAAATTATATAAGATTCAGTATAGCTTTATTAAAGCAGGAGAATTATTCTGCTAGTGTCAGGTTCAAAGACTCAAAAGGCCTGGATCTAGGGCCCATCAGCCATTCATTCCATCATGCAACATACTGGCAGTCATTACCACTAGGTAGGCTGGCTTCTGGAAAATTTCATGGCAAAGATGGCAAAAAATCAAGCTTTGTGTTGTTAATCCCCTAATTTGTGTCACTTGGACCACCAGCCATTCATAACCCAATGCAATCAAAATAAATATTTGAACACTCCCCTGATTGTATCACCAAAATGTAGTTACTTCGATTCTATTTCTTCAATCCTATAATTGTGTCGGCTATGAAGCATACACCTTACAGAGACATACACGTGGCCATTCTTTAAAAGAATACTAGCAATTTCATGGGAAACAATCCTTATTAACCTAGATCTGTCTAATGGGGACGTTTTTTGGTTGTTCAATCATTTTAGTTATATCTGACTCTTTGCGACCGCGTTTGGAGTTTTCTTGGCAAAGATACATTTCCTCCTCCAGCTCATTTTATAGATGAGGAAACTGAGGCAAACAGAGTTAAGTGACTTGCCCAGGGTCACACAGTGAGTAAGTGTCTAAGGCCAGATTTGAACTCTGGTCTTCCTGATTCCAGGCCTAGCACTTTATCTCACTGAACCACCTAGCTGCCCCTTTCTGATGGTTGAGAACAACTAGTACAACTGGCTCCCAAATTTACCTGTCTGACCTCTCTTAGCGCTACTCCTCTAATTATTCAAAATAGGAGGCCTGAGCAAATGTATGGGAATATAGAAAGCAGAATTGCAATGAGGAAGATTGATTTTTCACCCCCGTGGGCTAGAATCAGTTACTGGGATGAAAAAGATGAAGCTGGCATATTTTTACAGAACTAGATCTGCCTCGAACAATAACCACAGCTGGCGGGTGGTGAGTGGTTCATTCATACCAGGCAAGGTACTACCAGGCTAGAGCAAATCCCTACATACTCCTGTTTCCTTAGTCCAGGGGTAGGGCCCTCTAGGCCTTCAAGTGTGGCCCTTTGAGTCCAAGTTTTACAGAACCGTCAAAGGGCCACACTTGAGAACCTAGAGGGCTACATGTAGCCTCGAGGCCGAAGGTTCCCCACACCTGCCTTAGTCTATAAAAGGACAAGCACATTTCTTCATTTTCACTTCAATGAGTTCCTTCAATTTCTCCTATTATGGGGAGATGCAAAAAGGAGGTGAGCTTGTCCACCAGTTTAAACCTATTCCTCCATGTAAATATAAAGAAATCTTTTTTTTCCTCTCATTAAATAAAATCTAGGTATGAAACGTCCCCTGAATTTCCTCAGTGTTCTAAGTTCTGATGCAGAGAGACAACTATAAATACATACCAACCCACAAGTCAATCTAGCTACCATAAAAATCGTCATTTTATATGCCTCACATCTAATCAACCCCTTTCATTTTACAGACGAAAAGAAATGAGGATCAGAGAGGTTAAATGGTTTTCCCAAGGTCCCAGATTTCAAGCTGGAGGAGACTTTAGAGATGGTATAGCCTGACCCCTCCATTCACTCTACAGATGAGGAAACTGAGGCCCACAGAAACTGTGACCAGTTACAGCATCTCTAAATCACCAAACATCACTCACCCCTGAGTCCCTTCCACAACTTTCAGGCTGTGTCTACAAAGCACAAGCATGGTGGCCTTCATGATTAGTCTGACTGGTCCGAGTCAGTTGTTTTTCTTTTTTAACATAGGGGAGCGGGAAGCGTCTATGAGAATAGGTTTTGTGGTTTTCTTTTAACTGGGTGATTTTTCTTGAAACACATGATCAGTGTCCTCACAACCTGAGCATTCTCCCTTATTGCTCCGCTCTTCTTTCTGGGTCACTTACTGAACAGGCACCACCATATTCCCACTTACTTGCATAGGCAGGTTGTTTGCCATCGTGAAGCTGGGCATGGGAGGCAAAGCACTGTATGTATTTGTTAGGGCTGTGTCCGTCCGACCCAACATAGAGCCTGATGTGAAGGAGGAGACTGCAGAACAGAAAAAACAAAAACAAAGCAATTGGCCTGGAATGCCACACTTTTGATGGTCACACCCTGGACCCAATGGACAGACTGAAAAAACAAATGCATCGTCTCAAAATTACCAGGAGTGGTGGGTTGTGGGATTGGCTGATAGACGCTGGTACTGAAACTACTGCTGATAGGTATGTGACTGGGTGTGTTGCTAGCCTGCCTTCTCTGGTTCCTCAGTTTTTCTTCCCTTCTCCACTTTGCTCTTCGATTAGAAAACCATACCTGGAAGTGGGAAAGAGGGAATGAACATCCTTCAAGTAAAAAAAAAAAAGAAAAGAAAAGAAAAGCCATCTCCTCCCCCCCCCTGCACCTTTCACCCCAGTTCCCAGCACCTCCCCCACTATCTATAGCCAGTGAAACCTCTTGGGACAGCAAAGTTTTTAGGACTGTGCAGCTGGTAAACTGGGGTCCGTTGTAATTTATATAAACAAATAGTGGTAGTTAGCAGCACCTTTGTCTTTTGAAAAGCCAAATATAGGAATCACAAAGCGTTTAATTACCCAATCCCTAGTGTACCTGTATTCTTGCTTCAGGTAGGTCTATTTTGGCAGCTAGTCTTTCTCTAGCAAACACATCTGGGTAATGGGTTCTTTCAAACTCTGGAAGAACAAGTGAATATTTCAAGATCAATGCCAGGGCTGCCCAAAATCAGTCAGCCTAGATCTGAACCTTGAACGCCTCTCTCCTCTCCACCCTGACTGTCCTACCTCCCACCACTGTCCTTGGAAATGCTATGATTAAATACTTGGAAGGACTTTCCCACCAAAATTAAGTTAAACTCTCATTAAAATGACACTCGAAGACTGAGAAGCCAGGCTAGCCAAAATCATCTCTTATAGGAAGATTTACAGTCTTTGAACTCCCAGCATACTGGGGAAAACAGAATATTCAGAATTTTTTAAACTATTCTACATGAGGGGGTCCTGGTTAAATTTAGTACCCTGTATTTCAAATGTGTCAGTGCCTTCGATCTACAATTTTTCTGCTTTGAAAAACTCCATCACCTTTCTCCAGAGCTTCAATTTGCTCCTGGGTAAAGGATGTCCTATTTCTTTGCAATTTTCGCTTCAGCTGAAGTCTCATTTGGGCTTCATCTGAATCTTCTCCATTTGAGCTGATGGAATTAGTGTTCTCCCCCCCTCCTTCCTGTTGCTGGCAGCCATCTGGAACGACAACAACAACAAAAAAAAATAGGACATTAAGAAAAAATCAGAGTAACTCAGATTCCTAAAGGCTCCTATGGTCCAGCCTCAGACTCCATCAGCAGGGTTTTCTGACAGCCTCCCTGAAACATTCCCAAGAAATCTGTCCCCTCCAATGAAGGGGATCTCAGTGAACTGGCCTTTTATCTTCTTCCATTTTAACCAAGAGAAAAAAATGGAAAGGCATTCTCAAGAATACCATGCCTTTGTAGAACAAAACAGACAGCAAAGTAGTTTCAAATGAAAGTCATCTTTTTTTTTTCAAAGAAGCTTTGCCCAGATGCCTCACCACCAGGCTCCCTTTCCCTGTGGAATTTATTTACCTATGGCTACATTAAAAATAAGTGACGTTCAGCATTTCAGATTATCCATAATCAGTAATTCCGAGCTAATCAATTAGATGTTGATAGGTTTGCAGAAAATGCTATTAAGAAACCAAACCAAGCTTGTAATCTTTTTTAAAAAATATTTATCCAGTTTTTATTTGAATTCTGCACAGTCAATTTCATTTTAAAGGTTGTGAATTTGGAAGTGCTTGCTTTGTTCTCTAGTTTTATTCAACTATTGTATGAGTGTGTATTGCCTTGACACCTATTACTGAGCACAGCTGTAATTATATCATCACCAAGAACAGGCTATAATTGCTGAAAATGGAATTTTATATTTAGATAAAAGGACTGTCCATTCTTTGTAATGTGTTGCACCAGAGAAAAGTAAGATTTCTTTTAAAATTTCAACGTGTAATTTTAAAAAAGAAATAGTCGAGAGTTCACTAACTGGCTAAATATGCTACCCCACAGCTGAGCCCCTTGGCATGTCATTTAAGTGGTACATTTTTAATTAGGGCATTTCCACCACTTTTAATGTAATTTCTATCATTAAACAAGGGAAAGTTTTTTTTTATTATTATTGTTTTTGCCACCACCCCCCCACCTTGTGCTGTTGGACAGTGAGTTGTATATGTACTTGGATTAGTTGGCTGTGGGTGCCTGGGATGCCCCTCAGCCCAATGGTAACTCCAGGGAGGGAGAAAATGGATACTGAAGGTAGGGAGGGTGGAGGGGGACTCCCCAGAAGGACCCCCATCCCCCAGCCCTGCTTTGCTTTCTCCTTCTTTGTCCCTAGCTCCCCTTCGAGGACACTAAAGGAGGCCTCCTCCTCCCCCTAGCCCTAGTTCCTGAAGTCTGGGGCTGCTGCTTGGGACAACTTCTGCTCAGGGGCTGGGGGGCCAGGGGGCCCAGAGGACTAGTGGGGTGGGAATCGACTTTTCCTGGAATATCATTTATAACCAGGGACAATAGGCAGTGCGTTCAAAGCGATGGGGCAATTGTGACAGGATCTAGTGGGATCCTTTCAGGCGCTCTGAAATGTTTTAAAACCCCAACTTTCTCCCCCATTTAAACAGGCGGATTCATCGGCACTGGTCACCATATGGGCCTCGGGAGATCTATTGAGATGACCACCAACACTTGAATAGCTCAGGGCTGCTTTTCACCGGCGCACAAAGCCCGGGGAGTAAGGGAAACTATTAAACTCCTGGGGCAGGAGCGTTGGCAAACTTTCGTGGGCAGAATTTGGAGGCCACAATGAGAGGGGACAACAAAAGGATTCTCTTGAGGCGTGCAGCGGGCCACATTGTGTTACAAGCAGCCCAGTCAACAGACTTTTCAGTGAAGTATGTTAACCTCTCTGCTCTACTATCATTAATCACTGTCCCCTGGGCTGGGCTCCTCAATGCTATTTAGGGGGCTCGCCTTTCTATAGGGAGGGGGAAGAAGGGAAGGGGGAGGGAGAGAAGAGGTGGAGGAAAGGAGAGGAGGAGAGACAGAGACAGAAAGAGAGAGAGAGAGAGAGAGAGAGAGAGAGAGAGAGAGAGACAGAGACAGAGAGAGAGAGACAGAGAGAGAGAGACAGAGAGAGAGAGAAACTTGTGAATAGAGCATCTCTCTGAACATCTCCAGAGCCTGAGCTGTTTACTGCAAGAAACAAAAGGGATGGGGGTGGAGGGAACTACTTAGCTAAGATTAGATAAGCTTCAACTCCTGCATTAGGACACAAGTGTCTGTTTTTATTTACTGCCCAAAGTTAGCGTGACTTTTTAAGTGGTTTTCAGGGCAAGAATTCAAGTGTCCCCTTTTTTTCTAATTACGAAGAGAGAGCAGAGGAGAGGGCTATGGAAAGGAGAAGAGAAAGAAGAAAGAGAAGAGAAAAAGAGAAAAGGAGAAGGGATAGGAAGGAATAGGGAAGAGAAGAGGAAATGGGGGTGGGGGAAGAGAAGAAACAGAAGAGAAATATTACAAGTAGCCTATTAGTCTCTGTATAATTTCCTCTTTCTGAACCAGAAAGAGAAGTTTGCAAACAACATTTTCCCAAATGTAAAAAGTTGTTGAATATTCTGATTGGGATGAGTGGGATGGGGTCCCTCCCTCAAATCCCCTCATGAAATTCTGGGGCTGGAAGCAAATGTGGAAATGAAAGAAGACCTAAGATCTGGGTCCTGGGAGAGTGAGGTGGAGTGGAGAAAGAAGACCTTTTCCTTAGTACATTTATTCCTGCCTGGTTCTCCAAGAAGTTTTTCCTTCTTGCCCTTACTGGGACTTTAACCTTTCTTAAATTGAACTTAAATCTTTCTCTTTATTTGACTTTTACTTTCCTAATTTGAAATACCATTTTAAGGAAAAGAGTATCTGTTTCTCTGTCTCTCCTTTCTCTTTCCTATTCCCATCTTCATTTCTCCAACCAAGGTTAAGCTAACATTAACCAGAGTCTACAGTGTCTTAGAGTTTAAATGTATATCCAGCTGTTCTTGGGCAAGAAGGGATGACAAATTGGGAGATGGGAAATTTTTAAGACTAATTTATTTTTTCTTTTTTTAAAGAAAAGAATGTGAGCAACACCAAGGAAACCCCGCCATCCTTTTTTGGGGGGGAGGTGTTGATTTTTTTCTTCCTAGTCGCTTACTACTTCCCAAGGTTCTGAACCATGAGTATTTATCTGTTCCATTATTTATTTATTCTCTTTTAGGTCCACTTGACTTCCAGTATTTACAATTGTTTGAAATTTGGAGAGTGGTTGTTTATCTACTTTTCACTTTTCCTTTACTTTTTTTTTTAAGTCCGTGTGACCCTTTTAAAGTCTATTTACAGAAAGACTATCAAAAGTTCCCTCTCAAATTTCAAATGAAAAGACCCTTCAGAAGCTGCCAATGAAGGGCCTTCATTTGTAGCATCCTGCATCCTATTATGCCTATAGCTAGACCTTCAAACTCTCATAGTGGAGGAAGAGGAGGAAGAGGAGAAGAAGAAGAAGAAGAAGAAGAAGAAGAAGAAGAAGAAGAAGAAGAAGAAGAAGAAGAAGAAGAAGAAGAAGAAGAAGAAGAAGAAGAAGAAGAAGAAGAAGAAGAAGAAGAAAGAAGAAGAAGAAGAAGAAGAAGAAGAAGAAGAAGAGGAAGAAGAGGAAGAAGAGGAAGAAGAGGAAGAGGAAGAGGAAGAGGAAGAGGAAGGAGGAGGAGGAGGAGGAGGAGGAGGAGAAGGAGAAGGAGAAGGAGAAGGAGAAGGAGAAGGAGAAGGAGAAGGAGAAGGAGAAGGAGAAGGAGAAGGAGAAGGAGAAGGAGAAGGAGAAGGAGGAGAAGGAGAAGGAGAAGATCATCCCTGAGTTTCTTAGTGTCTTAATCAGTGAGGTGGAAAACAAGCAAAAAAAAAAAAAAGATAGCAAACCAATCTCGGCACCTTTCAGCTACGGAACGCGGATCAAAACATTGCAGCATCTGTTGAAAGAGAAAGTGTCTAAATCCTATCGAGGGCTTGGGAATTATAAAGTCGGGAGTGGGGGGGGAGGGGTTGGCAGAGATAAGAACAAGTGCCTCAGTGATCCCTAAAACCGCTAAATCACTGGAGAATTTCTGCCCGATAGACTTGTCTCTTTTTGTTCTGCCAGTCTGTGTCGTCATTATTTTAGTCACTGACGCATGGCGTTTATCAGATTGAAACCATATTTGGCCCCCTCTGAGACCTAACCTCGCCTTATGCGGCGGCAGCAGTGGACTCTTCAAACCCAGTAATATAGTCGGACCAAGGGGGGAGAGGGTAGGAGGAGGGAAGGAGGAGCTAGGGAAGTGGGCGGGTAAGGATAGCGGTTCGGTCATCTGCACCAGCAAGCAAAACTATTCCCCTAGAAGTCCGATCTGATTTCTACTTCTAGGCACTTCTGGGCGGGTCCTTGGGGTCCCAGCTGTAGCTGCTGCCCCTGGTCCCGCGCCTGCGCGTGTGTGGGAGCGTACACATTCTGCAGGTTGGCGGAAAAGTGTGGACTACCTGAAACAGCTCTCTGACTTCGGCCCCCCACCCCCACCTTCAATTCCCACCCTTCTCCTGCCGCCCCCAGTCCAACTTTTCTCTTCTTGGGGATCCTACGAGGCCCGTTAGCCACTGAGTCCCTGCTATGTCCTTCTTCCCCTTAGGTGTCCAGGAGTCAGAAAGGAATCTGGGCTGGTCCCGTCCATAATCCATGACTTAGCACATAGTAAGCATTCAATAAATGTATTTTAATTCGTTCGTCTTAGTTCTGAGTTTGGCCCAATCGTCACCTTTTAACACTAGCTCGCCTGGAAAGAAATGTCTACTGTTCTTCGGGTCTCTTTCCCAGGCCAGATTTCTATATGGCGGCCCAAAGCTGAGCCCTACTAACAAGTAAATCCCTGGGCTACTGGTGCTTGCAACCCACAAATAGGCGGCAGACTAGTAATGGAGGAGAGAAAATCGGGTACGTTCCTGCAAAGGGGGGAGGTTACATCTTTTAGGCAAAGTGCATCCTCTCCCAGGATGGATAGGTGGGGGTATGGCGGTGGGAGGGAGCGGGGTGTCCCCAGGGAGTTTCCAAATACCGGGGCAGGGTGAAGGAAGAAGGGGGTGAGGCGACTTGCCTTGAGAGGAACCAGGACTCCTCCCTCTATATGTGTGTGTCTGGTCCGGGAACACCTGAGTGTGTCCCGAATGTTTGTCAGTGGGTATGTTGGAGGGTGTGTGCCAGAGGGACAGAGCGAGGGAAGTGGGGAAGCGAAGAGTGGTGAGAAAGAGACAAAGTGGTAGATGGAAAAATGAATCGACAGAGATGTGGAGGGGGGAGGGGGAGCAGAGCTAGGGGGATGGGGAGAGAGACAGAAAGAGGAAGAGAAGATCGAAAAAAGAAGGGAAGGGGAGAGAAGGGAAGAAAGAGGAGGCAAGGAAGGAGGAGAGGAAAAGGGAGGGGAAGGTTGGCAGGGGAGGGGAATGGAGGAGGGAAGGGAAACGAGGGGAAGAAGAAAGGGAAGGAGAAGAGAAGAGAAAGAGAGAGAAAGAAAGGGAAGGGAGGGGAAAGGAAGAGAGGGAAAGAAAGGGAAAGAAAGGGAAGGGAGGGGAAGGAAAAGGAAAGGGAAAGTGAGGGGAAGGGAGAGGAGGGGGGAAAAGGAAAGGGAAGGGGAAGGGATGGGAAGGCGGAGGGGGGGAAGGAAAGGGAAGGGAGGGCAAGAGAGGGAAAGGAAGGGAAGGAAAAGGAAGGAAAGGAAGAGAAAAGAAAAAGGGGAGGGAGGGGAAGAGGAGAGCAGACAGACTAAGACAAAACGGAAGCGGAAAGAATAAGACAAACCGGGAGAGGAGAAGAGAGAAAAGCAGGACGCTGATTGTGATTTAGGTGTTTAACAGAGGGAAAAGTTAGAGAAATCTCCCAAGCACCTATATAGGCAGGCGGAGGTGGATGACGGACTGAGCTGAAAGCTAGAGGCTCTGGGGGAAGCTGCTGTCCTTCCTGTTCTTTCTCCTACGTCCCTACTTTGGAACAGAGCGGCCTCTCCTGGCCGCGCAGACCAGGCGGGGCAGCATCTAGGGGTCCCGCGGGTTCGAATCTCGGGCTGGAGGTGGGGGGCAGAGGGAGCCGGGGTGAGCATTGCCAACCCTCCTGGGGGTGAATGGAGTCAAGTAGAGACCTAGCCCATCTTTAAGGCCTTCCGATCCTCCCGAGGAAAAAAAAGTGAAAGCTCGCTTCCTATCTTTGCAGTGTCCTTCCTATATTGTCTTCTGCTCTTAAAGCTGACACGTCTAATTGGCAAGCGGCGCCACAGCGTGTCCAGGGGTCTCCTGTGGAACATTTCTACAGCTGTCTCCTTCAACTAGACGCTTATTCATGTCGCCTTAATGAGAAACAAAACGCTCTCTAATGAGCAATTACATAGCGACAGGATTGTTCCCATAACAAATTCTTCCGAGTGACAGAAGCATCCTTTGTAGCAGATATTTCGCATACTGTTACTGATTTTCTCGTTCCCTTTCCGCGTCCCTCGGGGGGCGGAGGCACCCCCAAAGCGGCTCGTGGGACAACCAGCTTGGCCAGCTCCCCGGAGGGCGCCACTCCCCTGCCTAGCCAGCCCAGGTCAGCTCAGCCTCCCCTGACCTAGAGCCCCCCGGGCTTAATCATGCTCCCGGGAGTGCGACGCCACGTCCCATTATCCCACATATTATCTCCCTGTCACAGGGACAACAAATCCCGATTAATCTTCGGAAGAAAACAGTTTTCTATTTTTGGCCAAACTAACTCACTTCACCTAAGAGGGGTGGGGTAGTGGAGAGAGGACGGGAGAGATCCTCCCAATCTGGGCCTCTCCCACTTTTTTCCTCCTGGGCTCGGACTAGGTGCTTCCTTCTCTCCCTGCTCCTCTGCCCCACTCAGCAAAGGTCAGTGCCTCCACTAAACCCTCTTTTCCCCAAAAGGTCAGGCTCCAATTGGCCAGTAGAGGCCTTCCAGCAATCTATCCTCAGACCCAAGTGGGTCTCCACCACTATTTTCCCTCTCTAGGAAAAGGATAAGAAAAGCAGTCACGGGGTGAGTGGATGGGGTGGGGGTGGGAGGGTAGGGTATGAGAGAGAACGCGATAGGTTGGGCCTGAAAGGTGTGGAACTGGTGTTCTTTTTGACTAAAGGAAAACAGATTCACACTCCCTACTTCCCCACTGGCTCCTGAATCCCGCAACTCCCAAACCGCATCTCCCTCCGCATCTTTCCATATGCTCCCTACTCACAGTCACATAATTTGTCAATTACTGTAAAAAGCAAAATGATACAATTATGTTTACCTCACAGTCTGTCAGTATGTTAACTTGTCACACTCCTACAGCAAGGGGGCTCTCGATGCATTTTAATGGAAAATTTAAATAGAGAACCACGTGGTTCTCTTACACGCACACTCACATGAACTCTCTCTCTCTCTCTCTCTCTCTCTCTCTCTCTCTCTCTCTCTCTCTCTCTCTCTCTTCTTCTTCTCTCAAGCTGACCCAACAGATCCCGCTCCTGTAGCCCACTCCTTCCTTTCCCCTAGAGGCAAGTCTTCCATAAGCACCCGCCTTCCAGCCCTTCGCTCCAAGTCGTCCCATTTTGCCAGGAGCAGCTCTGGAGCCGAGCTCTGTCCTGGCCTCTTGCCTGCCTTAGCTCTGCTCAGGGACGTCCGCTTTCTTTCTGCGACGGTTCCTTCTACCCGGCTCAAAAAAACGGGTTAGGGGAGATCAAGGTAGAAGGAACCAGGCTGGGTACAAGGAGAGCGAGAGTTCCGAGTGTGTGCTTTACCTGGTGTAGGTTGCCCTGGTACAGAGGTCCCCGGATACCACCCTGGGCGGGTGCCCCAGCTTCCTGTCTGCCCGTTCAGCATTCTTAGTTTATCATACATGCCGTCTGCGCCCATCTGTTGCTTTTCGCTAGCCAGGTTGCGTAGAACTCTGTTTATTGATGAT
Organism: Trichosurus vulpecula; assembly: GCF_011100635.1. Lineage (NCBI taxonomy): Eukaryota > Metazoa > Chordata > Mammalia > Diprotodontia > Phalangeridae > Trichosurus > Trichosurus vulpecula. The sequence continues at coordinate 243,233,394 of NC_050578.1, forward strand.
ACCTGTGAACGGAACCAAAAGCAGATCCCAGGGAAGTGTCTTTTAAAAACAACTACGACACCAACACAAACGTAAGCTCATTTTAAAATAACCAGCCCCACCACTTTGCCTTAAAATACATTATCATTCGTTCACTGCTCTGCCTCCTCTTTTCCCTAGACCCCATGACAGTGGAAAGATTAATACTGAACATCATGGAGAGAAAAACATCACCATTGCTATCAACTAGGGATGCTCCTGGGTAAGCAGAAAATAGAGGACATTCTATTTTAATATTTTACATGGCATTAGCAAAATTTGCCATGTTTCAAGATTCTCTGGGGAAAAGTTCAAATTTGGAATTTTCTTTGGTTTTCTTTTGTTGTGGTGGTTGGTTTCTGTCCCCCCCCCCCCCAGTGGTTGGGAGGGGGCAATTTGTGAAAGGTTTGGGCAAATAGGTCTGGAATTCTCTCTCCCAGCCTATCTTCACCAAGACTCACCCCCACCTTCCACACCCAAATAAAAAATGGGGATATTTTTCTTTTTTGTTTTCCGTTTTTTTGGTTTTTTTTTTTTTGTAATGGTGCTGGTGAAAATAAATTGCACTCTCAATCTCCTGGGCTCCCCAGTCATCATTACCTGGCAGCATACAAATCACATGAACTCCCTACACTCCAATAATTTTAGAACAGGACAAAAGAAACTGTATCTGCCTCACAATGACTCAGGTGCCCAGAGACACGGGAGGGATCCAGAGAGCTGGACAAAGGGGAGGGGAGAAGAAGGAGAAGAGGAAGGAGGAGGAGGAGGAGGAGGAGGAGGAAGAGGAGGAGGAGGAGGAGGAGGAGAAAGAAGAAGGAGGAGAACAAGAACAAGAAGGAGGAGGAGAAAAATGAGAAGGAGAAGGAGGAAGAGGACGAAGAAGAAGATAAAAGGGAAAAGATGGGAAGAGAAGGGGAAAGAAGGGAAGGGGAAAGATGGGAAGGGGAATGAAGGGAAGGAAAGAGGAGAAGGGAAGAGGAGAAGGGAAAGGGAGAAAGGAAAGAGAAAAGAAGGGAACAAGGAGGGGAGGGGAGGAGAGGAGAGGGGGGAGAGAGAGAGAGGGAGAGAGAGAGAGAGAGAGAGAGAGAGAGAGAGAGAGAGAGAGAGAGAGAGAGAGAGAGAGAGAGAGAAGGTCGAGATTTAAAAGGGATTAGGAGGGAAGTAAGAGGGAAAAGGAAAGAAGGAAGGATGAAAGGAAGGAGGGAGAGAAGGAAGAAGAAAGGAAGGAAGAAGGGACGGAAGGGAGGGAGAGAGACGCGAAGAATGCCAAGGTGTTGCTTGGGTATTCTCATGAACTTACGCTGGGTATGTTGTCGTTGGTACAGACCCCCTCTGACAGTAATCTGTCTCGGATTTCCCAAGCAAAGATGGATGGGCACTCTCGCTTATACTGGGCTATTTTGCTGACAACTTCGGGAGTCGCTACCCTGGGTTTGCTACCTCCGATGGCTCTGGGCCTTATGGAGCCGGTCTCGTAATACCTGCCCAGAATCTTACTCACACATCCATTGGATACCTGCATAGGGGAAGCGGACAGAAAACCACATTATTAATAATTTCAAGACAAAAATAAAATTGTTTAAGTATGCATTAAACAAGGACAAGCTTACGTTTTGATTGTCCAGCACTTGGACTTTTGCATCTGCATGGGTCTATAACACAAAAATATACCTTCAATGGTATGAGAACTTACTTTAGAGAGGTTTTTTTTTCTTAAAATTACATTTGTGGCCCCTAAACACTACAAATGTGATGATACTTTAAAACATCTGAAATTTTTTAAAAAACCAATTTTAAAAGGTTCTTCAAAAACAAAAACAAAACTATCCTATTCATCCCTGCCTGAAGATGAACAAAAACTAAATTAATCGTCTTTGACTGAGTTTACTTACAATCAATGTTTGTTTTGTAATGGCAAAAAGGGAAAATAAACTGAAAATTGATTATTGTGGTTTCCATACTGAACGTGCCCAGGAGAGATAACGAGATCGGGGGCCAAGCAGCTTGGTCTTTATAATTTAATAAATCTATATTTCGTAAATAATAAGTAAAGTCAAGGGCACACAGGGATCTCGGAATCCGAAGTGAATTGAGAGAACAACTGAAATGATGTCAGTTTATATAATTCCGTTTATTACATTTCACTAATTGTAACGAGAATAAATCCTTCTACCAAATGAAAATAGATGGAATATTAAAAAATAAGTAAAGGTTTTTTAAAGCAGATGAATAATTGTATGTAACTGACCCAGGTTGAAAAGGTAGTCGGGGAAGGGTGGGTGAGGGAGACAGGAGGAGGTGGGGGCAGGGTGGGGTACGGGGAGCAGGGGCAGGGGTCCGTAATTAAAGCTTTTACGGTAAAAGATGGAGAGAATGCGTTCAGAGCGGTGGCCTTTGGAAGCAAGTGGGGAGGCGTAGCCGAGGATCACCTGCAGAATTCGGGAAATGTCACACGGCCGGGCCCCGCTGTGAGCTAGTTCCACGATCTTCTGGCGGGTGGAATCCGGCAGTGGCCGCCCGTTGACAAATACACCACCGAGCTGATTCACTCCACTGTGACCTAGGAGAAAGAAAGCAGAGAAAGAAAGAGGGACAGGGACAAGGAAGGGCAGAAAGGAAGAGGAGAGAGGGAGGAAGGGAGGGAGAGAGGAAGGAAAGGGGAGGACAACAAAAAAAAATAGCATCCTCAGCTACCTGCGGATTCATGACAACCTCAACCATCAGGTTGCTGCTATTGATTAAGGACGACAGAAAAATGCATTCTTCCATCACATCCAGCACAGCCATGCATCCAATTGCAAATACCTCAGTCCTATCAAACCTTCCTTTGCAGCTTCGTCTGGGCTCTCAGGAATACAATTCCCATTTATCACTGGTATGTTTTAGCCCAGAAAGTCGGAGATAGTCAAAGGAACAAGTTTGAACGTTCTGCCCACTTCACTCTCCCCTCAGACCTCGAAATCCCAAGCACAGATAAACATCCTTGACGATTTTTCTCGAGATTCTGATCCCTAATTTCAAAATTGGATGGTCCATCCATCTCTGGATTCCTGAAGACTGAGCACTCCATATAACAATGACAAAATAATAAACTCCCCTCGGATCCTCCCTGTCTAGAAATTTTGAGTCAATAAAATTCAACATAATATTACAAAAGTGTGAGGGAAGGTCACATTTCCTTTTTCATATAGAGAGAAAACGAGAGAAGAGAAAAGAAGACAGGAAAAGAGAGAAGAGAAGAGCAGAGGAGAGGAGAGGAGTACATTTTTTTTCCAGACTACCACCTTCTGTCTCTAACCTGGGCACCAAACCTACAGCCACCGAGCGGCCATTCTTTCTCAGCTCCTACCCTGCAGCCGAGACACAGGATCAAAACTGTAACTGACCACCAAGGGCAGAGTTGTTCAGGTCTCTAGCTCTCCACCAACCCACACCCCAAAAGGTGCGAGAACCGAAAGGTGTCCAGGGACTGAGGAATTGCTTGGTTTGTAGCTAATACTTCAGCTGCTGCTGCTGAGGTGCCCATCGCTACAGCTGTCCCAAAAGCAGAGGACAGAAAGAAAAGAATCAAAAAGAGAAAAAGAAAGGAAAGAAAAGGGAAATTTTTCCACGAAAAGTACCCTACCCCCTCCTTTTAGCTACCCCCTTACAGCCCAATAATACGCACACATCCCCTTCTTTCTCCGTTCTGCAGCCTAAACTTCACTTTCTGATTTGGAGAAATGTGGTGGCTTCCTAACTCCTGCACTTATTCCCCAGGAAACCCTCGGCGCCCCAAAACAGCAAATCGCATTTGCAGCCTCCTTAAAATCTCCAACCTGGAGCCCCGAATCTACAGAGAAGCCCTCCTAGGAGAAGCTCTGACTGTCTCTCTTCTTCTCTCCTCTCCTCTGCTCTCCTCTCCTGCTCTCCTCTCCTCTCTTTGGAGCCTCCTGATAAATGGACTCCAGGAGCCTGGGCTTCTTAGCAATAAATAAGCTCTAAATATAGAAGAGGGGGGAAAATATGATGAGCCTCTCTGACATTTGTCTTTAAAATAAAACTAGCTGCACGTCAAGTTTGAGCTTAATTTCTGGAAATAGGCGGAAGTCGCTCCGGATCATGCATGGAAGGCTAATTGAAAAGATCAGTCGGAGCACTTGTGGCAGACCTGTCACTTTATGACAGTGCTCCGCTCCTGGAAATTGCATCGTCACGACAAATAGTACCATGATAAAACGACCCTTTCTGTCCCTATTTGGATATCACTCAGACGAGATGGGACTCTACTGGTTTCGCCTTCCAGGGGAGCCGCTTTCTAAGGGTAGCCACGGGCTCTGCGCGGACATAACCGAGGGGGTGCGCTCGCCACTCACTCGATGCGAAGTGACATACAGTTTGGGTGTTTGAACGTCGAGCCAGTCGGGCCCAGCGCTAGAGCAATCTGCAATATTACAGCCAGCCCAGGCCTAGACAGGAACATTAGATTTTGGCTTTGCTGCCCCCACACCCCCTTCCTGGCTATTCTCTGCTCCCAGCACTCATTATCTAAGGAGGGCGCTCGCTAAACCCTTCTCGGGGTGTTGGGACCTTGGTCCCCGGTACAACACAACTCTCCCCACCCCCCGCCCCGCGAAAATGAGAGATAAAGAAGTAGCATGAGAAAAAGAAAGGAGAGGGAGGGGAGGGCAGGGGAGGGAGGGAGGGGGGGGGAGAGAGAGAGAGAGAGAGAGAGAGAGAGAGAGAGAGAGAGAGAGAACCCAAGGCAAGTATATAGAGAACGATGCCACTTCTTCCTGGAGAGGCCACCCCATCGTCTCCCCCAAAGTGATCCACTGTACTCGAGGTGCTATCCCAGGATGGGTCCTGGGAAGTCTGTGGGGCCAGAGCGCCTCTGCCAGCTTCGAAATAGCATCGAAGAAAGCCGGGCTCCAAGTTCCCCTGAAGAGGTTAAGCCTTAATCATTGTATCATTTCCCTGGGGAGGAGTGTAGTTCTCTCCCAGTGGCGATGATTATGCGCCTTGTATTCTATTGCGAGGCATCTAATAGGAAAACATATGGTGTCAATTTGGCGGCTCCGTGCCTAGCACACACCCAGGAGCGAGGCGCACAAAGCCCGGTCGGCCCGCCCGCGACCCCGCGGCCAAGTCGGGGCTGCGCCCGGTCGCGCCCAGGAGGCCCCAGCGGCGCGGGGCGAGCTGACACTGGGGCCGTGCGAAGGCATCTGCTATTAACATAAACTCTCCTCGCCACATCAAGGCCAAGAGCAGCCAAAAACAGGGGAAGGGAGGGAAGGAATAAGAGGGAGAAGGCGCGGATGGAGGAAGAAAGTGAGGCGTCTCTGAACCCAAGCACAAGTGCCTCCCCGGCTCCGGTCCCATCTTCCGCCCAATCCCCAACACGACCCTCCCAAACCCCAGCACTACCCACCCGAATCCCAGGCACCAGGTAATCTGCGCGCCTAGGTCCTCCTCAGCGACTGGGGCCTCTCCTTGCCCCTTATCTACAACTCCCTCCCACGGGCCTCGGCAGCCTTGAAACTCTACCAAGGGAGACTCACAGCTCGGGGGAGAAGAAAAAAGAGGATGGAGTAGAAGGTCCTCTGAACAGAACCCGGACCAGAGCTGAAGGGAAACTTGCTGGGGAAGTTCACAGGCCTGTTCAAGACTCTGGGCAGAACGGATCAGGGTGGGGCAAAAGGCAGGAGAGAGAAAGGTGGGCTCTTGACACAGTTTCTCAGACTCTCCTCTAGTCCGTTAGCTCAGCTGTCCTGAACCTAGAGCCGTAGGTTATCCCATTCTGGATCTATTCTGAGCATGGCCTGAGGGTAGTTTGGACTGCCGATTCAGGGGCGCTCGGTTCCTGGCACGGCTTTCTCTACAGACACTTGCCGGGCGTTTACAACGGGAAATCGAGTCCCCTAAACTTCCCTCCCATTGAAGCAAAAGGGCCTGGAAGCGAAGGAAGAGAAGATTTGGGTGTGGAGAACCCTCCCTGAGTTTATGGTACATCTGGGAATCTAATACAGGTGATACTGAGACCCCAACAACCCTCGCCCGGCGCCTAACTTGTCCACACTGAAATACAGAAAACTGCCCCTTTTCTAAAACCAGAAAACCTTCCTCACTTGATCTCCCATGAGGGTTAGTCACTACCCCCAGTATTACGTCTTTCCTCCTGGTCCACTCGGGCCAGGGGAGCCAACTGCCCCCTGTGAAAGAGTTGAGGAGCTTCACTGCTCCGTGTAACCCCTGTGTGAGGTCTGAAATGCCCCCTTTCCCTTCCTTTGCAAATCTCCTGGGATTGCCCGAGGATGACACCAAGCCCAGAGGTTGAGGAAAGTTCCAGTGTGGCACCCCAGAGTCTCCCCTCTCTTCCTGCAACCTGGAGAAGCCTGCCCCAATCCGCCCAGCCCCATTCAGTCTGGATCTTACGACTGGGTAGGGTCAGTAGAGAAGTGGTTTTCAAATGAGTGTGAGGGCCAGTTCGTTAGCAGATAATAGTTTCAGCGAACCTTGGACAGCAGTTTTTGACTGCCCAGGCTGTTTTCCCAGACGCTGAGATTGCGCCTTCCAAAAACAAACAAACCCAAACAAAACAAAACCAAAAAACCCTACGAACCAACAACCCCACCACCATCATCACCACCAAAAACGAAATGCTAATCTCCAACCAGTAGTAGTGAGTCGGCAGCAGGGGCCCAGCAGCCCACAGGCCGGTCTGGTCAGGATCCTTCAGGCCTTCTACTTCTTTTTACCACCACCCGGGTCCTACGCTTCCCTCCAATCCGGATCCCCTAAGCTCCCGAGGAGGTTCCCGAGGTCCGCAAAGAAAGACCAGAAACACTTACTGTTCTGCATGGTGGCTTGAGGCAGCGGGATCCCACGTGGCTCGGATATAGGTCTCTATTAGCAATAAAACAAGCATTAATCAGGAGTTGCAAGGCTCAGGGCAGGCCCAGCTTAGCGCTAATGGAAACACGTCTTGCAGAAAGCTGGAGATACAGCCTCTCCTAATAAATTTATAGCTATGACCACATGGGGAAAAATGAAGTTCATCAACATAGACTCTCCAGTTCAAGCAAACTTTGCCCCCTTCATTTTTGTTTTCTTAGAAATAAAATCATCCCAATCTTTCTCAGTTCTTCAGAGCATTTAACCCTTTGGTCAGTTGGCATCACGAATCTGGTTTTAGGGGTTTTTATGGAGCTTTCTGCATGAGCAATTTATCTTCTCCCTTCTCCCCACCTTCTTCTGATCTTTTTCAAACCTCAAAACAAGGACTCCTTCCCTCCCCAAACTTGCCTGAGATCTGGGATGACTGTCCTCGCTTACAATGTGAGGACTTACACATCTGCACGTCCCTAGTTAAAGTCTTCCCCCTATGGCAAAGAGGAAAGAAAAAACAAGCGTATTTCAAAGTGTCATTGAGCCAGGTTCTCAAAGGTCTACCTCACAGAGACAAGCTAAAGCCTAAGGTGCGACTGAAGCATTTGCAAAACAACCATCCAGCAATGAAACCCCAAACCCAAGTTCTTCCCTCTCCCCCTCCGCACCCCCCCCCCACAAAGGTCTTAGGACTGAATAAAAGACTCCTTCTAAAAAGGAGTTAGAGAGTCAGAAATTACTTTTAAAATTCTACCAGGGAAGACAGATAAAGAGGAAGAGAGAAGAGAGGAGGAGCAAGTGAAGGAGAAATCAAATTGGAAACAAGAAAAACAAGAGGAAGGAAAGAAGGCCAAGAGTAAAGCGAGGAGGAGGGGGAGAAGAGGGAAGAGTGAGCTGAAGAAAAGAGGAAGAGAGGAAAAAAGAATAGGAGAAAAGAGAGGAGGAAGAGTGAAAGAAAAAAGATATAGGAAAAGAAAGGCAGAAGATAAAAAGAACAGGAGAGAGAAACTAAACGGAGAAAAGAGAAGAGGAAGAGAAAAAAAGCAAGAGAAAAGAAAGAGGAGTCAAAAAGATGTAGAGAGAAGAGGGGAGGAGGAAAAAGAAGAGCTGGAGGATTGAGAGAGAGGAGGAAGAAAAGGAGAGGAGGAGAGGAGAAAAGAAAGGGAGGGAAGAAGGGGAAAAGGGGATAATACCTGTTTGCTGTTTGAAGGGGATGTCTGGGCGAGGTTGCCAACCAGCCAGGCTAGGCCTTAGGCCTTAGGAACTGCCTAACTTCCCATCAGCCGGGAGGCGCAGGCCCAAAGGAAACTCAGCCCAGCTTCAGGGCTTCTCTTTTTCCTTCCTTCCCAGTCTCTTGGGCCCCAATCTCCCTACCGGCAAACGGAACCCAACACTGCTGCTGCCCCCTCTCCCCACCCCCTCCTCTCCCCCCACCCCTCCCTTCTGCCTCCCCCTCTCTCTCACCCCCCACTCCTTCTGGGACTTTTAAAGTGGAGCTCCCAACTTTTTTCCCCCCAAACTCCACTTATTGTGATTAACTTCTTTTTTGGTCTTTAGATCTTCCCCCTCCTCACTGTACTGTGACACACGCTGTCTACCTCGCCTCAGTGCTCTAAAAAGTAAGAACGGGAGGGGGTGAGAACCGGTCAACAAAGCCGACAGACGGGGAACAATGACTCCTATTCTCCTCCTCTCCCCAAACCCAAAGAGCCAAACCGAGCCTCCCTCACCGGCAACACAGCTTCCATCTGAACGGACCAACAACCCACCACTCACAAAAGGAACAGAAAGGACCTTCTCTCTTCATTAGCGGTGCCGCGACCCAACGCCGGTGCCCCCACCCCCCCATCCCAATGCTCCCCCTCCTGCTCTCCCCCCCACCCCCACCTCTGGTTTTGCTTTTTTTTTTTTAAAAGGAGCCTTGCGAGAAAATAGAAAAGTAATTTCTCGTTATAAATATCTGGCGGTAATTGTGTTACTGGTGTGAGTTGTTAGGGGCTGTAAAAAGATACAACAGCTCGGTGGGGAGCTTAATTGGAAAGAGACAATTGTAATAAAGAACTCATTCAAGAGGATTGCTTAAAAAGAGGGAGAGGGAGTAAGAGAGAAGAGAACAGAACAGAAGAGAGGAGGGGAGAGGAGGGGAGAGGAGAGGAGAGGAAAGAAGAAGAGAGGAGAGGAGAGGAGCATAATGTAATACTCGCTGTCTTCTGTTTAATATCATCCTTCCTCCCCTTTTTTTTAAAGCCTAAAAATACTCGTTCTGTATCTCATGTGCCCATGATGAATATTAATTTTTCTCTATCTGCGAATGATAGGGAATTCAAAAAGACACGTTAGTCTATTCAGGGCCATCCAGGGAATCATTTATTAACTAGCTTTCAGCCTGTTAAAATCCATAAAACAACAACAATAAACATCAAACAAGGACTTTCTCGCAGCATGCGAGACTTGGACGGGTAAATATTTACTGCTCCGGAGGGGTACCTGATCACCAACAGAGGCAGACTTCAAGGGAGAGAACCCTTGCTGCATGCCCTATATCTCCCGGGGCTTCCCTGTTAGCAGCAGCACCATTTCTGCCTTTAACACACCGAACACGTCTGCATATGTACACACCGGACAGAGACCCCTAGCCTGGTCTGGTCCACAGAATGGCTTCGAGTTTTTGACATAGAACTCAGAAATGGAAGAGGGCTTTGCCAGGAGGAGGGAAGGTGTAGTGAAGGGGAGCTAAAGAGACAGTGATACAGAAAGAAAACAAATTCTCCCGGCTGAGTTTAAACTTCTGCTAACTCTCTCGAAGGCTACCCTGCATTTATCACAAACAGAAATCTCCTTACCCCTCCTCCACTTGCACCCAGTTGTTGCTGATTTAAAACAAAAATAAATGACCCTGAGGAGACGCTGCTAAGTAATTTTTCGAAAAACCTAAGCATATGGGAGACAGGAGAACTCTAGATTTAAGCCCTCCCCCTCCCCATCGTTTTTCTTTTTCTTTACTCACCCCTCCTTTTTTCTGAAAAACTATCTAATTAACTAAGTAATCGCCAACATTGAGTCAAAAAGCAAAAACAAAACAAAACAAAAAAAAAATGAAACTCCCACCATCCTGGCAGCCATAAAAACTAAGATTTCCATCAGGGACCTGGACCAGAGAAATGCCTGGATAACACTTCTAGGTCCCCGAGCTCACTAGATTCTGCCTCCCTGTTACTGGGCTTTGTATGGAGGGCCCTAGAAAAATGCCGGGAAAGAAGAGGAGCTGCTTGTAGCTACCTTCAAGAATCTCGACCGCTCAGCAACAAGCCTACTCCCCTCACTTGCAGGCCTAGCTTTCCAATTTGTGTCCCCCCCACCCCATTTTCAAATCCGCATAGAAACTCATCACCTTAGGGCAGTTCAGCACACACACACACACACACACACCCCTACCTCCCAAACCCGAACGTAATTAGCTATTAAGTTTTACTCTCTGGGGCCAAATAAGAGAAAAATGAATCAATTTGCCTTCAGATATTTACAAAGGTCACTGTCTATAAAACCGAAAGGAAACCAAACCAAAACCACCATAATGTCAAAGACAATTGTTATTTTACTTTCGGGGAAACAAATGGTCAGGTTCAGAACTTTGCAGCTATACCTCCCCCCCCCCCATACATACATAAAACACACAGAAGAAAGCGAAAACACTTTCAAGTTCGAGTTAAACATCTCACTTGGATTGGAGGAAGGAAGGGGAAAGAAATGAGGTTCACTTTGTCTTGTAAACTTTTTAGAAATCATTCCAAACTTTTGGGTAGTTATTTTTTTTCCTGTCCTCCAACAGAAAGCCTTTATCACTCGAAATTCAAATCCATTTCCTTACAGTCACACTGGCTAAAAAATATATATATATATTCAGGGCCATGATGGCGCTTGTGGACTAAGAAATTCTGCTCAGCGAAAGAGTCAAGAACTTTGAGAACTTTGCAAAGACACTTTTCCTGAGGGGGTCCCTCAGATCCAAAAAGCTCTGGAAATCTCTGGGACTAATTAAGCAGGTGAGGATTTAACTAAGTGGGGAGGGAGGAGAGGGGGAGGATTCAGGTTAATTAAATAGGCCCAGGGATGGGGGGGGCGGAGAATACCAAAGACATAATGAGTATTTTTTCTTCTTTTTAAAATTTTAAGCCATCTCTTCTCCCAGAAACTGGTTGAATTGAAAATATCGATTGCAGGTTGGCCAAAACCAGGCTTTAAAAGGTAATTCCACACCCGGCGAAAGGCCCGCAGAGGGGGAAAGAGAGATTCCCGGCTTCTCCGGAGACCCACAGAAGAAGGAAGGGGCTGGACTCTTACACTTGAAGGGAAATCTTCAAGCTCGAGGGGAGCTGAGAGTTGCAAAGTTGTCGGCGCGTTGGACAAGTTCGCTGCGATTGTTTGGCCCTTGATTGAAAGTGACATGTCCTTCAGGTCGGTTCAGAGTTCCCCGAAGATAAACTACTGAGAACTGCCTCGCTAGGGATGTGACTTTCTTTCCCTCCTCCCCTTTTCTCTGTCTCTGTCTCTGTCTCTCTCGCATTCCTGCCTGTTTCCCTTTCTTTCTCCTTCCCCCTACCCCCCTCCCTAGTAGCTAACGAGTGCCTTCCATTTTTTTTTTTTTACGCGGGGACTCTCTCCTCCATCACAGAGGCCGGAGCTTCGCTTCTGGAAGGCACAAAGCGAGGCCGAAGCCGCGGCTCCCAGAGCTGTTCTCACTCCCCCTCTGCCTGTTTCTTCCCCTCGATCTTAGGCACGATTGGAGGCCCAGCGGAGCCAATGGAGCCCGGAGCTGGAGAAAGGCGAAGGTCTGGCTTTTCGATCTGGCTGAGGAAGACGGGCGAGTAGATCATAGTCATATTAACTGAGCCCTTCCACCGCGCTGAGGATTGCTGGAGTTCTAACCTCTTTATTATTATTATCATAATTTTGGTGATGATGATGATCAGGATTCAATCGGCTCACAACCTGCTTCTCGGCTCACTAGCTCTGTCCCGCCCCGTAGCCTGGCTCCTGCAGCCCCGAGCCCGAGCCCGGAGCCTAGAGCCCGAAGCTTGGAGCTCGGAGCCTGGGGCGGATTCTGCTGGTACTGCTTCTTCCCTTCCTGCTGCGGCTGTGGGCATCTCTCTTACTCCATGCTAGATGGTGTACCTTTAAGCTCCAGAGCACATTCACTCTCCCTGGAAGCAGAAAGTTTGCACTCCTGGATGGAAACTTCTCCGGACAAACTCTGTCGCTTTGCAGTTGGGGGAGGGGAGGGAAAGGAGAGGGGGAGGGAGGAAAAAAGGGGGGGGGTTAGCAGAGACCTGTCTAAATATTAAAATGAAAAGGAAGAAGTGAGAAGAAGAAATGAGCAGACTCACCTTCCTGAGGCATCCTGTCTTGCTGTCAAAAGCTCCTGTCAAGAGTTTTGTTTGTTTGTTTTTGCTTTTGTTTGGTTTGGGGTTTGTTTGTTTTGTTTTTTTTTTGGCTTATTTTTAAAGACCGCAACGGTTAGAAAAGGATGGTGTTTTAAAGGAGATGCCGGGAAGAGTTTTCTCCAGTGAAGCTGCTGGTTTGGTTTGTGAGGAGAGAAATTCTCGAATCCCTGGGAAGGAGACAGAGATTGACAATACAATGGGCTGTCAGTGACTGGAGAGTGAGAGTGTGTGAGGGAAGTACCGGGAGACAGAGCACACCTAAGCTGATTGGTGATGGTTCAAGTGTATTAATGTGTGTGTGCCGGCTCCCTGTCTCGCCTCCACCGCTCTTCACTGGCCCATTAGCGAAGCCTGACCTCTGTCATCATCCGCCAGCAAAACACTTCCTCCTGCGCCTTAACCAGAGCGGGAAATGAGGCTGAGCTACGGCTCTCTTTTCAAACCCACTAATCACTCCGCAACATGCAAATGCACGGCTCTCTCCCACACAAAATATTGCTTTATGCAAAGCAGCTCCAGGGCCTCGCGGCTGCCGATTGGATGCTCCCTCTCTCTGCCTGGTTCAATTGGTCCATTTGTTTGAATATGAATACACTTGTTTGCGGCTCCTCCGATGAATTTTTACTCTTCGGAGGGGTTTCTCCCCCTCCCCCCTTCTCGTTCTATCATCTCGGCGTTCCAAGAGGGCTCCCGGCAGGTTCTAGACTCCACCGTCGCCCTACTATCTGGAGGGGTTCCCTTGGGAAAGTTGAGTGGAGGCTGCTGGGCTGGAGAGACCGAGTTCCCTCTCCCTCCTTCCCTCCTCCGCCCCCCCTCTTCTCCCCCCCCCCCGACCCAAGACCGTCCTTCCCCACCTCCCCTCCGCACTGGGAGCTGGGCTCACAGCCTGACTGATGGAGCAAGTTCCTCTCCAGCTTGGCCCTGCCCCTTCTCACCAACTACAACCCAACGTGGCCCTGCCGTCCCGTCCCGCCCCGCCCCCCCCTCCGCACCCTGTCTCCTCTCTCAGGCCTGGGGAGGCCGAACTTGAAGACTGCAGATAGCGCGGATGCTTCCCAAGCCCACCTTTTCGGACCCAGAGGAAGATGAGGTGGGGGGAGGGGAGGGAAGAGGAGAAGAGAAGAGAAGAGAGAAAGGGAGGAGAGCAGGGCGCGCGCGGAGGGGAGGGGGTGCGGAGAGGGAAGAGAGCTTATTTGCTCGCAAACAGTTCGGGCTCTCTTAATGGAGGTCGGGGGAGCGGGGAAGCAGAAGGCAACGGATAGACTTCGGAGGGAAGGGAGCCCCAGAAGACTATTAGTGCCTTTACCCAACGCCACTCTCCATCGGGCTGCCCTAGCGTTCCCCCCCCACCCCCCCCGCCGCCCCGGCCTTTTCTTCTTGCTGGCTGCTTTCTGCAGCCCCGCCTTGGAGTGGAGGCCGGGCAGGGGCTGGAGAGGGCCGAGTAAACACGCCATTTACTTTGTGTATTGAGAAGCCCTGAAGAGTCCTCACCAAACACTCACCACCAGCCTCTCCCACGTGCCATTTGTTGACTAAGTGCGTCGGGTTTTCAGACAACCAAGAGGAGGGGAAGGGGGGAAAAGGGCGGATAAGGGAAGAGGGGGGAGTGGTGGTGGCTGGGGGGAAATGGCCAATGCTGGAGCGAGTGTGAGTGGGAGCATGTGAGTGAGTGTGTGCGTGTGAGCTCGGGAAGGTGGGGGAATGTATGGGGGGGGGGGGTGTCAGTCTTTTGGTGCTTTAGTGTGAGTGTACGTGCCAAGGTACGCTAGTGTATCAGTGTGCCAGAGTGCGCCCTATTATCAGTGATTATGTGTGTTGTGCAGTGTGTGTGTTGCGCAGTCTGTGTTGCGGGGCGTGTGTGCGTGTGTGCGCGCGCCTCCATATCAGCTCTTTCCCAAGACCCAGCAGAGGCGGCGCCCCTTCAGCTGTTGCCAGAAAACCGGGGAAGAAAGTAAGTAAATGACTTTTTCTGTTCTGACCACACACCAGAAGTCCATTTGTTGAATGCCGGACGATTAGGACACACCTCAGTAAACTCCAAAGCCGCCCCTCGGCGCCAGCATTTAAGGTGACATGGGAGCGCCTGGCTCGGCCCGCGATGCCCTGCGTCCTCTGCGCCAAAGGGCTGGGGGAGCTAGCTGCGGGACGGTGCTGGAGGGGGGGTAAGGGGTGGGGCGGGGATTGAGGGGTGGGAAGGGGGCGAACCTTTGGATGGGGCAGGCTGAGAGGGCCAGAAACTAGGGCCGAAGAGTGGGAGCCCCGATGCGCTGAGCATAAAATGAAGCCGTTGCCGAGTACACTTGACTTCTCTTGACGTGTGAAAAGTGGTAAAAGTCACAGCTCATCAATAAAGTCTCCAGGCTCTGAATGCGACCGTGACAAGCAGCGCCGCTGCCGCCGCCGCCACTGCCTAGCGGGGACAATAAAGAGACAAACGAGGCAGCGAATAAGCTGGCCTGGAACCCGGGGCCCGAGAGCATGGCGCAAGGCAGGGCAGGAGGTTCGTTCCCGACAGAACTTAATCCTTGCTTCGGGTACTGCCCTTTCCGCCCCTCCACAGCCCCCCCGGGTCTGGGCCTAGGCCTGGGCCTGGGCTTGGGCCTGGGCACGGTCGGCCCATCCTTTTTACTTGCCAGGTCGCCGCCAGGCTTTTCACCTCTACTTCCAGCCCTAGCTCCCCAGGACAGCCTGAAAGAGCACCACGAAGACTGGTGGAACCACTGTCTCTGGGGTCTTGGGGTCTCACTGCAGGACTGGGGACAGGTGGAGAACGGCTTCAGGCCCCGGCGTGGCCTGGTGTGTCCTGGCCTGACCTCAGCGGGTTCTGATTTGTAGTTCCGCGAGGGGGCGGGGGTCGGGGACATAGAGAATGGGGGTGGTTTCCATGCCTTTCAACCCTTGGGGCCCCGAGTAGCTGAGAGACACTGCTGCCTGGAAGGTGGAGGCCTCTCCTTCTCCTGAGCCTGAACTGGTCACAAACTCCCAGAATTCCCTTTATTGTGTCTTCCTCCCACCCCTGCAACGGCCAAGGGTCTCGGTCCCATCCTAGGACCTCGCAGGAGGGATCACGCACTTGGACAGACCAGGATACAAACCTAAAGTGCAGAATTGGGGAGGAGGCAGCGGGCCTGGAGCCTTTAACCACCTGAGCCCGTGTCACTTTGCCCCTGGGGATAGGGACTGGTGGAAGTGAGGGTCTTCCCCTTCTCCACCGTGGCACCGATGATCTGTCCCCAACCCTGTCCTTGCTCCTAAGTCCTCTCGTCTTCAACTAGAGAGAGCCTGCACGGGATTTTGTAAAATCGCGAATTTCGGAGGAGCCAAGAAATGAGAAACTGGGAATGAATCCCAGCTTGAATAGAAATAGGTGACTTTTCTGCCTTTCTCTTCCCCTCCCTTTTTCTGGCCAAAATAGCTCCAACTCTAGTTCACAAGGCATGGAAGGTGGGAATGAAGGGCTGGAAGAAAAAAAAAACCAGTCCCCCCCACTAGTGATTTACAGGCGAATATCATTTTTACAACCTCTCAATTAGCCATTCGGTGGATTAGCACCTTCTTAAGCAAAAGCTCTGAAGGAAGCGACCGCATAATCTCGTTGCTATTTCTCCTCCGGGCACAGGGCTCTTTGTGTCCACTCCCTCCTTCACTTCTCCCTCTCCCCCACCCCCAAATGTTTTAACACAAAAAAATCTTAAGGGGAGGGGATCTTTGAATGCCCTGACGTCACTGGGGTGGGGGGAAAGGGAGAGAAGGAACACAAACCCGAGATCAAAATGGAACTGGTTGTTTCTAATTCGTCAGGACTTGGGGGACATAGAGCCTCGGAGGGAAGGAATTTGGAAAGAACAAGGAAGGAGGCGAGGGCAGTTTTTCTTTCCACCTACCCACACTGTCCTCAGGGAGGGTCCTGGGTGTGGCAGATGCCTTCCCCTTAGCGTAATCTCGGAGGTTCCTCCAAGTACCTGCTATGGACCGACATCAGGAGAAAGGGACCGGGGTGGGAGCCAGCGCCGGGTTGAAGTCTGTAAAGTTGAGCCAACTCTCAGGGCGCCATTTTAACTTCGGCGTGCACTCTGCCCGTGCGCCTCCGGGCTTCCTCCGCCCGCTGGGAGAAGGTGGGCTGCCTTTCTCTAATTGCTCCCCTCTTCGGAACAACCCGAGCCCTTGCCCACAGCTCTGCTCTCTCAGAAGGCACATCCGCGGCTTCTTTCGTTTTTCTTATCTTATCTTGCCACTCTCCGTGTACATGCCATGGGGCAGCCCGCGGCCCAGCGTTCAGTGGTGGTAGATCCAGGGGAAGTCTTCTCCTCCGGGGCCCGGAGGATTGGGTTCACCTCGGAAGCTTCCCTGGGGCTCTAATCTGCGTGTAGGGGCGGGGGGGGGCGATAGTTGAGAGAGCTCTAAAAAGCCTGCGTACCCCCTACTCCTTACCCTGCTTCCACCACATTTCCTTGACCAGCTCTCTGTCTGGGACGGGTGAAGATGAGGGAGGGGAGGACAGGTAGTGGGGGGATATCTTCTGGAAAAATTTTTAGGACAACTGCAGCTTAGGAAGAAAACCGTCCGAATCCCAAGGGGAGGAATGGCCAGATTCCCTTCCATTTGGGAAGTGATTCCCGGGCCGTGTCCGTGGCCTGAAGTGTAGTCTTTCTAAAAGTCAGACTGACAAACTCAAGCTCTACAACTACGACAGAGAAGGAAGGCATCTGCTTTCTGTGGGGGAATGGGAAGGTGCAGGTGAGAGTTGGCTTTTAGCACATCTGCTCACCTATTAGCTCAAGGTAATCTTGACCGCTACCCTCCAGGCTTGGCCAAGAAAATGGGATTGTTAGGGAGGGATCTCTCCAGAGTTCGGAGAGAAGAATCCCGGAGAAGGATACGGGAAGCAGGATCCTTCCTGGCAAGAGGGATCCAGTGACCCTAAAGCCCACCCCCTCGGTCCATAGGCTAGGAAAGTCTCATCAATCTCTCCCATCAGGGCCTGGTATTACCACCTTTGCTGCCAGTCGGCTGCTTTCCCTAGTTCGGAAAAGCCTAAAAGTCGAGCCACGCTCTTCTTCCTCCCAGGGAACACGGGAGTGACGAAGAGGCGGCGGCATGTGAAACCCCTGCCGGCTGCGACAGAGCCTTGGGAGGATGGGGACCCAGGACGCTGGGGAAGCCGCGGGTCCCTAACCTTCCCTCTCCTCCTAAGTGGAGAGTCCAAAGAATCGAGGTTCGTCTCCTCTAATTAACATTTGGATGTCAAACTCTTCGGGATTTTTTTTCTTTCTTTCTTAAATACTTAGAAAAAAGCTTAAAGTCCTCTTGTCAAGTCTGGTCGCTCAGTGAAGAAATATACGCGGCCTGAAGTGCTGATCTGCGCCGCGTTTGCGGGGAGGAAACTCAGTGCCTGTTTGTATAGGTGAGAGTCGCCTCTGGAATCCATAACACTCCAGACCCACACTCTGCAAACTGATCGAAAAGTTTGCGTTCGATTCGGCCTTGCCGGGATGCTGCTCCTCCTGCTTCTCCCTTTCGCCTTTCTCCCTATCCTAGGGCCCGGCAGGCGTAACTTCGAGGCAAAGCATTCAAAAGACAACCAAACCGATTCTGTCAAACGCCGCCCACCTTTACCCAGCAGCCGCGCAATCTGGGGGCCCTTGAGCCCAGGCCCAGGCCAAAAGTCTTCCCTCGGTGTATGTGGACGTAGGGACGGGAGAATCCAGGATCTGTTGGGAGACTTGGGAGGCGGGGGAAGGGGGGTGTCAAGGAAGCTGGACCGCTACAGACGAGAGAGGGAGGGAGGGATACCCAGAGAGGAAAGCTAAGCACATCTTGACGGGCTTTTAAAATGACATTGATTGGGACAAGCTGTTTCCAACCCTGGTAAGAGTTAATCTGTCTGTTAATCAAGGAGCTAAGGAGGCTCAATGCGAGTTTTATTAGCGGCTGGAGAAGCGAGGCGGCAGAAAGGGATCAAAAGCCGGGAGCCCTGATATTTGTCAGAGCGGCCTCTCCAAAAATGTATTTTCAATTAGGGAGAAATCCGGCGCTTTTCATCACTCCCTGACACAGCCTTCCAGATGGTGACACAAACACTGAGCGCCTTGGGAAAACAAACGGCCCCCACCAGCCTGAGCCCTGGGAACTTCCCAGACTTAGCGCGGGCCCGGGCGGCCGGGATAGCGGAGGCGAGAGAACATGGGGGTGCAAAGCATCTGGAGAGGCCCTCCAGAAGCTCAGGATGCATCAAGTACCTTCGGGGAAAGGGGAGGTTGAGGCTACCTCTCCCGAAAATAACAACAACAACAATAATAACAAAAATAATAATGCCCACCAAGCAAACAAGGAAAAACAAACATGGCACCCATACTTTCTGGCGCCTTGGACAATTTAACGAATCGCTTCGAAAAGTCATCAATCCCCTGTGTCTCTTTAGGTCTCGTTTTTTTTTTTTTTTTTCCCTCAGAAGGGCTGAGATCCAGAAAGAGTCTCTGGTGTCTTGGAGAGGGCGCCAAGCTCTTCCGCTGGAGCCTGAAGAAAACTTTGGGCTGCTTTCTTCCACTCTACTCCCTTGAGGTGGGATGGGGTTAGGGTCCTTCATCCCCCCACCCACTCAATTCACCTCTAAAAACATAAATCTCCAAACACCCAGGACTAAAAGAAATTGGAATTTTACACTTATTTGACAATGCAGAATATTGCAGCATTTGGAAAAGGAATGGCGGGGGGGAGCGGAAGGGGAAAAGAAGGCGACGAGGACTCTCCTTGGCTCAGTGCTCAGCCCGAGCTGGGCTCGACCGTGAGACAGGACTATCTGGTCAGGGATAATTATATCGCAGCTTTTTCTCTCCCTGACAGCCGAATAAACACAATCTTCAATAATCATCTCTAATTAGGGAGGAGGCCCGGGGATGGATGGGCTTTGATTTATTACTGAAGGAGAAGGTCCATTTCCCAGAGAGGTGAACACAAGCTGCCCACCCGCCTGCCTGGCTTAAGGGGAAAGTGAAGGAAGGAAACCCAGAACCCAGGTAAGCCGCTTCCGGGCTCCCTCCCTGAACTCTCGCTCTCCTCACCCTTTTCTCTCTTTCCCTTTCTTTCTCCCAGGGCAAGTGGAGAGCAGCTTAGGGAGCTGTTCAGGATGGGGTAGGGCGGGAAAAGAGTAAATTTATTTTTCTCTTTTGCTTTCAAATTCTAGGGTGGTCTTTATCCGAGGTTCTGTGAGCAGGAAACTGCATCCCCTGGAAGGTGGCTGAGGTCTCAAGAGAGGGGCCACCTGGAGAGAGATCTGTGTGTGTGTGTGGGGGGGGGTTAGGAGTGAGAGAGAGGGGGAAGGGAGTTAGCTGAGGCCCGGCCCCATGGAAATGCCTGTTCAAGCGCCTGGAGTCAGTCCCACGTTTTCGGGGCCCCACTCTCTTTATTTGCTAGTCATCTCATTTTTGACACACACACACACACACACACACACACACACACACACACACACACACACACCTCTTTAGCGCCTCCAGTCCAACACCCCACATTTCAAATTTGGGCTCTCTCTATCCCCCTTTTCCTCAGCAGCTTTGGGGAAACTTTCCGCCCTGGAATCCTGGGATATTCAACCCCCCCCCCCCCCACTACACCCCCGTCTCCAGGTTCCCCCATCCAGCTTTACGTCTCAGCTCCAGCCTGGGCCCTCTGCCCTGCTCGCAGCCCCGGACTCTTCCGACGACGCCCCCAGCTCCTACTGGGAGGCTTTTACAGGAGCTAAGAGCTCAGCGCCCGCGGTAACACGAGCCCCCCGTTCTAGCTCAGTGAAAATCGCTAATTATTAGGTCTTCCCTTAGCACAGCTCAAATCACACGGTCTGGGGATTTAACGTGCTACCCAACTATGCGGACCGCATTCTTCCATTTCTCGTTGAACTCTGAGAACCACATCCAATGTTTAGACCTTTCTCTAGTTCAAGTATCAACACTTTCCAATCGGGAGAAACTTTCCTTCTCCCGCTCTCCACTTCTCTTGCCAGCCCGGCGGGCCGAGTGTCTAAAAGTATTAAGTCCTCCATCTGCTCTGCACTCCACCGCCCAGAGGTGCTTTTTGAAAATCATTCTCTCTCTCTCTCTCTCTCTCTCTCTCTCTCTCTCTCTCTCTCTCTCTCTCTCTCTCTCTCCCTCTCTCTCTCTCTCTCCCTCTCTCTCTCTCTCTTTCTGTCTCTCTCTCTGTCCCATTTTAGACCTGTAGATAAGGCATGAACACACACACGCATACCCCTCGGGGAGCAATCCTTGCAGCTCTAAGCAGGATCCCCTTCCCCCTCCCCCAAACATTTTTCCTTTCCGTATGGAGACACTCTGACAAGTAAGAGAATCTCCCCCCCCACCCCCACGCCCACCCCCATCCTCCAGTACTGGGAAGCCACCTCCCCTCCCAGACTGTCTCCTACAGGTCACAGGCTAAGGAAGTCAGTTCTACACATGGGACCCCCGGTTTGGGGAAACAGTCAAAGGCCTTCCCCCGCCCCTCTCAGGGACGAACCATCATCTCCCCTTTCTTCCTACACCTACCCCGCCCCCCCAATCCACCCCAGTCTAACCCATTTTTGGCCAAAATCGTTCTTGGGGATGAAACCAGCAGGAAGCAAGCAAATGTTCCCCCACCCCCCAAGGTGTTACCTGTTAGAGGGAGGGAGGCAGGGGAGCTGCGCCGCCGCCGCGCGGGTTCCCACACTTTTCAATCGCTGCTAGGAAAGGTAAGTGGCAGGTCTGACAGCGCGTTTCTACCTAAGAACCTGCCACACAGTTTAAATGTCAATGACAATAAAAAGGCTTGCTCCGCTGTGCTCTTAACTTTCCCTTAATATCAACCCCAGCACCGCCCTTATTGGCTGGATGGCCCTCGTGACGTCACGCCGGCCAGTAGTTAGCGCTCGCTCGGCTAATAAGAAATTTTTAGATCTCAGCCCACAGTGGATACGCCTTCCCCCCTCGAGTCCCGAAGCCCTCCTCTTCGGCTTGGGGCTTAGGCTCCTCTGTCCCACCCACTCCCCACACTAAACCTCTAGCTTCCCCTTCTTTTTTCCAGGCTCTCTCCTGTTGGGCAAACACCTGCCCAGCTCACTCTAACTTGGGTGGGTTTGGGGGCTTTTTTTCCCGGTTCTCTTAATTAAGACCGTACAATCCCAAAGGAAACTTTATTCCCCAGCACGAGAACGCGTCTGTCAGCCTTAGCCCCCTATTGGACACCTGTGCTCTGGGATCTGATAGTTTTCTCTCACCTGCCCTGGCTCTTTAGAATCTCCCAATCAACCTCAATGTCCCCCTTACTTTTTAGGAGAGATCAAGAAGCGTAGATTGTCAGCAGGAGTGGGGACCGCTGGTTTTCTGGGGGAGATTAGAGAAAGGATAAAAGTCTCCATTCCAGGCCCAGTGTGGGAAGAAGCCGCCTATCTTATAGCTTTCTACCCTGCCCCCTTGTCTCTTATTCCTAAATTTTAGCAAGCGGGAAGAGGAAGGCTCACTCTGGCTCAGACTAGATCGAACTCAGCCTCCATGCTGCCTTAGCATCAGGAAAAAGAAAAACAAACCAAAACAACCAATCTCCATCTAAGTGCAGGTACTCCGAACTTCTTGCTGTCCTAATGCTGAGGTCAGGGCAAGAATTCCGGTTATTTTATTTCGTTTTTACGTTGCATGGGCTCCCTGGTTTTGTGGCTCTTGTGGACACAAGGGAAATCGCAGGGCCAAGATCTCCCCCTTTCCAACAGGCAGCCTAGAAGCTCCTAACAGGAGGCTCTGCAGGGCTGCTGGCTGGATGTCTTGCTATCGGTTTCTTTCTTGCACCTCATAGGGAAAGGGAGAAAACTTAGTTCGAATCGTGGCTGGCTGTCCTGGGGTCAGAACACAGACCCACGTCCCCTCTTCTGCCCCCCCCCCCAAGTCTTTCTTTAATCTAGTTTCTAGCTCCTCTCACTCCTTGCCTCTATCCCCACTCCCACCCCCCCCCCAACTTGAAAATGGCTAAACTTCATTCCCGAGGGCCAGGAGATTCGAGGGCCTGGAAGACTAGAAAGAAAAGGAGGCGAAAGGTGTGTGAAGTGGGGGAGGCGGGTGGCTGGAGGCATTGCCTTGATTTCCAGCAAATGCGAGGCCCCCTTCTATGTCATTTATCTTTTGAGGTAGTGGACTTCCTGCCGACAGGGGTTATGAAGTTGGAGGCAATAGGTCTCCACAGAAAACCTCGATAGGCTTTTCTTTTAACTTGAGTTAGGGTGCTGGAGGTGGGAATGAGGGCCAGAGGGTGATGTGCCAGAGTCACAGCGACCCCTTCCTTCCCGCTGAGATAGGAGAGGGAGAAGCCACCTGGGCAGGTGTAGGGCTCACGGGGTCAGCTTCGCAAGTTCGGAGGAGGCCGTTCTGGGCAGCCTGGATTGGCACTGATTGGCTGCTCTTTGGGCTTTTTCTCCTTCCAGTCCAGCTCAGCTCTGCTCCCGTTCTCCTTGGTAGTGGGGTGAGAGAGAAGTAGGGATGCTGGGGGTTGCTTACTATGCTCGTCCCATACTCACACCTTTCTTCCTTCTGCCTGCGAGTAATAGGTAGCAATAGATAAGGCTAGGCCTTGGTAAGGGGAAAAGGCATTCTCAAATCTTTTAGCTTGCAAGGTCCGGGATCTGGCTAGCCTGAGCGGCGGCTCTTCTTCCTCCTTGTTTTCTCCTCCGCTGGCCCAGGTTAAAACAGGGACCAAGTGAAAGGCTGTTTCTTGCCCCTGTTCTCTGCCCCAACCGCCTTGTGAGCCTTCTCAGCATCAAAGGAGCTCTGGGTCTGGCTCCTTTAAAAAGAAGTAGAAAAGTCCCCGCTATACCGGGATCTCTTGCCCCTCTACCCGCCAACGTAGGTAAGCTCCCTCCTCCCCTCCCCACGAATGGGCCTTAGGTTCAGATTAGTGTGGGGACTTCTCAGGCCTTGGGGGCCTCCTGGCCCTTCGGTACCCTTAGCGAAGCTACTCTCAAGCCCCTTTACTTTTCCGCCCCCTCCCTCTCTGCTTCCTTCCTCTCTGGCAGGCAGGCAGGGCCAGCTGGGGGCCCGGAGCTGGGGTTGCCTGGTCCGGGTCAGGGGCGGTCCCCAAGGTGTTTTCTTCGCTTGTTTGGCATCGTGGCCATTAAGGGAGCGCGGATCCCTGCAACCCAGCAGGGTGCTCGAGAGCCGCGTTGGAAACGCCACGGCCCCCGCCTGCTTATCTGGCTGTCAATAAAAGGGCCCCCGGCTCCCGCTGGCAGCCTGGGCCGCGCTCCGGGGAGCGCTCGGGCGTGAAGGCGCGGCCCGGCCCGGCCTGCCTAGCGGGGCGGCGGGCCAGCTCCCGGCCAACGTTGGAGCAGGCCTCTCTATTTGCCTTTTTAGCTTAAAGAAGAGACGGTGATGCACGGGGGAGGGAGAAGGGAGAGGGAGAGGGAGAGAGCTAGAGCAGCAGCTCTAGGAGGGGGACAGAGGCGACACTGGGAGGGGAATGGACAACGAGCAGCCTTGACAGCAGAGAGGACCAGGGGGCAGAGCGGGGCCCCTAGGGGAGGAGGGGCCGGTTTAGCAGCAGCTGCCCCACCCCTCCTCAGCCCCCCACACGTGCCAACTGGATTCTCTCCGGGAAGACTGCTTTAATACCCAGGTGCTCCTGACCCCAGACCTCTGTCTACTCCGGCCCAGAGGGGGAGTCCAGGGGACACCTCGGCTCTAGCTAGCATCCCTTTCTTTCGCCCCCCCCCCCAGGGAAAAGGTGCTCTGCTTGGATCTCTTGGCACCCAAGACCTCTGTAGTTTCCGCCCCCAGCCCCCAAGTTCCATTCCTTTTAGTAGGAAAAGGAAGGAACAGTCTGACGCTGAACCAGGCTGCATCCCCATGACCTGCCTGGCCCTGCCAGGCAGCAGGCATTCTCCATCCTTGTGTCTCAGGCCCATCCCAGAGGTCGCTGAAGCCTGTCCCCCTCCTCCTCCCAGAAAGAACAAACGCCAGGGCAGCCTGCACTAGGCCTCACCCCAGCACCTTCCCAGCCCCGCCCTCCCTCGGCCAGAGGAGGGACACTGGCAGCACCTGTATCTCAAAGTCTACAGGAGGAAGCAGTCCAGGACCCCTTTGGCCATCGCTGGCCAGTTCTGGAGGCAAGTAGAATCCCGAAAATGTCTTTCAAACAGAGAAGCTTGAGGTTGGATTGAACCGGTAATTCGACGTGCACTCTTCATATTTGTTCCCCAAGGCTGCCCCCTAACCCCTGTGCTTGCCGGGGCTGAGTAATTCCCCAACACCCAACGTAATAAGAAGCTTCAGTTCTCTATCCAAGCAGAACTGAAGCAGCGATAAGCCGCCCATACGCGTACTTTGTTTACCACGGCGTTGCTTGGCCGACTGGGCCTGGGCCCGCTAAGGGACCCACCTCAAAGCCGGCGAAGCCTGAGCAATGGGGAGTGAGGGGTCGAGCTGAGGGTGGGGACGAGGACAGAGCAAGGGGGTGGTGGTTCAGAGGAACAATTAGAGCGAGCCTGTGTACTACTCCTGGAGTGTGGTTTGGCTGGAAGGCAAGAGGTACTTGGCTCATTCGGTGACTGGGATCTGTGGTTCTCGTCCAAGGTACGTTTTATTTTCACTACTTTATGCAACCCCAACATCTTTCTAGGGCTGACCCAGAACCTCCTGTCTCCTAGGGCTCCTGGGTTAGTGACTGGCTCCGTGTCCATCCTGGACGCAGGGCGAGATTCGAACCTCAGAGCTCCTGAAAAGTCCAAAACAGCCGAAGGGTTGTTTGTTTGTTGCCTTCTCCTCCCGCCCAACCCCTCCAAATTCCTGGATTTCTACTTTAGTTTATTCAACGCAGACGAGAATGGGCTTCCTGTTTTAAGATTCAGGATGGGGGGGGGGGTAAAGTGTTCCTTTGGGGGTGTTAAAATGATTTATTAAGGCGAGTGGATACCAAAAAAAGTGGAGGAGCGCTAGGGCAAAGGTCTCCCGACAGGGGCAGAATTCGGGGGACACTCGGACGTAATTTCCAACAGCCGAAACGACGCTCGCCGCCATACATCAAATTCATTGGGTTGTGATTTTCATTCTCTCCCCTGCCTTTTCTTCAGCACCCCTCGCCCCCCTGTTTCTACATGATCTGGGTTCCAGTTCTAAAAGGGAAGAATCTTTTGGTCAATTCGAGCGTCGAAAACAGGAGATATTTAGCAGAGCTAATATTTGCCATCTCTCGCGGCAGCTCCGGTGACTGGATAATGCTCACAATTATTATCTATGCGGTAACCCCTTCTTCCATCCAAGGCATATTCTCTACCCTCCCCCCCAGGTAATCACTCTTATCCAGCCTTTGAACCCGACAGGTTCTCCTCGCCACCCCCCAAAATTTACTAATGTACAACTGGAAACATTTTATGTCAGTTTCTTCTCTGCAGGTAAGTTCCCAGTTCAGAAAGTCCTAATTGCGGGTTCGGTTAGTTCATTTGGCCCCGGCCTCCTTCCGCCTCCAGGTTGCCAGGACTCCTTCCCCAGTCTGCCTCCCCTTTCTCACTCGTTGCTAACGAGCGGGCGGCCCTGGCACCTAGTCTGACGGTCCTCCTCCCTCCTCCGAGTCCCAGGCGGGCTCAGGCCGAGGCATTAGCTGGATTCCCTGGGGGTGATTGGAGGCAATCCGCCGAAAGTAGACAGGCACGTCCTGGATGTTAGAAATGCACTTTTTCTCAACGTGACAAGGCCGGGCTTCGATTGTATTCGAATGGGCAACCGGCGGAAACATCTTCCATCATTAAGCTTACCTTTAGCACAATAATAATAATAACAATAATAATAATAAATACCAAGAGCCTTCATTTGCGCACTCAGAAAACTGGAGCTGCCCCCTTGTTTTTAATGAAAATTGAAGGCTGCATAATTTAAACTGGAGGAAGGAGGTGAGTGGGAGGGAAAGGAGGACTTGGAGAAAGGGGGGGGGGTTCCCCAAGGTGTTCTCTCTTCTCCACTCGCTCGCTCCCCCCGCAAAGGTTCATGTGATAGGAGTTGACTTTTTTTTAAAACTTTAAATCTTGAATAAGATGTGAGTTGTAACAAGAGGATTGGCACTTACTCCGTGACCCTTATAATTGGATTAAATATAGACTGAGACGTACAAAACCCCACCAAGATTGACATCTGCCAACTGGACTTCCTTATGATTGATTGTGATGCTTCGTGCTGGCAACGATAATGAAATAAATTGTACGGATAAAGCGGCGCATTTGTCATTTCCGTGCCACGAGTGAGGAAGTCAACGAGTTAGGCAAGCTGCTAGCTGACAGACGCGCGAGGGAGGCGAGCTGAAGAAGGGCTGGAGACAGTGACAAGACAAATTATAACTTGTCACAACCTTTTGAAATTCCGAAGTTTTCAATTAACATATATATTGCTGTTACATATAAGATAAGGGGGCACCCACGTAAACACTCGCAGCTCGGGGGGCTTAACCTGGGCCTCCCGGCTCTCTGTCCGACACCCTCCCCCACCTCCACCCCTTCCGGCAGATTTTCCCGGGGCCTTTTGCTTTGCCCCAGATCCCAGACTCCGCGGATAGTGAACGAGAGTCCAGGCGATCTCAGGCTGTTGGGTATTGCCGGTGCCCAAGAGCAGCCGCAGTGCTGACCGTCAGCCCACGCGTCCGCCCCACAGCTCCTCTGCGCTTTCCCCCCTCCTTCGGCTCTCCTGGGTTCCTGCTTCTGTACGATCTTGTCCCCTGTTTCTCCGCCCCAAGCCCTCATAGAGGCAATGTGATTTAGGATGATGGAAGGGGCCGCCTCTATGTTTTCTTTTTTTTGGGGGGGGTCATTAGTTCCCTGATTCCTCACCTTTACGCTACCCCCATCTTGACTCCTTAGAGTGAATCACTCCAAAGATATCTTTAGCTGTCTTGGGCCCCCAGGTTAACAGAATGCCCAAGTTCTGGGTTTGGTCTTTTCCGCTTCCAATAGAATTTGGACTAACTCTGCCTTCCCACTCTCTTCCCCCAGGAAGAAGCGGGAGGGAGGGAAGGGAGAGGGGTAGGTGTCTATTGCTGCAGACATCCGATTCATAGCTTTACTTCTCGCCCCTCAAATCTATAGTTTCCAAGTTGAGGACAGAGAGGTTTCTGGTTCTTTGCTATCAAGTTCACCCAAAGAGAAACCTTACCTGGGAAATCAGCTATAGCCATGTATTAGGGGCCTGTCTAAAGCCAGGTGCTACCCAGGTGGGAGGACGGGATCGTCTAGGAATTAGTTACAAAACAGCCTTGGTTCTTCTCTCCCAACCTCTGCGCCCACCACCCCTTGACTCTCACCATAACCTTTGGGCCAGTCACTAAGAAAGTGACTTTTTGCTAGTTTTGTGGCGGTGGAGTAACCCGACGTCGCGTTCCATTAAGCTCACAAAAAGGGCCTAGAGAAGCAGTGACTGAAATCCAGAATTCTATCTGTCGGGGCGGCGAACTGGGTAAAGAGTCAATCGAGTCTGTGTAGTTGTGTAGCGACAAATCTGTAGATGTGGTGGAGAGATATGTGACGTTGGGAAGCTGTGTGAAGGTGAAAGCTTAATTAGTACCTGGGTTAAATAAGATCGTGTAGGGGTGTGCTCCAGGGCACTCCCAGTAAACCCACACCACCTTGCCTGAGGGTAAGGGTGTTATTCCTCTATTTACAAACCATCTGGAAATGGGGGAAAGAGGCAGGGAGCCTAAACAGTGACCCCCAACAACCTTGCCCCGCACCTCCCATTTCGGTGGGATTCGAGTTTAGGTTTAAACCTTTGCCTTACCAAACAGGCCTGAAGTGAGAAGCCTTTGGAAAAATGAGAAGTCCTCCCCTCTTGCCCTAGGAAGTGAAGGACTGTGAGAACAGGAAACCAAACTCTTGAAGATGGATGGAAACTGGTGTGCTACCCGAGGTCCGTCACTTCTCTCTCTGGACCCGGTCTACCCCAGGAGTACTTTCATCACGTAATATCCTTACTCTACTTGTCCCTGTGCCCACCTTCCTTCCCCTCTTGTACAGCCAGGCTTGCTTCTTTCACTCATCAGCGTTATTCTTAGCTTGGTTCTCTTCTTAGATACGGGGACAAATGGTTTTGGGCCGCAGGTACTTGGAAGAACCAAGTTCCTGAACTCATCCTGTCAGAAGCTGAAGTGGTCAAAGACTCTCTCCATTTCTTTTTATTCGCTTTGCTTTTTTGCTCCACAGTTAGAAAGAAGGTTCCAGCCAGCTTGTGAGGGATAGATTCACTTTGTGTCTTTTTGGCCCTTTGTAATGAAAAGAAAACTTCGTTCCCAACAGAAGGAAGGAAGGACTGAAGGAGAGAGAGAGTGAGAGAGAGAGAGAGAGACAGAGAGACAGAGAGAGACAGAGACAGAGATAGAAATAGATAAGAGAGATTGAGAGAGATAGAGGCAGAAAGAGAGAGATAAAAGAGAGACAGAGGGGGGAAACAGAGAACTTTACCTCAAGCACCCCTTTCCTACCCCCACTTTTCCGAAGAGGCTCAAACCATTTCCAGGGACCTCATTCCTCTGAATTAAATGCTGCTAGTGAATTGAATCCTTATAAAGAAGAGAAGGGGAATTGGGGGGCGGGGAGAGAAGCAAAAACCAAGTTACACTGAATTAGTTTGAGGCTGCCACATTCCCCAGCGACCGCATCCATTAACATTATAATCTCAAACGCCATTTTTTATGTAACACCATTGTTAGTAAATCAACTCTTCAGGTCCACAGAGACGCTGACCCCTGGCAATTCAGTGAAAGTGTAATTATCTCCCCGAATCTTGGGCAGATTTAAGAGATTACATTTCAACTAAATCTATATCAATGCTAATTTCCACCCCCCCACCCCAGACTCCAGGTGCTAGGCACCAGGAAATGGCGTAGGGCCCCAGCAGAACAGTTTACAAAGAGGAGAGGGCTTGCTGTGTACAGAGCCAAAAGAAATGAAGCCCCACATAAAATTACACCTTCTTTTTTTTTTTTTTTTTTTTTTTGCTCCAAAACCTGGTTCTCGTCGAGCAAAGTTAAACAAAACCGCTATGCTAAATTAACGTTACATAAAGGGTAGTTTAATTCTCGGTTACAGTCAACTGGTGTATATTTGATGGCTAATTGTCTATCAAAATTAAAGAGAAAAGGACAAATGATTCGTTATAAGAAGGTGTTAAAAGCCTTTACAAAGGAGCATTTCACAAATATAATATACGCAGATAAGGGCTTGCCGGGGGGAAGCGGGTTCTGTTGTTCAGGCCCCGCTCCTCTGCGGGCTTGGAGTAGTGGGGTTCAAACTGTTATTTGCTTTAAAAGCTCTCTTTCTCCCCTCCCCCCACCCATAGTAGAATAAAAACTCCAAAGGAAACATTGGTTTAAAGGTCGGAATTATTTCTAATCAGCGGAATGGACGTGAGCTTCAAAGGGCGAGTGATGTCAGAGGCTGCAACCGCTACACCTCTTTCCTTGGCTTCTCTCTCTTCCTCGGTTCTTTTTCTTTGCCCTTTACCAGGGCTGCGAATGCGGGAGAGCAAGCTGCGAGGTCACTCAGAGCAGAACACTTCCCTAACCGCTCGCAGCCCGATTTTCGCCAGGAGGGAGACCATGTGTATGCGGGGGGGGGGGGGGGGGGGCGGGGCGGGGGGCGCTTCTCTGGGGTGAGGTAAAGAGTGGGGAAGGTTGCCTCCATTGCACCAGCACTGGGCCCCGCAGCCTGTCTCCAGCACAGAGGGAGCCTCCCAGCCTTCACTGCTGCGGAGAGGGGAATACCCAGGGTTTGCTCGCCGCATGCACAGACAGGCTGACGCGGTCAGGTCTAGGAAATGTTATGTTGTAAGCAAGCAAAAGTTGCTGGCTTTTGCTTCTTCAGAAACTCTGAGATTGAGGGCATGATATCCTTTTCACCTAACCCCAATCTCTCATTCCTGGGCCTGGAGAAAAAAGAAAAAGGAATCAACAGATATTTCATTTTCCCTAGGATTTTGGAGAGGAAAATCTGTTGCTGAAAGTTAATAATCGAAGTAGCCGAGAGAGATTGAAATGTGAGAGAAGAGGTGTCTGCGTGTGTGTGTATGTGTACATGTGTACGGATATGCCCCTGTGCGTTTGCATTATGCGTATATGTCGACATTTGCATAAGAGTGTTTGCACGTGTCTGTGCAAGGGTGCATGTGGCTGCGCCTGAAGAAGCCGAGACCAATTATGCGGAGCAGCACTTTCAAGAGTAGGAAGAGAAGGGAGGGTGGGTAGGTTGTGGGGTGGGGTGCTGTTGGGGCAGAGGCAAAGGGAGACAAGCCTAGTATGCAAAAGAGCCCGAACTAAATCAGGCAGTAAGAACAACAAACCATCTGGAAAATGGACCCACGGAGCCGCAAGAATGTACTTTTTTATGTCTGACAACTTGTGTCCTAAAGAAACTGTCTTGAAGATAATTGAAATGATTACAATTCATTGCTGCATTACTTTGAATATGAGCAGTCAAACAACGCCATCCTCAGCCTATCTACACCAAATTTTAATTTGCGTGATCCTCCAGAAATTTGGTGCAAACACAGAATTCTCCACTTCATCTTGCATTATTCATTTTGGGGAGAATAAGGGGAAGAGATGGAGGGGGAGACCTTTTCTCTTTCCCCCAGAAATTGTCTCTCGAACTCCAAGGTGCGGATGGATGTGAAAACAGCTTATTCACGTGGGTCCTTGGGGTGCTCTTTCCAGATGTGAGGGGGGGATGGGGAAGACCTACGCATTGCTTTTAGTGCTTGGGAGGGATTTCAGAAAGGTGCGGGGCTGACCCATCCTGAGCCAGGCCCAGCCAACTGGGTTACTGAATGGGCTGAGCCTTGAGACCCAAAGGGTAGCAGCCCTTTGCAGACTCTCCCCTACACCACACACACACACACACACACACACACACACACACACACACACACACACACACACACCCTTGTTCCAGGAAAAGCAATAAGGAACCTTTCTTCATTCTTCCCTTCCCTTTCCTTCCCTTCCCTTATTCCTTCCTTCCTCAGTTCCTTTTCTCCTGTCTTCCCTTCCTCCTTCCCCTTCATCTTTTCCCTTCTCCATGCCTTCCATTCTTCCATTCCTTCCCTACCTCTTTCTTTCCTCTCTCTTTTTCTAAGGTTTCCCAACGCAGTTGGTGGGGGTGGGAGGTGGGTGGGCTGCACTTCAGAATGTCAAGGCCAGCTCAAGTAGAGGCTTATGGATACCCAGGTGATTTCTTTGGCTCGTCTTTTTGAGCCATTTGACTTCACCTGTTCCGTGACTACAACGGAGGAGGTGGGAGAAGGTGGGAGACTGCCCGTAGTAGGTGTGATGCATTCCTTGATTTCTCTTCTATTTACCTCAGCCACCCCCCTGCCCGCCTGCCCAGGCCCCCACCCCACCCCACCCACACATCTCCTGTCACCTTCCCACTCCCCGCCCGGCTCTGGCTATGACGCCCAAGGGAACTCGCCCCAAACCAGTGAATGGGAGACCAGGGTTCTGAGAGCGGTCTCCTCCCGGGGCTCTTAAGTCCTCCGGGATCGACCCCACTCTTCACTTCCTCGCAACTACTGTTTCTAAAAAAAAGACCATCTGGTAATTGTCTTTCTTTAGATCTTCCCTTAATTATGCTTTTAATTAAAGATGGTTCAAGGCATCGGACCACATGAAGGGCAGTAATTACAAATTACATTACAAACCCGACAGATGTAGCTGGATCTGCTGGGAAAAAAGGTACCGGAATAACATTTGACTAAACTTTGGGATAAATTAATCGGGCGGCATGGAGAACAGAAGCCCATTTCTGATTAGGCTGGCCCCAGCCAGGATTTAAGTTTTCTGTCACGATTGTTTTCATATTTCTCTGACGTCTATTGATTTAGAGGCAGCTGCAAGCCTGGGTCGCTGGAGAGACGCGCAGTCACACTGTATCAGCTTGATGGCATAACTCGAGTGCGCGAGGCCGGGGGAGCGAGGTGACAGGGACGCACGTGACCCGCCGAGCCCGCCCTGCCCAGTCTCTGGCTTTAATTTTTTTTTAATATAATTTTACTCTGCTAGTATTAGCGTTCTTTTATTCTAGACTCGAGGCGAGTGGGTTATCTCCCAGCACTGGAGGGCTCGGCCTGGCCAAGCTAGCTCTTGAGGGGCATGGGCCCCAAGGGACAAAGCAGAGGGAGCTATCCTTGGCCAAGCCGGGAAGCAGACTATGCGGGTGTCCTTGCTGCCCCTTCCGCCCTCCCTCTCAGGCGGCACATGGGAGCTTCCACTATTCCTCTCTCCTAGTCCCGGACAGTGACTTCTGGCAGCGTGCACCTCACCAGGGGGGCAGAGTAGGAACTGGTCCAGTGCCCAGGAGGGTGAGGGGCAGGACTGGGGGTGCCCCTACCGCCTAACAGGGCACGGCTATTGCCGTGTCCCGGGATCTGAGCGTCTAAGTCGTCTTTCTTGGTAGTTTCCTGTGGGCTTCAGAGAATAGCCGGGACCCGGCCCGCCCCCTCCTCTAGCCCAGGTAAGATTTGGAGGCCTCGCTGTACCCGACCTCGAGGCAGCCCAGCAGTAAGCTGTCTAGGGCCCGAGCTGGGTCCCCGAGGGGAAGGAAGTAGAGGAGTCAGGTAGGGGTAGGGTTGGAACCCGCTTCGGGCCTAACCCGAGCCCCAGGGGCCTCCACTCTTCCTCAGGCTCCGAGAAGCCCCTGCACGACTCGGTTTGGACAAATAGGAGAACTAGCTGGGTCATTTCCTTCGCTAATCACTTCCTCAGGCCTCCTCTAGTCCACCTGTCAGTCTAGCCAGTGAGCCTGATTCTCTTTTGGCGGAAGATTTCAGTTTGGGGGCAGGGTGAGGAAGTAGCTATTCGCACATAGTTTAACACACCACCTGAGGTGGGGAGGGGGAAACGCGGTTTGGAGAGGCGGGGACACAAATGATTCTTTGAAGCGCCCCTATTTTCTTCCATCTATTTTTCTTACCAAAGGAAGTTTGGAGTGACAACTTGTCATGTAACTTAAAGCTGCCCTATGTGAGTTGGATATTCAAGAAGTACACATAAGCACAAATCACTCCCACTCTCCCATTTACAACAAACCTTACACATATCCACAACGTACAGCACAAGCCCTTCTTCCATGAATTGGGGCGGGGGGGGGGGTGCTCAATTTTTCCTTTGCACTTGTCCTTTCCTTGTGTTTCCCTTCTCCTTTGCATTACAGTTACTGGGAGGAATGTAAATATTTTGACTAGACCTCTGCAGGAGCCTTTTAATCACTAGGGACAATTGTCTGAGAAATACTGTAGCTCATACTTTCAAAAACTTCTGTATTACAGTCTGTTTTGCAACAGGGATCCCAGACAGCTAATAATGACCTCTCAGCTCCTCTCGTTTATGGGAGATGGAGAGGTTTTCCCTCCACGATTTTTCAAACCCTAGGTACTTGATCTGTCTTTCATCGCTTTCTGATTGTTGGTGGAGGGGAGGGGGGGAGGAGGAGGAAGAAAAGAAGATCAGAAAATCGAGATAACAAAGGACTGGAGGGAGAAGTGGAACCGCCTAACTTCAATTTTAACTAGGTCAGCCACAGCAGCTCTTCATCTGAATCAAATGGAGAATTCTTTCTTTCCTCATTCACTAGGACAGAAGCAAATGGAAGATGTACTCGGAAGAAAAGGAAGATGTACCACAGTTCTTCCCATACAGTTTGGGGGTATTTTTAGTCTTTCCTCCTCCTTTATAGCCCTGTTGTCCGTTATAAATAGATTGAGATCCTTTGTAGTAATGATACACTGTGCCAAGCATTGTGCTGTTATGAGGACAATTCCGGGGAAATTGAACCCTGAGGAAAAACCAAATAAAATAAAAGTTTTTCCCAGGCACCTGTAGGTAATCTAAGGTCTCTCACTTACGCTTTGGTTCCATGTAGACTATACTATTGGGAAAGTGTACATTTCAAACACATACACCAGAGGACTGGAAACACTGGCACACTCATGAATTCACATTCTGAAAACATTTTCTAGACATAGTGATGTGTGATGACATCAGATATTAAGGTAGGTTCAAACACTGAGGTGAGGGCCAAGGTTAATTATTCTTGATATTTAAAAAGAAAATCCTCAGTGCTCATCTGAATTATCACCATCACTGGGGCCTGAGTCTCCTAAGTGGAGGCCCTTCTGGCTTTCTTATTCCTCTTTCCTTCTCATCATAGATGTAATCGGCTCTTGACATAAAATTAGTTGGGAGGATTTCTGCATCCCTGTGTTAGATGTGATGTATTCCTGGCCACCAAGATCTAATTATTCTGACTTGTTTATTGAAAGCTCTAATGCCATTTTATGAAATAAAATACAAGACTTAATAGAGTGCTTTCCAATGCTTATGGATCTCTTCATATCTGAACACCTAAATCATTATCAGAGTTTGCAACAATGCTGAATAAGACCACAAATTAGGCATTTGCTTTCTTAAGTCTATATAATAATATTTTATAATCATATCTATATTTTTCATCTAACTATAGGGATCCATGTAGTTTTCTTCTATCCCCCCACCCTCTTTGCTAGCAGTGTATATACTATTATGGTAGATACTTGATAAATTTCAATAAATTTCAGTGGCTAAGATCATACCAGGGATTTCATTGGTATAGGAAACTCCCAGGCCAGGAAACTCTTTTTACCAATGCACTACCAAGGTCTCCCTCTACCTTTCTGCAACTTATAATACACACACACACACACACACACACACACACACACACACACACGAGCATGTATTTATAGCAATCATGGTAATTAGTAGCAGTCATTGTAGTAGTAGTAGTAGTAGTAGTAGTAGTAGTAGTAGTAGTAGTAGCAGCAGCAGCAGCAGTAGTGTTGCAGGAACTCTTAAAGTGGAATCTGTCAACTTCTTTTCATTTTTAAAAACTATTTTGATAACTGTACATTAATATAATTGGTTTCCTTTGTATTTTATTTATACATTTAAAAACATTGTTCTGAGAAAGGGTCCATAGATTTCACCAGACTTTGAGAGGTCTGTGAAACAAAAAAATACTTAAAATTTTCTACCTTGCGCAGGCTCACACAGCCAATACATGCCAGAGATGGATCTTGAACCCAGATCTTTCTGGTCAGTTCTTTATTCATTATTCTCCATGCTTCTGAATGACTTCTCACAAAGAATAGAAAACAATGACTTTCTGTCTTGTTCTTCCCTTACAGATAACTCTGCATTTTTTATTTATTTTGCAAAATTCA
Organism: Trichosurus vulpecula; assembly: GCF_011100635.1. NCBI lineage: Eukaryota > Metazoa > Chordata > Mammalia > Diprotodontia > Phalangeridae > Trichosurus > Trichosurus vulpecula. Next base: position 243,268,963 of record NC_050578.1, read on the forward strand.
TTTTTGTAATTTTCTCTCTATCCTCTGGGGAAAGTAGATGTCAAACACCATGTTCATATTCATTTTTCAGCAAGAGAACTGGGGGCATGGCAATATGAAAGCACAAAGGAGTTGCTCAGAGACTCCCTAAATTCATCCTTTGACCTAAGACTAGATCCAGGATTGAAAGAGCACAAGAGATTGTCAGATTATATATTTAAATTTGGAAGGTCATCTACTTAAAGGTCATCTACTCATTTTACGGATGAAAAACTGAGGTTTGGGGTGGGGGGGACTTGCTGGAGATTACCCAGGTGTACTTCACTCACTGCTCCAGTGCCCTGTCTGAGGCTACATGAGATAGGTGGGTTGAGAGTTCAGAATTCTGGGAGCTTGGCATAGATGGTTGGAGGTGTTTGGCCTTAAGCAAGTCAAGGTTAAAATGGACTTCAGGAGGCATAAGCAGTTTCTGTTCTCAGCTCTCCCCTGATCTGCAGACAATAAAGAGCTCACTTTTGCTTTTCCTGCTTCTTGCCTACATTACTTTTTACATTTGACAGCTGAACCAGGGCTCAGGCTGCAGTATTAAGCCTCTCTGGACATCTTGTGCCTTAACTACATTCCCTGGAGGAGCCCTGAATCCTGAATTCAATGCAGGGATTACACAGAGACATGAATGTCATTCCCCAATCCCTCCCACCTCCTAGTCCATTTGGGACCAATGCAGTATTGATAACACTCTTTAGATTACTTGACAGATTTTCAGACTATGAGAGAGGCATCCAAATGAGAAGAGCTTATGTGAATTGGAAGTTGAATATCCAGGTTGTGGGGTAGATGATGATATGGAAGAGGTTGAGTCTTTTTTCCATAATAGCATCAAGCAAAAAAAAGCAATTTCAAAATTCAATGTTTATTCCTTGGATTTCCTAATTTGTTTTTGTTAATTATAATGCAGTTGGGCTTTCATGAGAGGCAGCAAGGTTAGTAGACAGCCAGCTTCGGAATTGGGAAGACCTGGGTTCATACTCTTCCTCTGGACTGTGTGACCCTGGGCAAGTCACTTAATAATAACAGCTTTCATTTTTATAGCACTTCAAGGTTTACAAGAACACTTTACAAATATTATCTCCTCTGGTCCTCACAACAACTTTGAAGTTAAGTGCTATTATTATCCCCATTTTACAGACAGGGAAGCTTAGTCAGACAAAAGTTGTTACTTTTGTGCCCAGGGTCATACCACTACCAAATGTCTGAGGTTGAATTTGGACTCAGGTCTTCTTGAGCCTAGATCCAGTACTCAGCCTACTTCATTGCCTAGTTGCCCTCAGGCAATTCAATGCATAGGTTGCAGAACGATCCCTAGGCTGAGTTTTTGCAGCATTTCCTCACCAGGAGTTGCCTACATCAACATCACGACAGGTCTGGCCCAAACTGTGGAGTCAGATGACCAGGGTTCAAATCTCACCTTTGCCACTTCTGATTGTATTATCAGGAGAGAGTCACAACCTTCCTGAGCCTTGGATTCTTGAAATCTCTTTAAAAAAGATAGTAAAGTCTGCCTCACAGGGTTGAGATGAAACCCCAATGAGCTCTTTTGTTTGGAATCTCAGGCCATATCATCTGTTTGGTGTCTGTCTTCAGATCTCCTAGGCACAATCTGGTGAAAGATCCTTGAGATTCACCTTCATACCTGCCTTGAACTCTTCGGACTTCCAATCATTTCTTTCCACTCCAAAACTGAACTTTCTTTTATGCATTCGAGTTGCTGGAGAGCAGGGGCTGTCTCACTTTTTCTGTTTTTATCACCAGAGCTTAGCACATTAGTAAGCACTTGATAACTTACTTTTCATTCATTCCAAAGAAATATTCAGTGTTTTGTGGCGATGTGCTCAATTTCTCGAATCTTGTAGATTCCCCCTGAGTTTGCTAACCCCTCCATGCTTGATTGTTTTCAGTCTCCAGAAAGTGCATTTGCATTGGGTAATCAGGATTCAGGCTCCTGAGGGACATGATACTGATTAAATGGGGATTCCCATTCTGGTTTGGTGGATGCTTCCAGATGGCTGGATCCAAAATCACATTGATAGGTCAGGAAAAAAACCTGGGGGCAAAATCAGTGTCAGTTTTCTGGTGAGGGACAGTAAGGTTATGTGAATGATAGAGACCTTAGGTCCCTTTTAGGGTGATTTCCAATCCACTTTTGTCTCTTATTTGAGAACATAATTGTTCACAAGGGTAATTGTGCTACAGCTGTTAGTACAATACAAGGCCTCCCTTTCTTTCACAAATTTATTTATATTATGTTCCAAGTAATTTACTCTTATTCACAATGAAATTTATTGCATTTATAAATCTGACGGTGTGATTAAGAAGACTTCTAACAATGAGCTGTCCAATAATGAGACAGACTGTATCATTTGGTAGTGAGCTCCGTGTCACTGGCAGTATTCAAGTAGAATCATAGAATTAGAGCTAGAAGAGATCTTAGAGATCATCTAATACAATTTATTTTATTTTTAATCTGGTTTTTATTGATCTCTTTTGTTTTTATATCACTTTCTTTTCCAAATACAACCTTCCTTTCCCCTATCTACCAGGCCATCTTTTGTTAATAAAGATAAAAAAGATGGCAGAAAAGGTACTTTAGAAAAACCAATAACATGTCAATCATGTCTAAAGGTGTAAGCAATATTCTACATCTCTTCAAACAGCGCTCACCTTCTTCATTTTAAAGACTGGGAAACTGAATTCCAGAACAGTAAGTAGCAGAGTTGTCTTTGAAACAGTTCCTTGGAATTCAAATCCAGTGGGTTTTTTAGATGTACCCTGCTGCATCCAAATTCTGGCTTTTCTGTATACCTATGTACAGGACCCAGAACTGACAGTGACAGCAGTCATGGTCGACTTGGAGGCTGGCTGACAAATTACTTAACCTCTCTGAATCTATTTTCTTAGGAACAAAATTGGGATAATAGTAGATGTGCTTCTTACCTCACAGGATCCTAAGGAAAGCACTTTGTAAAACTTTGGATGCTCTGGAGAAGTAAGATATTATTACTTTTATTGTCATGTTGGTATGGAAGAAATCTGTAGAGATACAGATTGCAAAAGTCCAGGCCAAAGAAGAAGTTATAGAGCTGAAATAGGAACTTAGCTTGTATCGGAGAGAAAAAAAAAGATCGTAGTCAGGAGATCACCTATTTCAAGTCAGAGGTCATGAGGACCTAAACAAAGGTTCTGGCAATTGGCATGTAGAAGCAGAGGATAGGTATAATAGAAATTCTGGAGAAATTTCAATAGGACTTGACAAATAATTGGATTTAGGAAGTGAAGAAGAAGGAAGAATCAGGGATGATTGAGGATGGTTTCAAGTCTGGATTACTTAGAGGAAGGTAGCAATATCATCAAAAACCGTGAAGGCAGGTAGAAGGGACAGGTCATTTTTCTTTTAAAGTTGAGGTCAGTTTTGCTCATGTTGAGTGAAGATATAAGCCATGCAGAATTAGCCCACCCTAAAATTAATTTCATTCTTTTAACTGCTTGGATGTGGGGATGATTCAAATTCTAGTCTTCCAGACTACTATCTGATTTAGGGTTAAAAATTCTTTATCACTTCTATTTAATTTCTTAAAGGAATCATAGGAGAATTGCATCATAGAATCATTGATCTAGAGCTGGAAGGGACCTTAAAGGCCATCTTGTCAAAGTTATTTTATCTATCTGAGCCTCAATTTTCTCACATGTAAAATGAAGAGGTTGAACTAGATGACTTCTAGGTGTTAATAAGCTTAGCTTGGGCTTACTCTTCTTGGCTTTTGTTTGTCCATGACTATGATCTCTCAGTCTAGACTTATCAGGGAGAGGCTTTCTAGTCACTGCACCTTACCAGGCAAAAGAAGATATGGCCAGTAAAGGTTCCTGAAGTGATGAATCTTGGAAGCTAATAGCAGAAGGAGCAGTTGGGAGCAACAGAGACAGTTGTTATGCCCAGCATGGAGCAGCAGAGAGTTGATGCCCAGCAGGGAGCAGATTCAGCAAGAAAAATAAGCATTATTAGATCACCAGAAGGCTTTGCTATCCTTGCATCATCAGAAGTATGAATTGCTCCTTAAACCCATATGCTCTCGTCTCACATATTTATTGTCTATGCACTTCCATGCGTATGACCTAGCCATATATGATTCCTACATGTACCCATTCTTCTCACAAAATGTGGGAGATTTTTGAGAAAGTATACCTCAGGCTCATGGAGAAATATTCTGTTGTTACTTTCTTGCTGTGCTATTTCATTCAATGCTTTTGTTTTCGATTAATTGTGTCCTTCAGCTTGACTAATAAAAGTTGACTAATGAGCTATGGTTTTTAGTGGATGCAGATCTGTTGAGTTCCTTCAACTTGGATCTCCTTTTCTGGTGACCTACATAAAAGAGGGGGTACCTCAAGTTCTACACAAGAGAAAGAGAAGATACAATTATTGACCTCAATCAGGGAAGACATCAACAATAATGAGTGGGGATGGACTTATTACAATGGTCTCCAAGGTTTACTTAGTTGATCTGGTTAAATGAGGGAGGGAGACTTTTACTGGTTTAACTTGCGTGCCTGCCAACAGGGGCAGCTAGTGGTGTAGTAGATGATAGAGTGCATGGAGTCAGGAAGACTTGTCTTCCTGGGTTCAAATATGGTGTCAGATTCTTACTAGCTATGTGACCCTAGGCAAATCACTTGACTCTGTTTGCCTCAGTTTTCTCATCTGGGAAATGAGCTGGAGAAGGAAATGGCAAACCACTCCAGCATCTTTGCCAAGAAAACCCCAAATGGGATCACAAAGTATTGGACACAACTGAATGACAACAACTGCCAACTGTGTTGCCCATTAATTCAGAGGTGGGATTAAGGGTCTTTCTTTAATTTTGGTTATTTTTAAAAGGATTAACCGCAAGGTCTTAAATTCTCATCCATCCTTAGATTTTGTGCATTGATAAAGTATAATATGTCCCTAGGACTTTACAAAATCAAAGCTACCCCATCATTACAAAGAATTATGACTCCCCAAACTTTGGGGACTCAGAGTACCTTTGTTTTATATTTCTGGAAATATTCTTACAGATTCTTTTCTTCTCCTCCTTTTCTATAGAACAAAGTACTATGCAGAGGAAAAAGAATGCCATCTCCTTGGAAGCCTTTTAAGCACCAATAATTCGCATGACTAATAATGCCCGTTTTTGTTTTAAAGAGCAGTTTATGGACTAGCCTATAAAGCCTCATTTCTTAAACCATGGTTGTAGACTAGTCTCTCTAAGCCCAAGTCCAGGGAAGAGAATGCCACAAATTTATTCAGGAGCTTTCAGGTAGTAAAAATAATGTGCAATTTATTTTAGTGGGTAGTAAAATCCCCAAGGAAAAACAACAAATGGATATTTCTGTACTTATATTAGAAACTTTTCAGTTCCCCGCCCCCCACCCCCCGCCACCCTGTGCACTCCCCTGGGTTTGAAGCATCTGACTTAGCTTACAGAGGAACCTTTTGGCTGTAACAGAGTAACACCCATACCCATACCCACATATATGATAGCTATGTCTATATCTATCTCTGTAGTTAATCTGGCTAAATGAGAGAGGGAATTCCTTTCTGTTATTACATGTGTGTCTGTCAACAGTGTTGCCCATTTATTCAAAGGTAGGAACAAGTTTCTTTTTAATTCTGGTGATTTTTCAAAGTATTTGCTACATGGTCCTAAATTCTTCTCTATTCTTAGACTTTGTGCAGCAATGATTTGATACATCTCTGTCCTGTCTCTGTCTGTCTCTGTCTGTCTGTCTGTCTATCTGTCTGTCTCTCTGTCTCTCTCTGAAAAAGAAGTCCTAGAACTTTGAGGTTTAAATAGTCTCTCTCAATATGAGGACATTAAATGTTAGAGCTGGAAGGGGCCTTAGAATATTAGCATTAAAAGAGAAATTAGAGCATTGAGCATAGAATGTTAAAGCTAGAAAGAGCCCAAGAACGTGGAATACAGAATTCCAGAGCAACTATGAACCTTAAAATATAGAACATAGAATGTTGAATCTAGAGGGAAACTTGAATCACAGAACGCAAATTTTTAAAAAGTTTTATTTATGCCATTTGTTTTTACATCCTAGTCATTTCTGGATATAAATCTTTTGTCTATCCCAAATGAACCCTCTCATAACAACAAAAAATATTTAAGCAAAATCAGTAGATTTAGTGATTGTGTCTGATAATGCATATAACATTCCACACTGTTGTTCCTCATTTCTCTATGGAAAAAAAGGAAGTGCTTTTTCTTCTCTTCTCTAGGGCTGAGATTGTTCGTTACAATTAATGTTTGTGTGTTCTTTTCCCTTACATCAAGGTAGGCATTATGTATATTTCTCTGTAGACTTTGTTCATTTTACACCACTTCATACAAAGCTTCCCACATTTCTGAGTTGCTAACATTTGTTGCTTTTTTTTGTAGTGCAATAACATTCCATTAATTAAATTCAAATCAATGAACATTTGTTAAGCACCTACTATGTGCCAGGCACTGTGTATATCCATACACCATAATTTGTTCTGTTCTTCTCTAGTCTATGGGCACCCACTTTGCAGTCCAGAGAATATTACAGCTGGAAGAGATCCTAGTCATCACCTGATCAAAACCCCAGGTTTTATAAATTAGGAAATTTATAATATACAATATATAATAATTTTATAAATTGACTTTCTCATAGTCTGCTCACAGTACTTGGGCAGCTAGGTGGTGAAGTGGACAGAGCAGCAGGCCCAGAGTCAGGAAGACTTGTGTTATGGAATTCAAATCTGGCCAAAGGTACCTACTAGCTGTGTGACCCTGGGCAAGCCACTTAATTCCGTTTGCCTCAGTTTCATCATCTGCTAAATGATCTGGAGAAGAAAATGGCAAACTACTCTAGTATCTTTACCAAGAAAAGCACAAATGGGGTCACAAAAAGTCAGACATGAATGAACAATGCAAACCTACACTGAAAAGACAATCCTTTTTTTGGGGGGATGGGAATTGAGTTCTTTGACACCAAAATCTTTTTCTTTAGGTTAGCAACTTTGGAAGAATTTAAAATTAATATCCTAACAAGGGCAATGGAAAGGTGCATAGTGGATATGAACAGGCTACAATGTATAACCAATGAGGTTAAGAATAGGAGCTGGGCCTGAGATTACATTGGGCTGTTATGTGACACAATGGTTAGAGCCTGAGTCAGGAAGACCTGAGCTCAAAGTTGAACTCAGATGCTTATGAGTTGTGTGATCCTGGGCAAGTCACTTAACCTCTGCTTGCCTGATTTTCCTTAACTTTAAAATGAGAATACTAATAGCACCTACCTCTCGAGATTGTGGTGAAAACCAAATTTAATAAAAACTCTTAGAGTTTGCAATGTTTGTCATGCACTTAACATAGAGGCTGAAACACAGAAGATCCTTGATAAATGCTTCCTTCCTTCCTTTTTCTTCCCCACAGGCAACTCTCCCAGTGAGGAAGCTCCCTCTGCCAGTGCAGGGATATACTCTTTCTGCCGTTTATAATCTTAGATTTCTAGTTACAACAAATTAGAGGCACTCCAGAATACTCAGCAGGGCATTTGGAAGTGTTTGCTGAAAAACATTAAAGATCGCAGCTAATCTTTAGAAAGTTGGGTGAAAGTTGCTATTCTATGACCTGTGAATTCCACCAGTCATAGTTTTCAAGACTACTACTATACATCTGGATGATCTCCTTCCATCCCTACACTTTTTTAATCAAGAAGTGTATAGATTAATGATCTCATTGACCAATAAATTAATCGACAGGAATTTTTTTCCCAAAAATATAACCTTACAATATTGTCTAGACCTGATTGCATATGTATAGACTATACTGGATTGTTTGCCATCTTGGAGGGGGGAGGAAAGAGGGAGGGAGGAAATTTGGAATTAAAAATCTTATAAAAATGAATGTTGAAAACTATCTTTATGTGTAATTGGGAAAAATAAAATACTATTTGCAATTAAAAAAAAAGAATGTTGTCCAGAACACTGAGGAGTTAAGTAACTTGTCTGGGGTATGGGAGGAGTGTCACATAGCCAGTATGTGTCAGAGGTGAGACTCCATCATGGTAGGTAGGTCATTCTGGCTTTGTAGTTGACTACCCCATGCTACCTCTTTCAATGAAGTTTATAAAGGAGGATGCTGAGGAAGAGTTCAATCACAAAGGAAGATTTTGGTGATGTGTTGAGAGTGGAGGAGAGCAGGTAGGCAGCCCAGAATAATAGGGTACTGGTCCACTAGTGTCTGGAGACATCTGAAGAAATTAAGGAAGGTGCCGCATTCCTGGATGACTCTCCTGTGGCGAATTGATAGGAGGTCATAGATAATAATAATACAAATTGGGCAGATATGAATAGGTTACCATCACTGATCCATCAGAGCATTTGAGTATCTGAGGAAATCTTGAAATCAGTTCTTTATAGTTTGACTTCCTTTGAAGAGGGAAGAAGGTGAAAGGATCCAAGCTTTACTCTCTCTCCAAATCCTCCTGGAAAAACCTTCAACAAGGTCCTAGACTGAGTCTGTGTGACATCAGAATCTCCTGATGAAAAGCGAAGGGAAGAAAATAAAATATCTGGATATTTTGACCACACTGCCTCTAGATATAGAGATAAGAGCACTTGTATGATCTATAATGTTTTACTGTGTAATTATGGTATGATGGAGACAGTGTAGTGTAGTGGAGAGTGTCCTATGTCTACAGTTATAGGCTCTGGGTTCAAATCTGCCACATCTTGTTTTACCTAGGGTAAAACATTTCACTTCTCTGTGACTCAGCTTCCTCTGAAAATGAGAGGAGTAGCAGATGACTCTCCAGCTACGAATTTGAAGATGTTAGGCACAAATCGGTTTTTAAAAACATATAGTCAAATTTAATCCCCAAAGCAATTATAGCGTTTTGAAAACAACTGCTTTGCATTTAACCAAATAATGGCTGACTCTTTCCTCTCTTGCCAACACTTCCTCCACAGGCTCTTCCTCAGCAACCCCTCACACCAGAGACCATTCCCCAAAGCACTGGTTTTTCAAGTATGGTTTGGGAGTCTCTGAGACCCTTTCACAGGGATCTTTGAGATAAAAAATCATCTTCATAATAATATTAAGTATTTAAATATTCCTCCCTTTTCCAACTGCGTATCTGAGGCCAGATTTTTACTATATATTTCAACTAAAATAACATTGCAATAGACTGAATGCAGTAGCAGAGAGAAGAATCCAGTGGCTTCTATTAAGCTAGATGTTAAAGAGATTTGTATAAAATGTTATATATGTTAATATATGATAGGTATACTATTGTTATTTTAAAGAGAATTAATAAATATTTTCAAATTTTATCAGTTTTAACTTCTAATATGGTTCTCAACAATTTTTAAGAATGTAAAGAGACCCTCAATAATTTTTAAGAGTGTAAAGGGGTCCTGAGACCAAGAATTTTAAGAACCTTGCCCTAGAAGAACTTCCAGCCTGGGCATCTCCAGCTTTTTGGTTTGTGATTGCTCTCCCAGAACACTATTTCATGAAAGTTTCATCACTTCCTCCTCTCTGGTCACCACCTCCACAGCCTGACCCACCTCAGAGACCATGACCTGGAGGAACATCTCACCTTCTATATGGTTCTCTGAAACAATGAAACATGATCAATTTAACTCTGCCATTGTTCCTGGATGGGGTATGTCAATCTATTCCCCTTTGGTCTCCTTTGGGATATAGAAGGAAAGAACCCTGAACTCTTGTTCAAAAGAGATAATATTTGTAAATTAATCACCATCTCTGTGACTTTCTGGACAAAAGTGGCCGTCTCTGGCCACCACTCTCCTATATGTGTTGTTTCCCCCTTTGAATGTAAACATCTTGAGGGCAAGGATCATCTTGATTTTTCGATTTTGTATTCATATACATGGTTCTTAGCACAATACTTGGGACAGAGTAAACATTTAATAAGTGCCTTTACATTCAAGCATTCGTTTCATTCATTAAGAAATTGTTTCATTGGATACAATCTTTTTTTTTTTTGGAGAGGAAACTAACCTCAAAATCTGGTTTGCATTATGTGAACACATTCTGAACAAAGATAGTCATTGGTACACTTACTGAATACATAGTTTACTTTTGCTGAAGAGATTTTGGGCGAGAAGATCATTTATTCCAGGGGGTTCTTAACCTAGGAAGTTATGAACTTTTAAAAAAAATGTTTTGATGATTGTATTTCAATGCAATTGCTTTCCTTTGTAATTCTGGGTATTTTATTTGATGAATTAAAAAACATTATTCTGAGAAGGGATTCTCATAGGCTTTATCAGACTGTCAAAGGGTTCCATGACACCCCCCCCACCAAGTTCAATTCTTTCATTTTACAGAAGAGGAAAAATAAGGTTCAGAGTGGGTAAGTGATTTGTTCAAGAAGATACTCAGGTCTTCAAAGAATCATGGAACTTCAGAGCTGACTTCCAGTGACTTTTGACTATGAATCCTATACTCATTCCATCACCTACTCTGTCTTCATGGATGATGGCACTATCTATATGGCGTCAAATTTCAGCCTGGGTAAAAACTCAGCAATTTCTAATTACCCAGATTTCTCTCTGTTGCATTCTACTGAAAAAATTTCCACCTAAGTTAAGAAGCAATTATGAAACAGCAAAGAACAGAAGAGGAACTTGAAACATTTAAAATTATGTAATCTTAAGCTGGCATTTCGATATCCTCATTTTTTCAAGTGAGTAATTTTTTTTAAATAAGGATACTGGATTTGAAATCAAAGAACATGGATTCAAACCCCACCTTGAACCCTCACTACCTTTGTTACTGTAGGCAGCTCATTCAAGTTTTCTGGGACTCTGTTTCCTCTTCTGGACTGGATGATTTCTAAGGTCTCTTCTAATTCTGAATCTATGAAGTAATCTCAGTGGGGTGGGAAGAGGAAGGGAGAGGACAAGATATAAGGGGGGATATAGAAGGAAGGAACCCTAAATTTTTATTCAGATGAGATATTTGTAAGTCACTTAGCACAGTGCCTGGTACATAGTAGGCACTTAATAAATGCTTATATCCCTCCCTCTTGTGGTTTAAAAAAAAGTTTTATGGATGTCTTTTGTTTTTCTCATCAGTCATTTCCTGATGTAATCCTCTCACAATCAAACCATTCTTTGTAAAACAAAACAAAACAAACAAAACCCCAACCAATTAAGCAAAAATGATTTTACCTGATAGCATATGCTACACTAGGTACCTGTAGTCCTTTGCCTCTCCATTAAGAGGAGTGAAGCAGGCTTTATCATTTCTTCTCTGGGACTGAAATTGGTATTTGAATTTAGTCTGGATTCAGCTTTGTTCCCATTATTTTGTCACTGTGAACATTGTTCTCTTGTGATCTCCAAGTTTAAAGATGGTCTAAAGAGAGTAAGGGGCTAAAAGCATGATTAGAATGGAGGATACCAAGTTTTAGATGAACATATCCACAGATTGCTTAAAGGAGAATCAGCCTGGCATGGTAGACACAGCATTGGCTCTGGAGTCACAGACATTTGATTTCAAATCCTGCCTCAGCCATTTAGTTGAGTCGTCTTGGGAAAGATACTTAACCTATCTTTTCATTAGTTGCCTTGTCTACAAAATGGGGATGCCAATATTTTTAGAATTTACTACAAATGGATTAAATGGATGAATTTGCTTATTTTCTGTCACTTTTCTTGTGCTAGAGTTTATCTCTAGACCCTGGATTCAGCTAATGAATAGCAGCATTCATTTATTAGGCTAGCATGCCTTTTTCTCTAAGCCAAACATTTTGGATTTTAATTGAAAGGATGAGCAATATAAATAAAAGGGATTTGCACAAGAAGTTAACTTACTCTCATCTAATCAGCATGAACTTACTTTTTCATCATGCACAATTGCATATTGGATCTCTTTCTTAGATGTTGTCATGGTAGTCTGTTTCCTCATGAAAGGGCAGTAGGCATACTATGAAGAAAGTGACCTCAAGGTACCAGGTAGAATAATGGAAGAGATGCCATTGAACATAAATAAATTTAAAATAATAGAATATATAAATATAAACAATATAATAACAAAAAATAATATTGCAAAGCACTTTTCAAGCCTCAAAGTATTATATAAAAGTCATTTATTATTATTATTATTAAAGGCTTAGATAAGGAAAAGCATGAGATGAATATCTTTCCAAGGAGAATAGTTCTGGTATGTGTAAACTTAGAAAACTTAGTTCCCAACACTAGACCAGAACATTGTTTAGCCCTGGGCATGGTATTCCATGAGACTTTAAAGTTATGATTAACTTGACCAGTAAACAGTGAACTTGGGAGTAGCAGAATCAGAAAGCATAGTTTCTGAGCTTTGAATAGTTATGACTGTTGCTAAATCTTGAACAATTTAAAAAGAGATAATTTGAACCACAGAGTGAAGGAATCATCAATGAAAATATAATTGTATTTGAGTCTGAATCAGATCTCTAGAGGCTTCCAAATATCTCTTTTCCTACATTTAACATGAAATAAAAGGAACAATGCTTAGCATATAATTAATTGCTTCCTGTTTTTTGAATTTAATTTATTTTTTTGATCAGTGCAGTGTTCAGCCCTGATCAGACCTCATGTAGAATATTGTGTTCATATCTCATTTTAGGAAGGAAAGCATTCAGAAGAAGGCAGCCAAGATGGATCCTGATTTCATGCTATGTGGGGATCATCTAAAGAAACCAAGGATGTTTACCCCGGAGAAGAGTAGACTAAGGGGAGACATGATACTTGTCTTCAAGTAACCGAAGGGGCTGTTGTGTGGAAAAAGAATTCAATTTGGTCGGTTTCACTCCTTAGAAAGAATGAACCAGGAGCAGAATTGGGAGGTTGCAAAAAGGAAAATTTAGACATGATGTCAAGAAAACTTCCCAGGAATTGTAGCTTTCCAAAACCAAAGCGGGCTACATCTGGTGGTGGAGGTCGTCAAGCAAAGGCTGAATGACCCCTTGTCAGGTATATTATAGAGACAATTGTCTTTTAGGTCTAGTTGGATGTTGAGCTCCCTTCCAACTTTGAAATTCCAATGGTTTTGTGACCAAGTTTGCTATGACACTGTTCCCCCATTTTATGAATAAATGATGCTCTGAGAGGAGGCTCAGCCATTACTGATAGGCAGCACTGAGAATGTCTTCAAGAAAAAGCTTCACATTTTCCATTTGAAGTGTGCCCTCCACTGCTGGCCTAATTGAACCCAATGAATGATTCAGTAAGAGATGTACATGTATCCTGGAGTCTGGCAGGATCAATCGAAAGCAATTTAGTTTTCTCAACATTAAGCTTCAAAAAATTAAAAGTCAACCAGGCTTGAACCTCTGATGGACAGGTAATAAACCATGATAACACTGAGGTAGAAACCACAGGACCAGACACACTGGTCTTGGCTGCATCCGTAGAAATACAAAAATCAAACCCCAATGTTTGAACCCAAACCTGCTGAGGGTCAGGGTTGTAGATTTTGCACAAGAGAAGTAGGGAGAGAAGAGGGGAAAGGGACAGAAATCCTGATGGAGCTGAGTGTCTAAGGGTGCAAGGCTGAGCTGCCCAAAGGGATAGATAGAATAGAAATCTTGGGAGGAGATTCAAGCCAGCACAGAATGAAATTATCTGAGTTGAAAATGGTCTGCAATTTACCTTCTCCAAGGGTACACAATCTCTGGTTACTAAAAAGGCATGTGTCTTTTAGGAGGGTTGGGTAGCTAATGAATATTTCTCACCGTGCAGTGACTTTGCCAATACCAGTGATGTGACTTGGGTTGTAATTCTCATGGCCTTCCTTTCCCTCATTCTACTATTAGGATTTTTATTAATGGTCTCTAATCCCCATTAACTTAGTAAGTTAATGTTGGGTAGGATAACTCTTCAAAGCATCGATTTCTTTCTAATGAAGCCTGAAGGCACTTGAAAGTGAAATAACGAAAGAAGGAGAAGATACAAGCAATTCCAATTGGCTACAGTCCTTATTAAAAATAGGATTTGGTGTAGGGGATGATTGATATGGTCACATACTAGTAATTATTTATACAAACCCATCCGAATATACCAAGGCTTCTAGGTATTTCTAAATGTTTCTTGAGAAGCCATCCTTGTTGATTTTTAATGAGCATGAAGCTGAAACACAGAGAAGGCAGGTCACCTCCAAGATTAATATTTTTAAAAACAGTACACACAAATTAATTAATTACTTAATGTAATAGAAAGAATGATGCCTTTGGAGTCAGGAGACCTGGGTTCTACCACTTAGTCTTTGGGTAACCTTGGGCAGTCCACATTACCTCTTTGCCCCTCCTCCTTGTCTGTATCTAGTAGATCACTCTTCAGGGTTGGCTCCTCACTGGACTCAGATATTTTTACTTACTGGGTCTGGTTGTCTCTAGTACTCACTTGGGTTGCTGAAGGGACCTCTGATCATTCTTTCAACCTTGAGAAGGTCACTAGATTATAATCTGGTCTGCTCTGTCTCTAGATACTCATTCATCAAAGATTGGGAAAGAAACTGAAAATAGAAATGTAGACACCAGGTAGCATGTGCTGAGGGACACATGGCGTCAGGGTGATAGAAAGAGAAGCCTACCCCTCCTCTACTTGGGAGCTTCTTGAGAGTAGGGACTATCTTTTGCCTTTCTTTGTAACCCTAGAGCTTAGCACAGTACCTGGTACATAGTAGATTCTTAGTAGATGTTTATTGACTGACCTACAGCTCATAGCACTCCTCCTGATTCAAAATCCTTCAGCAAAGAAAGTTAGAGACTATCTACTGGTGGCTTTTCTATGTACCCTCATTTTTGGCTCACGAGCCAACTAAAGTCTTTTCATTGCTGTACAGTGTGCCAACAGGAAACAGAGGATGCTTGGGTAGGTTCTGAAGTTAGGGTGGAAGGGAAGGACCTCTCTTTTATGCATACCTGGAAGTAGGTTCACCAGGCCTTCACATATTGGATTGAGACCAGGGAGAAATAGAGTGCAGCATCTAAGGACTGAGCCCTCATTGGCTAGACCCTCATTACATATAAAAAAGAAGTGTTTGGAATCGATGGGCACAAATGCCCCTTCCAGCTCTAACTCTTGGCCTCTGCTCAAGGGTTCTTGATGACTCCCACTAGGGTCATGAAAATTTACTCACTTGGTCAAATCAGGAATAATTCCCAGTGTTGAAGATGTTTCTCTCCTTGTTTGCTAGAGTGAGAAATCACATTACATCAAGACTCGGCAAGCAGTGTTTCTTTGGACCTTAAATAGTAGTACCAGTGTGGAAGGACACTGATTTCTACATAGGCTAAACATAGGACAAGGATTTAGGGGACACTCATTTCATAATCTGGCCCTGCTTGTCCTCTCTTAGGACCAAGCTTGTTACTTCTGGACTTTAGGTTTCACCTCCAGATTTAGATACAGTAATGGAGACCTCTCTCACAGAGTGTCTGGGAGTGAAAGGGAGAGCCCCAAAGAGCCTAGAACTGTGCTAGGAAAATAACAGCTCACATTTAATTAGCCTTGCAAGTTTTCACTTAGAGGACGGAAATTTGTTTCCTAGTATGTTAATCAGGACCAATCCTAATTGTTATGATTACTCAGAATTCCTTCTTTTAGTATTCTCTTCATTTACTTTATTATATTTGTAGGGAGTTGATCAGGGGTGTGTAGGACCTTATGGAAAAGTAGGATCCCCTAGATAGAGGGTAGAATTATACTGATTACTTATGAACTTATGGGAATACTTATGGTATTCCCTTATGTAGTGTCTGTATGTGTTTATGGGTCCGTGAATCCTTTGTGTCTTCTACATTTTCTCTGTAATAAAGGATGTCTTGTGTATTTGTTACCTTGAGTGCTTGTAGGGGATCATGTTATTCACACATATGGAAACCTATGGGCCATACAGAGCTAAATTCAGGCACCTTTTTCAGAGAGGGGAAAATCTTTGGTTTCATCAATAATGAACCAAGAGAGAATTTTTTTGGGAGTGTGGCAGTGAGGGTAACATACAAGATTGAACCCAGACCGTTGACTACATAGTAAATTGTGGATACAGTCTTTCTTGCTCTGCTTATTCATTCCACATCAGTTTATGTAATTCTTCTTAAATTTCCTCTTATTCATAATTTTTTACTTCACAACAATATTCCATTAATTCATATACTATGTTTTGTTCAGCCATTCCACAACAGTTGGGAACCCACTTCATTTTAAGTTCTGTGCTGCCTTAAAAAGTACTGCTATGACTATTTTGTCAATCATGGTCCCTTTTGTTTTGTCTTTGAAGGGGGATTGGAGGGGGAGGACCTTGGGATATAGACCTGGTAGTAGGATATCTGGGTCAAAAGGAATGAACAGTTTAATAACATTTCTGCCTGAGTCTATTTCATCTCAGTGAATAGCCTAGCACTGAATCAATGCTTAAAGTAGTATAAAGGTAGAGAAGGGGAAGTGGTTTTTGAATGTTGTACTAAACTTAGACTCATCAGGCACTCAATGCAGGGAAATGGTTGTATAGAATTTAAGCCCAAATATCCCATATTTTTAAAGGTAGAAATTCACCTACCCAGAATTCAATGGTGCAAAGGCATTGTCAACACACACACATATCACAACTCATTTTCATATATTATTATATGAGAAAAGGGAAGGAAGGAAGGAGGGAAGGAAGGAAGGAAGAAAGGAAGAAAAGAAGGAAGGAAGGAAACAAGCATTTATTAAGTATTTACTATGTACCAGGCACTTTGCTAAGCACTTTACAAATATTATCTCATTTGATTCTCACAACAACCTTGTGAGGGGATACGCTATAATTAGCCCCATTTTACAGTTGAAGAAACTGAGGCAGGCAGAAGTTAAGTGATTTTTTCTGAAGACCACACAGGTAGTAAGTGTCTGGGATGGAATTTTAACTCAGTTCTTCCTTACTCCAGGCCTGATGCTCTATCCACTGCATCACCAGGCTACCTTATGGATATAACCTAATCAGAATGAGATATGGTAGCTTATGCTCCTGAATATATGGGAGTCAAAACAGAGGGTTGGGAGCATTTTAGTCAGTGAAAATGCAGAGACAGGAGAAGGAGTGTCATGTGGGAGAAACAACAAAGGGGCTAGAGTTACTGGATGGTAGAATATGTAGAGGGAAGTAAAATTTATGAAGACTGGAAAGGTAGGAAGGGACCAGGTTGTCACTGAGGCAGGAAGACCTAGGTTCAAATCTTACCTCAGACGCATTTGTTGTATGATGGTGAGCAAGGCACTTGTAACTTCTCTGTGCCTCAGTTTCTTCATCTGTAAAATAGTTAGACCCAAAGGTCTTTAAGGTTCTTTCCAGCTGCAAATCTATGATCTTATAACCCATTTTCCCTCCTGTCAGAACTTGGTCTGTCTTAACTGGGTTTTTTTGTCTAATTAACCTGCACACGTTGACTCTATCATAGGTGGACTAGATGCCACACCTAAATCAAATAGAGTCCCATGTCTCTGACCTAACTTAGTGCCCCAGAAATAAGAGAAAAATTTGGTTCAGACTGTTGGATGCTGTATCAAATAATACTGGGACCTCCAGGATGGACCGTAAATCAACCCCCCAAATCTCATATCTTGTGAAGCAACTTCAGCAAAATTTGTTCTAACTAAGGTCTCACATTAAAAGACTCTGCCTGTACTTTCTGAGATTTATTGTGAATTGGTCTTGCTTCCCTTCTCTAAACTTGCCTTTACCCTGTGATCAGTCCATCTTTTCTTCCTATCATACAATTCTTCTATCATACTATTTTTCTTCCAACCTTCTTATGAGTTACATATAGCAGCCTGCTCCATCCAGGTTGCTCCAGCCTGCTCCTACGTCTCCATTGCCCTCTGTGTGATACTAAATTTTATCCAGATAACAACATGCATTTTGGATGGACAATTTATAAAATGTAAGTTCTTAATTTTTGGTCCTTGAACTTTTAAAAAATAATTTTGGCAACTTTATTCCAATATTATTAATGTCTTTTTATAATCTCATGTATTTTATTTTGTGTGTTTGAAAATATTATTTTGTGATAGAGTCTCCCTATCTCCCCCAGGCTAGAAGTGCAGCAACCACTCATGGGCTCAATTCCATGACTGATCAGCATAGAAGCTTTGACCCACTTTGTTTCTGAACTGAGTCAACGAACCTTTCCTAGGCAGCCTGGTGGCCCCTTGCTTATAGTAATTCCCAATATTGGTACCAGACTTCATACAGATACCACCGCATCTCAGAACCCCTAAACACAAGTGAACCACCAGCCTCCACCTCCCCAGGAACAGGGATTACAGGTATGCTTCAACACACCCAGATAAAACCATTACTAAAACCAAGGAGCCCATAGACTTTACCAGACTGCCGAAGAGATCTGTGACTACCTAAAATATTTAGAACTATTTTATAGAGCTTGTCAATGAATGTTTATGTATGAGATAGACAGTGCAGATGGATAGAGTTGACCAGGCTGAGAAGAATGAGCTGGACTTCCTTGGCTAATTGCAAAGCTCCTTTAATGACTCTAAACTTCCTAAGGAAACAAAAGCCCATCTTTTCTTACTACCAACACTCCATCAGTATATCTGTATGCCAATGAGACATGAAAGACAATAGTTTCTGAAGAATTAAAAATGAATTTCATTCCGAGGGCAGTGGAGAGGTCCACTGTGCGTCTGAGCAGACTGTAACACCATAAGCTATTAGGGTTGAATGTTCTTACCTCCTGCTGTGTCCCCCAGAAATAATTACGGATAAGTTGTTTCCATTTGCCTTTGATGCTATATTTTCTGCAGGCATGAAGAATAGCTCTTCTCCTTTTATGGAAATGTGAACCTTCCTGGATTATCCCTTTCAAATGATTTTGATCCTGTATCTGGGAGCTGCCAAGTTCCCCAAGTCAAAACTATCATTATACATTTACTTTCGGACAGGGGATTCTTGGATCTTCCCTCCTGACCCAAAGATGATGCCAAGTTGGTTGGAGAATGGAAGTTTCATTTATTTGTCCTTGGTAATTATCTCTATCACTGCCCATAATCTGCCCAACATCCTGTGATTAAAGACACTTGGCGCATGTTTAAAGCTCGGGAGAAAAGTTAACCAACCACGAAATATCACCCTTGGATTATAGAGAGATGGTGCTGGTGAGGCCATAGCTTTGGACTTTTTCAGGGAGGAAGCGTGTCTGTTGACCTTCACTAATAACGCTAACATTAAGTCCTGTTATCTCAAAAAAAAGCATCCCTCAAAAAAAAGTGCTGATGTGTTTAAGGCATTGCCTTATTGCAGGAAAAAGTCATATGTCTGAGAATCATAGAAATTCAGAATAAGAAGGGGTATCAAAGAGCATCTAGTCCGATAAATACCGAATAGGAATTCTCTACCATGTATCCAGCAAGTGGTCATCAAAACTTCGCTTGAAATCTCCAGGGTTAGAGGATCATTACCTTCTAAGACAATCCATTTTGCTTTTAGACACCTCTCAAAATTAAGAAGTCTTTCTTTATATTGGGTCAGATACATCTTTCAGTAACTTCTGCCTATTGTTCCTAAAATCCCCAGAAAAAAGCAAAATATCCCTAATCCCTCTTCCATGGCATAGACCTTCATATACTTAAAGGTGACCACTATTCTTGTCTCTGTCCCCAACTCTTCTTCTTCATCCGTATTGGATGTATGTTGCTAAGGATACAACAAAATATTTGTCTGGATTATAGAACCGACTGCCAAAATCTTTTCATATTACAATGCAATTCTGTCTGTTTTTTGGTTATATGTGCCATGGAAAAGCATTGCATTTAAAGTCAAAGGATCTGGGTTTGAATTCTGGTTCTGTCCTTACTGCTTTTAATGACCTTGGACAAGACTGGGCCTCAGGTTCCTCATCTGCAAAATAAGGAGGTTGGACAAGAAGATTCCTTCTTCCCTTCTTTCAATAAAATTATTTATTAAATTATTTCTTCATTAAAATCATTTATTTATTTAATTTATCGACTTCTTACTCTGTAGCAGATATTGTGCTAAGGTCTCTCCCAGCTTTGACATTTTATGTCCCATAGTCTAAGGTGCTTTCCAATTATGTTTTTAGTTCTCTTTCTGTGTTCTATGTTCTAAGCTCCCTTTTATCTCTAGCATTCTGTGACTCCTAAAACCCCAGCACTTTGCTAAATACTGCTAGTTGATATATGATAAATATAAACAGAATTGTAGAATCTTATTGTTGGAAAGGATCTTGAAAACACCATCAAGGAGGTCAAAAGTCCCATTAAGTAGTGAAGACTAGAACACATGAAACAAGTAGAGACCAGTAAGTGACAGGACATAATTAAGTATCCAACTGTGTGGTACAGAAAAGTGCCCCTGGAGCTCAGAGAAGGGAAAATGACTCAGTGTTGCTTCCCTCTCTGTGGGACCATTTGATTTCCAGCGTAAATAATTCAACACGAGCTACATCTTTTGAAACCCCCTGACCAGGCACATTCTATGCTCAGTGACATCTATTTTTATAGCTGGGTTAGGTTGCATCTATAGGATGCCCAAATAAGCCACTGAAAAGTGAAAAATCCAACTGATAGCTGATGATAATAGCTAACATTTATATAGTGCTTAAAACTTTGCAAAATACTATATATATTATGCTATAGTTTAGTACATGGCAGTATATCATATTGACAGGTTGCTGATGTCAAACTGGTTTCTATATTTGGAAAGGAAAAATGCTTACTTCATTAGTCTTTAAAAAAGAATCTCAATTCACTGATGACTTTCTGTTCTCCATGTCTAGAATATACTCTTTTGTTTCTACCTTTCAGAATTCTTCTCATCCTTCAAGACTCAGCTCAAGGACCATTTCTTCCATGAAGCCTTTCCTGAATGCCCTGTCAAAGTCTTTTGTCCCTCCTCAAATTTTTCTGGAGCCCTTTGGATTTCTCCTTTGCCTTCATCAACCCAACTTGTATTCCACATTCAGAATGTGAATTAAATAGAATGTAAACTCTTTGAAGGCAAGGACTGTTTTGCTTTTATCTTTAAATTCCTAGCACATAGTAGGTACTTAATAAATATTCGTTCAATTGATTATTTTGATAGAGTTGCACTATCTTTTACTTGTATTTTATCTTCTCAATTCTTTTGAAATATTAATTAAATTAATTTTGGTCAATTAATTAAATTGATTTTAATTAATGTTAATATCACTCAATAAGCATTTATTAAATGCCTACTGTATTTTAGGCATGATTCTAGGTGCCTGGATACAAAGACAAGTATTCAATGGTCTCTGCTCCCAAGAAGTTTTATATTGTCAGAGGAAATAGCATATACTTTTATAAGTATATACAACATATACACAAATAAATACAAGGTCATTTGGTAGGGTAGAGCACTAATTGTAGAGGCATTAGGAAAAATTTCATGTAGTAGGAGGTGCTATAGGAAATTCAGAGGCAGGAGCTAGGAGAGATTTCATTCTAGGCATGGGGCTGATACAAAAGCATGGTGGTAGGAAGATGGAGTGTCTTGTATGAAGGACTGCAAGAAGGCCAGTCTGACTGGACTGTTGAATGTAAGAAAGGAAGTAATTTAGAATGGGTATAGCACCCATTTCAGGGCTACTTCCCCCATTCCCACTCATAGTGGGTACCAGAAGGTAGCTAGTGATCCTAGTGGAAAACCTAAAATGCTGAGTTTCTAACAACATCACTCAAAAGCCCCCAACAGTTTGGCAACAATTAGCACACCATTAATTAAGGTCACTTATTGATGAAATAGTATTAGAAACTTTTTGTTGTTGTTTAGTTGTTTCAGTTGTATCTGACTCTCTGTGATTCCATTTCTTGGCAAAGATCCTGGAGTGGTTTGCCATTTCCTTCTCCAGCTCATTTTACAGATGAGGAACTGAGGCAAACAGGGTTAATTGACTTAACCCAGGGTCACACAGCTAGTAAGTATTAAGTATTTGAGGTCAGATTGGAACTTAAGAAGATGAATCTTTCTGATTCCAAGCCCGGTGCTCTATCCACTGCACCACGTAACTAGAAAATGTTATTTACAAAGATCTTGGACCGTTTTCTCTTCTCCCTCCATACTACTCACTTAGTGATCTTATTAGCTCTCATAGAATTAATCACCAACTTTATAATAATAATTATCGAATTTACCTCCCTACTGACCTACAGTATCATATCTTTACCTGCTTTTTATTTTTAAAAGTAAATGTATTATTTATTTGTTTTAACATTCATTTAAAAAAATTAAGCTCTGAATTCTCTCTCTCCAGTCCCTCCCCCGTTCATTGTGGAGGTAAATAATATAATACCAAACATACGTGTGAAATTATGCAGAACACATCTTCATATTAGCCATGCTGCAAAAAAGCGAGAAAAATAAAGTGAAAAAATTATACTCCAATCTGCGCTCAGAGTTCATTCATTTTCTCTGAGGTGGATAGTAGTTTTCACCATGAGTCATTTGGAATTGTCTTGGATCATTGTATTGATCAGAGCAGCTAAATCTTTCACAGTTGATTATTATTAAAATCTTGCTATAATGTGTACAATGTTCTCCTGGTTCTGCTCACTTCACTTAGCATCAGTTCATACAAGTCTTCCCTGGTTTTTCTGAAACCATCCTACTCATCTTTTCTTATAGCTCAATAGTAACACAATCATATACTGCAACTTGTTCAGCCATTCTCCAATTGATGGGCATCCCCTCAATTTCCAATTCTTTGCTGCCATAGAAAGCTGCTATAAATATTTTTGTACATATAGATGCTTTTCCTTTTTCTATGATCTCTTTGGGATACAGACCTAGTAGTGGTATTGCTGGGCCAAAGGATATAGATGGCTTTATAGTCCTTTGGGAATAGTTCTGAATTTCAACTGCCTTTTAGATATCTCGAACTGGATGTCCATTAGTCATTTTAAACTCAACGTGTCCAAATCTCATCTCATTATCTTTCCCCCTAAGTCTTCCACCACTCTTAACTTCCCTATTACTGTCAAGAGCAATATAGTTTTCCAGTCTCTCAGGCTCAGAACCTAGGTACATTGTACACATAATAGAAATATTTTAATATTGGTTTTATATTGGTTCTCATCATCTCCCACCCCATTCTCTACTCCCATGCCCCACCCCCACCCCATGTCCAAGCTGTTGCCAAAGGCCATCAATTTCACCTTCCCAACATCTCTTGAATATGCCCCTTCTCTCTTTTGACACTGCCACCACCCTGGTGCAGGCTTTCACCATCTCACACCTGGACTATGGCGATAGCTGCTGGGGCACGGGGACAGGGGGAGTGTCTTGCCTCCCTCAAATCTCTCCTTACTACAATCCCTCCTCCAGCCACTAAAGTGATTTTCCTGTAATGCAGGTTTGACCATGTCACCCCCAGCCCTACTCAGTAAATCCTAGTGGCTCTTATTGTATCCAGGATCAAATGTAAAATGCTCTGTTTGGCATTCAAAGCCCTTTATAACTTATGCCAACCTTCCTCCACCTTTCCAGTCTTCTTACACCTTACTCCTTGCCGCGTACTCTTCAATCCAGTGACACTGACTTCTTGGCTGTTATTGGAACAAGACACTTCATCTTCCAACTCCTAGACTTTTCACTGACTGTTTCCTTTGTCTGGAACATTTTTTTCCATCTCATCTCCACCTTCTACTTTCCTTCAAGTCCCAATTAAAATCTCAATTTTTACAAAAATCTTTTTTTGCCCTGCCCTTAATTCTAGTGCTTTCCTCTTTTAGTTATTTCACATTTACCTTATATAGCTTGTTTGCTTGTTTTCTTCCCCATTAGATTGTGAGCTTCTTGAGGGCAGGGACTATCTTTTACCTCTTTTTGTATCCCCAGTCCTTATCACAGTATCTGGCACATAGTAGGTGCTTAATAAACATTTGTTGACAGACTGACTAAATAAAGTTGTGTAGTAGAATAGTTGTCAAAAAAAAACATTCTTTTTGGCCTGTGGGCACATACTCCCCTTGAACACACAAGCGATCTCAAATTTAGAGCACTATCTTTGTAGCATCCTCAGGTTCTCTGAGGGATAAGTGATGAAGTAGTCACTGCATGTTCAATTGGGCTTGCTCTTCATGGGTTCAGTGTCTCAGATGAACAGGACAAATCTCCTATAGTTTTTCCAGATCTTGAAATACAAAGTTGCTGCCTAGCCATGTTAATCTCTTTTTAAAAAAAATTAAGTTTCTTTGTTTCCGTTAATACATATTTATTTTTTCTCCCTCCCCTCTCCCCCAATTAGAAAAAAAGATCAAACTCTTATAGCAAATGTTCCTAGTCAAGCAAAGCAAATTCCCTCATTGAACATGTTAAACATGTGTTTCTCATTCTGTATCTTAGTGGATGGCATTCTTTATCATGGTTCTCTGAAACTGTGGCTGGTCTTTCCCTGGACATGTCTATCTCAAGGTTTCTGCTTAGTCACTTCCTGATGCCTGTGGCTACTGGTGGACCCTGTTAATGACTTTGATCTTTGGTGGAATATCTGATGGTAACTTTGGGTGTCCTGAACTCACAGGGTTGTTGCCTGGACACATACACACTGGAGTAGCCATTCCTTTAATATCAGGAAAGAACAAACACAGAGAGAAAGCAGATGCATCATATGCTCACATGGCATCTGGGTGGGTGGCATCCAGCTGCCCTTCTCTAACTGGGTAGCTCCAAGTAGCTCTCCACTCAAAGTCATCAAGGAAAGAGATTGAGAGATGGGCAGGTCACACCTTTTATAACACATTTGGTTCTGGTTTACCTATTCCTAAGTCATCATCTCTTCAGACATCTTCATCTCTTCTTCTTGTCTGTCTGCAGACAATTGAAAGACTTTTAGTCATCGTGTGATAATATCCCATGAGTCACTCATGGCCAAAAACTGGCTCCGTAAAGTTTCCGTAAAGTTGGATTAGAAATAGGCGGAGTATGTTTGTACACACACACATATATAAAACATATACATACACATATAAATACATACATTTACACATATAAATACATATATACACACACATCTAAAGGACTGAACTCAGGTTGGTAATATTTGCACATCCTTCAAGGACTACCTCCTCCCCACCCCCAATCTTCCTTCATCCTTTGACCAGTCCGATTGGGACTAGATTGTGCACATTTTTAAAAGCCCAACTGATAGTATATATTTTATCCTAAAATCAATGAGGTGTTTGAGTTGGTTGAATAGGGGAGTGATATGTTAAGACCTGTACTTTGGGAAATTCACTTTGGCAGCTGTGGAGGATGGATTGAAATGGGGAGAGACTTGAGGCAGGGAGTCCAATTAGGAGGCTGTTGCAATAGTCCAGGCAAGAGGTGATGAGGACAAGAACTAGAGTGATGGCCTCATGATTAGTTGGGTGCTCAATTTCACCTAACTAGCGGGATACTATGGCAAGACCTTGCCCAAGATGTTAAAATCTTACACAAAATCTGCCCAGTATAGTCTAAAAGTATTTTTTAATCCTGTCCATTAATCTTGACATAAACTGAAGACAAAATTAAGTCCTTGGAGGGCACAAAATAGAAATATATAACTATAACGGATCATATATAGATTATATTACACATATATCTTATACATACCTCTATACTTATAAACATTATCTATTGACTTCTTTTTTCCTCGTTAGTGATGACAGCTATTAAAACAGCTCCATTTACACAGTGCTTTACAATTGACAAAGCACTTTCCTTACCACGACCCTATGAAGTGTGTACCAAAACTATTAGCGCCTCCATTTTACAAGTGAGGAACCTTGAGGTTCAGAGAGGCCAAATGACTTGAGCTCACAGGAACCTGAATCCAGGTTTTCTGACTCCAAGGTCAGTGATATTTACATTGTTTGGTACTGGCTTTTTTCCTGAGCAACTCAGGTTAGGTGACCGAAAACTTTTTTTTTTTTTTTTGTAAAGCGAACACTTCAAAATACTCCAAAGTAGGCAGTCTAACTGGGCAGTGGTGCTTGATGAGGTCATTCAGACCTCTTTCAGAGAACAGCTGGCTTCTGGTGAACATTCTAGAATCATAGGATTCAGAATTGGGAGGAATCAATTAGAAATCTATCGATTAGAAGTCATCTAGTTCAAATCTCTCATTTTGCAAAGGAGGAAACCAAGACTCAGAGAGGTGAGGCATGAGACTTGTCCAAGGTCATATAACAAGGACTTCAGTTTGAATATGAGGGTCCTCATATTGTGGTGAAATATGTTCATTGACTTCCTTATTTGGAACATGACTAGTAATCTTTGATTTCATTTTGTTTCACAGCCGATTTTTCTTTCTGGGTGAAGGAGTTTCTACAAATTTACCCACCCCCTGAGGTAATGCCGATGGTTCCAACATTTCCAAGACTCTGCCAGAAGCCGAGGTGGTAACTGTAATTGT
This sequence comes from Trichosurus vulpecula, assembly GCF_011100635.1. Classification (NCBI taxonomy): domain Eukaryota; kingdom Metazoa; phylum Chordata; class Mammalia; order Diprotodontia; family Phalangeridae; genus Trichosurus; species Trichosurus vulpecula. Next base: position 243,295,456 of record NC_050578.1, read on the forward strand.
CTGCATTCAATCAAAATCTTCCCTAACACCACAAAAGCTGAAAAACAGGAAAACTCAGTGAGCGTAGAAAATGACACCTGCCTGGAAGAGGAGGGAAACAGACTGAGTGCAAAAAAAGGTGGAGGAAGGCACACATATGGGCGTGGCTTGGTTATATAAGCACTATTGCCTATTGCGAGTGTTTGAATTGAATAGTGTACATTCAATCCGCATGGCCCTTCTCACCCCTGGGTCTTCTGGCTTCAAACCTGATTTTTGAGAACAATGTTAAGGGGGGAAACAGAGGGCAGCTGACAGCTGGTATCATGCACAGAGAAATAGGACCCGCATTGTTACGATGGCCAGGGAGGCAGGGCTGCTGAGCTGGAGGGGCAGGAAGACAGCAGCTTTAGCTAGTAGCACTGACAAGGATGCCAGCCTCTCTTCCCCTCCAAGGCCACCTCTAGGCAACGGATTAAGCAGGGAGAGCTAGAACCTTTAGCATGGTGTTCAGCGTGGCTTATTATACAGTGGTTGCAGCCCTATTAAACATACTAGAAGAAGGAAGAGCAAGGTAGCCAGGTAAAACTTCTTGGTATATAGCAATGCATTTCTGGTAGTGTTCCCCCATGTTATATGTTTTGTATGCTGACCCCTATTACCTGTGTGATATGGACAATTCACTTCACCTCTCTGGGGCTCAATTTTCTAATCTGTAAAGTGGGGATATTAATACTTACAATGTCTATCACTGACGGTTGTTGTGAGGTTCAAACGAGAACCAATGGATGGTCAAGCATTTATTAAGTGCTTATTATATGCCAGGCATTGTGTCAGCATATGCGATATCTGATAATATATGCAAAGTGCTTCGCAAACGTTAGAGCCTTATATAAATGTCATTTGTTGTTATTAATAAAAATTTGAAAGCTTATGATGACGTCTTGTGCATGGAGTTATACTACTGGATATCAAGGTCAGAAATAGTTTCATCCTTGAGAAAATCTATGTTTTTTCTGATTTGAATGGATATGTCTGTGTTGAAGGTTTTGGACCTTGGCATAGATTGGTCAGATGATGATTTTGGAAAAGAATCAATGAATGAGTTAATAGAGTCTCAGCTTACTGTTCCATCATTTGGGAGTGGTCTAATTATAATAATGACTTACATTTGTATAGTACTTCATTTTGTTTCTATTATATCATTTATCCTCATAAAAGCTCTGTGAGGTAGCTGGTAAAGGTATGATAGTCTTCCTGTGCAAAGTGGGGAAACTGAGGCTTAAAGAGGCTAAATGTCAATCTAAGGGATGGTGGGGATGGGGGTGGGGCATGAGGTGGTGGAATGAACACTGGATTTGGGAATGGAGTACTTGAATTCAGATTCTGGTCCTGTGGATACCAAGTCATGAATTTGAGCTTCTCCATGCCTCTACTTCTTCATCTGTAAACTGAGGGCACTGACTAGATGATTTATATGGTTTCTTCCAGCTATAAAGACTAGAATATCCTCCTTGATTTGCCCAAGGTCACACAGCTCATGCCTGTCTAATCTGTCATTCAAAACCAAACGTTGAAATAAATCAGAATGTATAACATGAAGTAGCATTGTGATAACAAGCACAACAATTTTGGAGTTCATGGAGAAATCTTGTGTATTATATATAGCTATAAGCTACTTGAAGTCTTGGGCAAATAGTCTAGCGAATGGTTGGGTATAATTCTGAATAACAAGTTCAAAAATAGTTTCATTCTTGAGAAAATCTATTTTTCCCCATTTTTTAAAGTGTATCTTTGTTGGGGGTTTAGGACTTTGATAAACATAAATTTGTGGGATCTATGGGATCAAACCCTTGTTTTTCAGCTTAGAGGCTTTTGGATTCCATTTTTTGCCATCCCCTACTCTGGTCTGGGCAGGACACTCGGGATTATGATGGAGAATATGTTGCTGAAAGCAGTACTGGACTAATGTTTTAGAAGTATATTAAAACATGAGCCCAATTATGTACTTGCAATCACATCTTTAGATTCTTAGTTAATAACCACTGCCAGATATTTGGTGATATCTGCCTACTTGGGTATGGGTTTAGAGATGGATGGTGAAGGACTATTTGGGAAAGGAGTACTCTTCCTTCTGGCCCCCACCTATGGAATGTAGATGTTGACAGCCAGGATCAGATACAACTTTTCTTCTCCTATTGGACAGTTCCTATACCCTGGTCACTGTCTGTTACTGTACCACTGAAGAGAGTTCTTTTTTGCATGTCTGTGGGGGAGGGTGGGAGGAAGTGAGTGATAGCACACATTTCAAAAATTTTGTTGTCCCAGACAACAAAAATAGAACTTTGATTCATTTTTAGCCTAGGACAAAGGAACGGAAAATCCCTGATCCAGTTTAGTTTTGTCTTTTGGGAAATCTATAAAACTTATTAGTAAATGAGGACCCAAGATTCTTTTTCACTTTTACCTTAGGGCTCCCAGCTTGGAAAAAGATCAGTACTTTGGAGCATCAGTGTTCAAACTCTGGATGCCTTTTTTTCTCTGTGGCTGTGCACTGTTGGTTCCCTTTCACAAATATGGCAGTACAGTTGCCTTAGATCAGTAGCAGTTAGATCTAATGGCTTTACATAGGTAATAAAAGAGACTCAAACTATTCAACCAGAAATTAGAAAAGTAACTTTACAGAACCACGCCTGAGTTTTGTGCTCATTTTCCCAAAAGGAAAAGTCAGCAACCACCACCTCATTCTGATTGCGTGAAAATGGAGAGCTAAAACACATGGGCACCTGACAGTGGTCCTTTGGGCCATTCCTCCCTTCCGCTCAGCTCTCCAGTCTCTAGTTTCTTGCCCCAGCTACCACTCCATCATGTAATTTCTCTAAACCCAGATTTTTGCCATTGCTGCTGTCATTCTTGCTAAATCCTGGCAAGGTGGGGGTCTATCCCATAGCCCTGTCCAGCTCAGATCTTTCGCAAATTTTAGTCTCTACTAGGGTGAAAAGATAAACTCTGTCCCAGACTGTATTTCCGTTAAACACACAAACCTCTGAGCAGTTTTACCTGTTGATGGGGACCATCTCAAAAACTAGTTGCAAGAGAGTACAATATTTTATTAAATTAATATTTATTAAATATATTAGATTTATTAAATTAATATTTTATTCTGAATTGGAGATTAATAAAACCCCCCAAACAACCCACCATCCCTCCCTTCTTCCTTCAACTTCCAAGCTGAAATTCTAGTTAAAAATGATTTAGAGCTTCTAGGTACATTCAGAATAGGAGGGCCCTATTGAACCTTTTGAGGGTGACATCAGATCCCTCAGTGGGAAGAATTCCCATATCAGATTACACCATTGGATATGATTAGCAGTTATTGTTGTCCACTGTAATTTGTTATACTCATAGGGCTGATTCATTTCCTGGCTTAAGCTTTTTTCTTTCCCTTCAGTGTATGTTTCCCTGATGGATACTACAAATGGACAATAAACTTGGCCCAGGGACCCGGAGGAGGAGAGCAGGCTGAATTGCCTTTGGGAAACTATCTGGGTCTTTTAGTGACCTTAAATTTCTCTCTGAAACAGAAGCTCTCCTTAAATCCAAGTATGATATTTGTGAGACAGGGAACACCATGGTCTCTAAAGAAATGCAGTTGACTGCTCAAAGGGGAACAGAGGCTCATGGCAGGTTTGAATAGTCTTCGATACATGATAAATGAGGAATTACAAGGGAAAGGAGTGTAAGATACATCAACAAATAAATGTATGAAGAAAAGAGAAGTTTAGTATTTGCCACAACTGAGGGGTAACCAGTGAACAGCTGTGTGCTTCATTGATGGCCTCACGAGGAATTCCAAGAGAACTTGAAGACCCCTAGCCTGTTAGATGTGTGACCTCCCTATGGTTAACTTAGAGGAGGACATGGATGCAAGTTATTTGGGTTGGGCAGGTATAGATAGGTTTTGATCTCCACTGTAGTAGAAAATACCCCCAGTGCTGAAATCATGGATCCATTGGAATGTTGGAGTGAATTTGCTATACATTTCTTATTGCTTGAAACTCTAGATTAAGGGACATGGCAAAGTCAGTTCAAGGACGTAACAACGCTTTTTAAAAAATTAATAAAATAGTTTTATTACCAAAATACTGTTCTTTAAAAGAATGCATTTTAAATGAGAAACATAGCAATTAACAATAGGCTCGATATAAATGTTACAAAACAACCATGTTCCTTCTGTGAGCAAGAAATACAAATATCATGATAAAAATGAACAGTATAAATAAATAGAAGCCTGTGAATTATAAAATGTTCAGTTATTGAACTCAGATGATGATTCTCTGTATTCAAAGCATCTTGCAATATAGGAATTGCTGCTTATATTCTTTTAAAATCATTCAGTTAACACATGTGATTTTCACTTGATATGGAAACAATTCTTTTTAATGATTGCTTAACTTTAGGAAACATCCAGTTATCTGAAGAACTGAAAGTCTATTTTTTTCTTGGAGGTAGCAATAACTAAGCTGATCATGGTCATGGAAGGGCCTGTGTTCTTCACTTAGGTTTTTGCAGATGAAAAATGTTGGAACCTGATTTGAGGAAAGAACAGATATTGATGCTGAGGGGTTTAATGTTGTAACCTGAAAAGCAATTTCTATTTATGTTAGGGAAATCAGATTGTGAGGGAAATGAAATAAGTAATAGCAATCATAATAATAGGCAGAATTCATGTGGTGTTTTAAGCCTTTCATAGTGCTTTATGGATATTAGCTCATTTTATCCTCACAACTTGGGAGGTAGGTCTTATCATTAACCCCATTTTACAGATGAGGAAACTGAGGCAAATAGGATTAAGTGACTTGGACAGGGCCACACAGTTAGTAAGTGTCTGAGGTTGGATTTGAATTCAGGTAGATGGTGCAATGAATAGAGTGCTGGCCCTAGAGTTAGGAGGACCTGAGTTCAAATCTGGCCTTAGACACTTAATAGCTGTGTGACCCTGGGTAAGTCGCTTAACCCATGTTTGCCCCAGTTCCTCATCTGCAAAATGATCTGGAGAAGTAAATGGCAAACCACTCAAGGAACTTTGCCAAGAAAACCACAAATGGGGCTACAGAGAGTCAGACATGACTGAAATGACTCAACAACAACAACTTCCTGACTCCAGGTTCAGAGCTCTTTCCGACTTGTCATTTAGCTGCCCAGGGTACAGACTAAGCAAGAAGATCATGGTAATTACCAGGTACAATCAAGGTTAGATTGAAAAAACCTGATTAGCATCCCACCTCCACCCTTACGGGCATGACAAGATGCAAGGTTAAGGTCAGGTGCTGCCATGCTACTCTCTTGGCTTAAGCTATGGGCTCATATGAGGAATGATTTTGCTGAGTTAAATCAAAAGAAATACCATCTTGTAGCAGAGGAAATCTCACTTTAATCTTAGAAAAATCAACATTTCAAGTCATGCAAAAGGTGGTTTTGAATTGGTGATAACACATTATGAGTCCAACCAGTAGGTGGCATTGATAGCCACTATCATGATCCTGTACTGAAAGGCAGCTCTGGTGCTGAGAATCCTAAACTGAGAATCCTGCTAGGTTTTGCACTTCCACCCTGAGGTACAGAAGTGTTGAAGAGGTTCCAGACTTTCATTGTTTCTCAGAAAGTAGATGATGTTTCTGTTGGACTTTCACAGCAGTGTGCTTGTAAATGTTTAACAATCAGCTTTATTTTTTAAAAGTACAAATAACACACTTTTAAGTTTAGTCTGCATTATTACCATTTTCTTAAATACAGATAAGCAACTAAACAATAAATCAAGTCCTGACTTGTAGTGTTTGTAAGTTTTCAGTGTGTAAATGCTCACAATGAGTATTTAACAACTGAGTCACCTGAGCTGATTCCAGCTGACTCCAACATTCCCCTGAATTTGCATTTGCTTCTCTCTCTGTGGGGGCATCTATGATTCATTTTCTAGGTGCTATGAAGCATTGTAGGTTTGCATAATCTAGACCATCATCTCTTATCTGTACTCCATGGAGACCTAATCATGTAACTTTAGCTCAACAAAAATGACCTCTATGGAAACAGACAGGATGTTTAAATGCTATATGTAGCATTTACTTTTAGCACAGGAGCAATAGAAACAGAAGAATAATGCCCAACAAAATGTCTACTGAGCTTCTGCGTACATACGTACACACTGTTCTCCTAGTTCCCAGCAGTTCTCAGGTAGTACACAAACTACTTAAGACACAGGAGTTCTAGGGAGGGCAGCTTGTATTTGCTTAATTCTGTACAGGTATTCCTCCTATGAGTGGGCAAGGGAGTTAAACAATACAGTGCCCTTTCTAAGTGATACTTGATTCATCCATTCAGTAGCTAGTCACCAAATTAAGCCTCAAGAATTCTGCTTCTCAGCAAGGGACATGCATTTGGGAGAAGATGGAAGCTCCTTTGGCTGGTGTTTCTTCTTTCAGGACACCTACCAGCTTTTCCTGGGTTGGTATCACCCATGGAGACATCATCAAGGACATGTAAAACAAGAAAAGGAAGTGAGAATGTTGTAAAGATGTCTTAGTATCCATGAAAGAGTAAAAAGAAACAAAAGAATCTCTCCAATATATGCATAGACCCTGAATGTAGGATTTATAGGAGGGCATGGAGAAGACTTCCAGAGAATGTGAAGCCACAGAGGGGCTGCCATGTGTATAGTTGGGGGAAGTATCTACATTGATGAGATCACAGATATATCATAGTATCAAAGAAGTGCATATAGAAGGTCTATAAGATGATATGGGGTCACTTAGTTAACGCAGAAAGCCAAGAGCCAGAAATCCTGGTTTCCAATATCTCATTCCCTTCCTCCACCATGATTCCATGGCTTGTTTGATTCTTTTTGCTGATCTTCACTATACTTTCATAAAGTAGCTAATGTAGTTGCATTTCAAATATTCACATTGATCTCTATCACATGTGATTAAGAACAAGGAAAATTTGACTAGTGAGGAATCTGGTGAGATTTTTTTCTTCCCTTTGGTAGAAGAGACATTGGCTGCTATACAAGGACTTACTTCTTCAACACTTCACTTAGATAGAGGGGCTGCTGGATATAAGCACCACTGAGATCCTCACTATTTACTACCTGTAGGACCTTGGACAGATCACTTTACCTCTGGAATCTCATTTCCTCAGGTGCAAAATGGGGAAAACAGTTGAGTTTATCTACTTCACAGGATTGTTGAGATTTAAAAGAGATCTTGGATTTAGAGGGCTTTGTAAACTTCGAAGTACTATATAAATGTAACCTTTTATTTTTATTGCTATTACAAGCTAACACCAATAAAATAGGTATCATTATAATTAGGGACCTGATAAAGGAGATTGCATTGAGTGACAATATTATGTTCCTTCAGTTCTATCCCCTGAGAATTTAGACCCAAGGCATCACCTGACGAGACGAAAGGAAAACTTTTCCTTTTTAAATCTGAAGATTTTGTCAAGAACGTAAAAAGACTTTGTTATGAAAGTAGTCTAATTCACTCAGCTCAAGCTGGTTAGAGCCTGTCTGTTTGCTAAGACTTGATATCCAGGTTTGTAAGGGAGGGAGAAGGGGGAGAGGTGGTAACATGACTAAAAACCTGAAGATGTATCAGGCTTGGAGAGAACGCTGAAGCTTATCACCCATGACTGAAAGTTGCCCTAGTCTTGGAATATGCTGCCCTTCATCTCTAGTTTGGCATAGATGTTTCAATGTCTCAATGAATCAGCAAATTACAGAATCACAGATTCTGAAGGTTCATCAGAGGTCATCTAGGCCAACTCATACTTGGCCATGAATCACTTCTACAACTGTCCCTGCGAGTGGCTGTTAAAGCTCTGCTTGGAGATTTTTAGTGATAGAGCACTTACCACCTATTGAATCAGCTGACTTTATTTTTGGATAGCTATACTTATTAGGCAGATTTTTAAAAATGTTAAATGGACATTTTTTTCTTCCTGTTACCCCCATATTAGTTCTGTCCTCTGAGGCCAACCAGAATAAGTTTAATCCCTCTTATGGGTGACAACCCTTTAAACCCTGAAGTCAGATATTGTATCCCTCCTAAGTCTCCAGGCTACGTGTCCAGTGCCATCAACCGATCCTCAGTGGCATCATCTTAAGGCTCGTCATTATCTTGATTACTCTCCTGTAGGAATGCTTAAGCTTATCAACAGCCTTCCTAGAATTCAATAGTCAGAAATGGAGAGAAAATTCCAGAGGGTATTTGAACAGGGTAAAGTACAGCAGGACTCTCATCTCCGACAGATCATTTAACTTATGATCAGATTAGCCCTTTCGACAGCCTCAGCTTACACAACAATGGGCAGGTTCTCCACATTTCTATGTTGGCCAAGAGGGGAAAATGAAGAACAATCATGTGGGATTCAGTAACATGCCTTGAATTAGAAGAAACTAAGTATTATAGAAAGTTTCCTAACCTCTGCCTCTGTACAAGTTAGACTTGTTTTCCTTAAAAGGTCTTTAAAGTATCCTTGAGAATGGACTGAGATTAATGACTCAGGCTATTGACCTCACTTCCTAACTGAGTACAAAAGAGACATGAAGAATTCCAAGTGCTGTCTGATGATTGGCTGGTGGGCCATAATGGGCAATGCAAGGGCAGGAGAGCTGAATCAATCTGGGATGTCCTTAATGCATACACTTGTTGAATATCTTTCCTCTGTTATGGCTAAGTAAATCTTTTGTTAACAGCTAAGAGATATTCAAATGTCTCATTTCATTCCAATATTGGAGATAAATCCCCAAAGACCTGTTATGAATCACTTGAACATAAGGGTAGTAGATGAGGAAGGGCCAGAAGCCAAAAACATGCTAGGTAAAAGAAATATCAATAAATATCTGCCAGATAGATCACACGGACTTTTCTCATTATAGTATCAGCTTTTTTTGTCCACACCTGGTCAAACTAATTCAGGATAATAAGTAGAAACAAATTACTTGGAGAGTTCTGCCATTTTACTTTCGCTCTTAGAATCCCCAACTTCCTTCCAAGCATATCTCAGGTGCCTTTTTTCAGATCCAGGCTGCTCCTCAGCCTTGTTTGATGAAATGACTTTGTATTTATTCCATATTTTTTTATTTATTTACCTGTACACATGTTGTCTTCATATATTCTGTAGAATGTAAAGTCCTTGAGGCAGGGATTGTTTTTGCTTAGCATAGTGCCTGGCACATCATGGTCAATGAGTATTTGTCGAAGTGAATTGAAATAAACCACAGAATCAATTGAAAGAGAGAAATTTAGTCATTTTCTACCATTGTGTTGGCTGAACAATAGATTGATTTCCTAAATTATATCACCAGTTGGGTAGTAGATCTTCCTTAGACAAAAAGTCAAGTGAAATATCATGAATTAGAGATGATTTTAGGCTTTGGGTACAGGACTAAGAATCCTATGTGAGATTTGAGAGGTCCATTAATGAAAGGAATTTAAAAGAATTGTGGATTTCTTATATATTTTTCCTCATATTTTTCATTCCTTGGTAAAGAATTTGGTAAAGAGCACCCTATATTCAATACCACTTTGTACTAGGGTTTATATGAAGTGTGGACACCTGGAGCCTAATGTCAGAAGATGAGATTTGAATCTTGGCTCATGGTTACTGGTTGGTTTTGTTGTTGTTCAGTCATGATTAACTCTTTGTGACCCTGTTTGGAGTTTTCTAGGCAAAGGTACTGGAGCAGTTTGCCATTTCCTCCTCCAGCTCATTTTACAGATAAGGAAACTGAGGCAAAAAAGGTGAAGTGACTTGCCCAGGGTCACTCAGCTAGTAAGCGCCTGAGTCTGGATTTGAACTCAGGAAGCTGAGTCATTCTGACTCCAGTCCCAGTTCTTAACTCTATCCTCTGTGCCACCTAGCTGTTCCTCTTACTGTTTTGGAAAGGTAGTAGGTGAAAGAAGGATTCATGAACTCTAAGATAACATTTAGCCTTCCTGGGCCTCCGCTTCTTCTTCTGCATTATAAGGGGGTTGGACCAGATAGTCTCTAAGGTCCAAGGTTTCTTCCAATTCTAAAGCTATGAGCCTAGGAAACTCCCCTCCAGGGTTAGTCTCTTTGCTGACCCTGTGGGTGGGGATGTGGAATCTAGAAACCTTGGCTGGGAAATGAATTCTCTGAAATGGTTGAGATACAGAACAAAAAGGATGTGACTCTATTCTGGTAGCTTTATAATTCCCCACACTTGTGCTTATTAGGTAATGGTGCTTAATTAAGCTATTTGGTACAATATTTTGAAAAACAAATATCTTAAAATGGACATTACATGGCTGGCATTTATTTCTTCTGTCTCCAACATTGGCTGAAGGGTTGGTGCCCTCATTACACATAGTGGCAATGCTCAGTAATTACATATTTGTGAATGTTTATATTGTTTAGGAAATAATTGGACTCACTTCATGGGAGAGCCTTCATGGACTGCTGAAAATGGGAGTTCAGCTAAAAACTAGCCCAAGAATTTGGAGAAACAACAAAGCAAATCAGAGAAGGCAAGCAGTCACTGTAAACATCCATGGCTGGATCCAGATTCAGAGGAGCTGGTTTCAACTAATGGCTTCCTCTTTTTAAGTGTCAGGCACAGCATGAGCAAAGGTGTAGAGGTTGGAGAACTGCAAAACAGAAATGAGAGGAGTCTGGCTTGAATAAAGGGTTTATGTAGAGAAGTTATTGAAGACAAAGTGGGAAAGGCAGAGTTGTCTCTTCTAGGAAGGTCATTAGAAAAAGCTTCAGAGTTATGAGTAACTGGGATGATGGCCTTCCATGTTTGATGGACCTGGGGAGTTTCTGGACAGTGAGCTACCAGTGCAGGTAGGAGCACAATGGGTATTTCATTGGGTTGGACATGTCACCAGGAAAGAGGCTTCAGGTAGGATGGCAGTTTGTCAGGCACACAGGGAACAGAGATTGCGTTATCGGTAGAGCAAAGAGCTCAGGGGCATCAGCCTAGTCAATGAGAAAACAAAGCCACCTACGTTGGATGGGGTGGTGGGTAGGACACTGTGGATTCCACCCCCACCGCAGGAGGTGGGTGGGAATTGCACCCCACAGGGTGCAATGTGTCTCACCTTGGACAAAGAATGACAGCTCCAGAGTGTCCCTGGAGGCAGGAAACTGTATTATGATGATTATAACAAAGCTCACATTTTACCAAGAATATTACAGCGTCTTAGGAGGCAGGGAGAGTAACCCTGAGATCTAGGACTGCAAGAGGTCTTTAAAATCATTTAATCTGATCCCCATATTTTCAGAGGAGAAATCTGAGGTGCAGAGATGAAGGCACCTGTCCCTGGGTCATGGGGTAATGAATAGCTGAGCCAGGACTTCAGCTAAATTAAAAGAATTTCTTCTTTAGGTCCAACCATGTCAGCTCCCTGCCAATAAACCCCAGTGGCTCCCTATCACCTCTAGGATCTGTTTGCCATTCAAAGCCCTTATAACCAAAGACTCCTACTATTACAGTCTTCTTACACCTTACTCCTGGACACATACTCTTTGACCCACTGACTTCCTGGCTGTCCCACAAGCAGGCCACTCCATCTCTCAGCTCTGGGCATTTTCTCTGGTTGTCTCCCATGCCTGGAATGCTCTCCCTCCTCAACTCTGCTTTCTGTCTTCCTTCAAGACTCAGCTAAAATCTTACCTTCTGTAGGAATCCTTTCCCAACCCCTCTTAATTCTAGGGCTTTCCCTCTGTTAATTATTTACTCTTTATCCCAAATACAACTTGTTTATACAAACTATGTCTGTTTGCTCATTGTCTCTTCTACTAAATTGTAAGCTCCTTGAGGGCAGAGAATGTCTTCTGCCACTTTTTGTATCTTCAGTGCTTAGCACAGCGCCTGGCACATGGTAGGCACTTAATAAACACATATTGACTGACTATGATGTTCTAGATATGGAGCATATGAGAACAAAAAAGAAAACATTCTCTGCCTTCGAGTATCTTACAATCAGATCTCTACCCCCTGTGACCTTGGACAGTCATTTCACCCCCTAGACCTCAGTTTCTTCTTCTGTAAAATGAGAAGGCTGGACTAGATGGCCTCTGAGGCTGTTTCCAGTTCTAAATCTAGGCTCCTACTAGGATTCCACTGTGGGGAGTGGAAAGGAACAAGTACCTACTAAGTGCCGGGCACTGTAATAAGTGCTTTACAAATACACATCTCATCAATTATATGAAGTAGATGCTATTATTATCCTCATCTTAGAGTTAATGAAACTGAGGCAGGCTAAGATTAACACAAAGTCACACAGCTAGGAAGCTTCTGAGATTGAATTTGAACTCAGGTCTTCCTGACTCCAGATCCAGCACTCTATCTACTGCACCATCTAATTGCCAGGGTAGGTGGAACATGGAACATCTCATAGAAAGATGAGTAAATACAAATATGTATCAAGTAAATACAGCGTAATATTTTTTTGTCAGGAAGATCCTTACAACTAGGGGAATCTAGAAAGCCTCCATGTAGAAGGGGGCATTTGAGCTGAGTCTCAAAGGCAGCACAGGGTTTCTAGTAGCAGAGGTGAGGAGGAAAGACATTTCAGACATTTGCACATGCTTGCTTTGGAGATAAAACATTGTCTGTGGGAAATAGCACTTTTTATAGGGACCGGAAAGCAAAATAGGTGTCCATCAACTGGGGAATGGTTAAACCAACTGAGGTATGGGAATGTAATGAAGTATTCTTCAGTCACAAGAAATGACTATGATGGATTCAGAGAAACATAAGAAGACTTGCGTGAACTGGTGCAGAGTGAAATGAGTAGGATTAGAAGAACAATTTTATATTATGACAAAAATAATATGAAGAAAAACAACTTTGGCAGACTTCACAATTCTGATCCAAGTAATGAATAATAATGACTGCAAAAACTTGATGATGAAACATAGCCTCCCTCTTTTGACAGAAAAGTAATGGATTTGAGAGGCAGGAAAAGATATGCAATCTCAGACACTGCCAATGTGTGATTTGTTTTGCTGGTATACACACATATGCATATATATATATATATATATATATATATATATATATATAAATATAATATCTATACACCCATGCATACACATATATATTTATTTGTTAAAAAAGAAAGCATCTACTAAGACGGGGGAATCAGGGTAGTAAGTAAATGGGTGATGATAGGTACAGTTAGAAAAAGAGAACAAAATATCTTTTAAAAAATTCTCAGAAGAAAACAAAGGTCTAGAAGAGGACACAAAAAGAAAAATCTTGTTACTGGTCTGTTGAGGTTATGTGTGTATATATGTATTTATGCTTCTATATACAGAAGTATATATAGTATACATAGAAGTATAAATATATATATACACATACATAGAAGTACAAATGTATATAGGCATGCATATATATCTAAATACATTTATTTCTCTCTCTACATATATTTATGTCTATATATTTTTCTATATATAGCTACAAAATAAACTATGCATATCAAAAGTTCAGCATTTCTTACACAAGTTCTTTCTTGTTCTTGTTCTTTTTTTTTTGGTGTATGAAATTTAGTGGGGGACTGGCCAATTAGAGTCCAGTCCTGGACTCTATCCCGTATGTGAATGCTGGTGAACTTGTTTGTGGGCTTGTGTAATGGAGAACCCAGCTCTACATTTCCTAGCACATGCAGGTATTCTATGAGTTTTCCTTGTCTGGTTACAGTGTGGCAAAAAGGGGCCTTTGGATTGGCTGTTGAGCTGGAACCAAGTGTGCATACAAAAGACTCTAATGATTCAATGATTCAGTCTTGCTTTCTCTTTTCCTGTTGTTGCTTGAAGCGATGACTGCTATAAGCCTTTGGGAGAGGGGCAGGAAAAGTAGCACCAGGGCCAGCAGCCTTATCTTCCTAACCTGAATCCACATATATCTATCAATATATGATGCCTATTTTTCTCCTCTTAGTGTTTGCTCTTGACTTCTCTTTGGTGAAGGAGTACTGAAGATGGCTTTGACCTTATGAGCTTTGCAAGTAACCCGGGAGCTCCCCATACCAATGAAATCACAGGTTAATTTCCTGGAAAATCTTATATGTCGCTGTGTGTGTGTGTGTGTGTGTGTGTGTGTGTGTGAGAGAGAGAGAGAGAGAGAGAGAGAGAGAGAGAGAGAGAGAGAGAGAGAGAGAGAGAGTTTGAGGGAGGAAGGCCTTTTTTGCTGCTTTTTGACATCTGCCATGTAGGTAGGTGGCTGTCTCTTCCTCTGTACAGAGACTAGTCTTCTCTTCTGTGATATGGAATTCCCTGGCCCCTTCTCCCCCAACATGAAATATTTGTGTTCCAGGAGCCATGGGCAGCCAGGAAAGAGTGGTTAAATCTAAAAGTGGGGATAAATCTTCTCACTTCCTTCCCCATTTCCCGCTTTCACTTCAAGCTCTTTGATCAAGGTACAATCACTGCCTCTATGCAAAATTGTCAGTGTGAATTTCACCTGCCATGCCTCTGAGGTATAATTGGAAAGTTAGAGCAGATCCACTTGTCCCTGGAGGCTTTTCCTCCATCCTCAGGTTGTCCATGTGGGAGCCAGGAGGGCTCAATTTTGAATTTTCATTTATTTTCTGGATGGATGAACTCTCAGCTCTCCAGACTTTAGACCATCTGACTCTTCCCTTCCATGTCTCATCATAGTTCTATATCTCAATTACAAACTTTATTAAAAATTCAGATGTCATGGAAGAATGGGTCAATATCACCAAAGACTTGGGTACCTCATACTAAGAGCCCTGAGGTAGCAGATGAAGGGGAGAATCATGGCTTCCCTGGACTCTACAATCAACGAAGCCCCCTTTTTCTATAGGGATACTGCTTGCCTGCAGGCAGGCAGCAGAAGGTTGTTAATTGGCTGGTGGAGTTGAGGTAAAGGTGTTCCATCACCCAAGGCAGGAGGCACTTCCTTGTTCAGGTGACAGCTTCAAGAGTACAGATAGTGAATTTCCTTTCCAGAGCAAACTTGGCTGGGTTGGGGAATTAGCCTGGGCTGCTGAGCAGAGCTAATCCTTTTGTTTCTCTTAAGAGGCTTCAGTGAAACCAGCATTGTCTTAAGCTGAAGCAGCATTCCAGGTGAGGGCTTGCTTTCAGTCCTGCCACAGAAACCAGCATTTGAAGTAAATTATCATAACCTTCACATCAGGTGAATGAGGGAATGAATCATCTTGGGAGTTTCATACTAGTCACTTGTACTTGTCTTTGTCTTGAATGACACCTGGTGGAAAAATCACCTACCTAAATGAGACGCCCTGGGTTTGACTCTCCCAAGTTACTTAACTTGTCTGAAGTCTCGTCTCCTCATCTGTAACATACGGATAAGAATATTTGCATTGTCCACCTCACAGGGGTGCTGTGTGGATCAATAAATCAACCAACCAATCGGTCAGCAAGCATTGATTAAGATCTCATTGTGTGCTAGGTGCTAGGGATACAGTGACTAAAATGAGTCTGCAATCGACCTGAGGAGACAGTCTGTACATATATACATCTAGCATGGATGTGTATACATCATTGTAGTGTTGTACCTCGAATCCAAAGCCTTCTTAAAAGCACTGAAGCCCAGGTTCAGCTGGACCCAAGGGGCTGTAGCATTCATCAACTCCGGATCCAAGCAAACAATTTGGACTAGGTTCAGTCCTAAGGGAGTTTGCTTCTAAGGAGAGAGGTCAGATTCCCTTTAGAGAGTAATATGCATAGGTGAGCAGTTATTATTATCAATAATTGAATGAGATAATCTATGTAAAACAGCTTGCAAACCTTAAAGTGCTACACAAATGTTAGCTGACATTATTATTGCTGATGACGAGTAATATCTGGCTTTTCCTCCCCCCACACCACCTCACTGCCAATCTATCCAAGCCCATCTACTTGCTTCTGTATAAGCTCGGGTTATGAAGAGAGTTGGGCAGCCGAGGGACCCCTTTATCATCTTCTTTCCTAATGTAATGCTGTGGAAAGAACACTGGATCTGTAGTCAGAAAAACTGGGTTCAAATTTGGGGCTGCTACCTAAATCTGGGTCCCCTATACAGTGAAGGTGGTTAATTAGCTCAAAGGTCTCTTCCAGCTTCTGATCCATTGAACCCAGATGGAGGCAATGTGGTGTAGTTTAAAAAGGGTATGGAGTCAGATGACCTGGATTCAATCCTATCTCTGTGTAACCTTGGGCAAATCATTAACCCCAGGCCTCAGTTTCCTCATCTGTAAAATCAAAGAGTTGGCTTCAATGGCCTCTAAAGTTCCATCTAGCCCTCGATCTGTGATTTATTGAAACTATTCCATAATTTTCGCTGGATTGTGTCCAGGCCCTAGAAAAATTGAAACTCCTTGAGGGCAGGCACTATTTCATTTTGTTGCTGGATCCCAAGGACCTAGCACAGTGCCCAGTTCATAGTATGTGCTTAAGAAATGTTTGTTGAATGAATATCATTGGCATTAATTAGAGTTATGTGTCTAGAGAACTTCCTTCACTAAGGGATTACCGAGTTTCTATGGGCAAAATCACTCGATTACTTGGACCGTGGATGAAGGGATCTTAGAGACCATCAAATCCGGGGCTTCTTCAGTTTTTTTTGTGTCATGGACACCTTTAGCAATCTGGTGCTTAGCACAGTGCCTGGCACATAGTAGGTGCTCAATAAATGCTTATTTTCTGATTGACTGATGAAGCCTATGGATCTCTTTTCTAAATCATATTTTTAAATGCGTAAACTGCATAGAAACATAAAGAAAACAATTAGATTGAAATCAGTAACATTTTTAAAAACCCAAACAGGTTCATGGACCACAGGATAAGAATATCTTGCAGAGGTGAGACTGACTTGCTTATGGTCATAAGGGCAGTGAGTGGTAGAACTGGGATTGGAGCACACAGATCCTCTGGATCCAAATTCACTATTTTTTCCACTGTCCCATGTTTGAGCCTGATTCAACCCCCACTGGCCAACACACTGATGCACACTCTATTCCAGCCCAACAGCCAATCCAAAGGCCCCTTTTTGTCCCATGATAGACAAGTAATAGCCATAAAATACCTGCAAAGACTCTGAACTGAAGAGTAATAGGCTCACCAAGCATCCAGCCTGGAAGGGATCACCATAGGCACAGGACACCGTGGATACTCAGCAGAACTGGGCTCTAATTGGCCAGTCCCCCACTGTATTTCATGAGCTTCTCTGTTCTTAGCTAGGCTAGTCCTGGGAAAGCAGACCTCATCTATTGCTAGAACTGTGCTCTAACATATAGAAAGGTGAATGTTTTTCTCTAAGCAGGATCTCTACATTTCTGTTCTCTGCTCCAGGGAATCATTTCAATTTGATGTCAATGAAAGAAGAATTGGATTTTGAAATGTGCTTGCAGCCTGAAGTCTTTGGGGAAATTTATGCATTTAAAGTGTGCCTCCACTCAACTGAAAACTTTTCTTTTGGAAAAAAAATTAACAAATATTTACTTTCTCTCAATTGCTCCCCCCACCCGAAAAAAGAAAATCCTTACAGCACATACCCACATTCAAGCAAGTTTCCACATTGGCTCTATTTGAAAAATGTGCGTCTGATTTTTTTGTATTTAGCCCATCACCGCTCTGTGAAGAGATGGGTAGCATGCTTCATCATCAATCCTTTGGAATCATGATTGACCATTATATGGATCAGAGCTCTTCCTTTTTTACAATCTTGTTATAGGATAAATTGTTCTCCTTGCTCTTCTCCCTTCAATTTGCATCAGTTCGAAGAAGGGTCCCTAGATTTCTCTGAAACTGCCCCTTTCATCCTTTCTTGTGGCACAATAGTATTCCATTATATAGGGTGTCCCAAAAGTCTTAGTGCAGGCTTAAGCTATTACAGTTTCCTGTTTCCCCATCTATAAATGAAGGGGTTGAACTAGATGATGTCCACGGTTCCTTCTAGAGCTAGCAATCTATGAATCTAAGCATCAGCATGATTTATTCTGAGATGAATGACCCAGGCAGGAAGTGCTGTGAATTTGGAGGAGGGAGAAAAACACTGTGGGCTGGAGGGGTCTGGGAAGGTTTCCTGAAGGAGCTAAGCCTTGAAGGATGGCATTGACAAGGAGATGGCATTTTGGGGAGAGGTTGGGGAGAGGCTCAGTTGTTTCTAACACATCGAATGCAAACTCTGTCAATAAGAGCCCGTCACCACCAGCCCTGGCTAGCCTTTACAATCCTATTGCACATTGCTCAATAACATCATAGATCAGGAGCTGGAATGGGCCTTAGGGACCATCAAGTCCAGTCTCCACATTTTACAGTTCAGGAAACTGAGGCCCAGAGAGGATGATACAGCTAGTAAGTCTCTGAGGAGGGTGTGGACTCAGGTATTACTGCCTACAAGTTCATTGGTCTACCTTATGTGACACTGTTAATTAACTTTCATCTGTTCAATATTCCTGCCAAACTAGCCCATTCGTGAGGACAGCTCCTTACACATGAAGTTTCATTTTCCATCTCTAGCGCGAACATTTATATGGTGTTTTAAGGTTTGAAAAGCATTTTATATAAATTACCTCATTTGGGCCTTACAACTACGCCACCTGGGAGGAGCCATTATCAAGACTTATCACATGCAAAGCATTGGGTATACAAGCAGAAAAGCCAGACGCTCCTGCCTTCATGAAGTTCACATTCTAACGTGGGAGGCAGCACAATGAGGAGGGGGTCAGCAGCTTTGGGGCAGTGAGGTTAGGGCACAGTGGCAAACCAGATGCTGATGTACTTTCTTTAATGTCATCTCCATTGATAAACCCATTCTTTCTTTCCTTCCTTTCTTTCTTTTCTTTTTTCTTCCTTCCTTTCTTCCTTCCTTCCTTTCCCCTTCTTTCTCTCTCTTCCTTTCCTGTCTGTCTATCTGCCTGCTGCCTGTCTCTCTCTCTCTACCTATCTGCCTATTATCTATCTATCTATCTATCTATCTATCTATCTATCTATCTATCTATCTGTCTGTCTGTCTGTCTGTCTATCTATCTATCTATCTATCTATCTATCTATCTATCTATCTATCTATCTGTCTATCTGTCTATCTGTCTGTCCGTCCATCTGTCCGCCTGTCCATCTGTCTGTCTGTCTGTCTATCTGTTTATCTATCTATCTATCTACCTACCTAGCTATCATCTATCTATCTATCTGTCTGAGTGTCTGTCCGTCCATCTGTCTGTCCGTCTGTCCATCTGTCTATCTGTTTATCTATCTACCTGTCTATCTATCTATCTATCTGTCTGTCTATATCTATCCATCATCTATCTACATCTCTATCTATATCTCTCAGGAAAAAAAGAACATCCCTGTTCTCAAAGAGTTTACATTCTAAGCGGGGGAGGGAAGGAGGATGGGAAGACAACATTACTATGTAGCAGGAACCTCGCTAAGTGCTGGGGACACAATCCAAATACAAGTGAGAAAGCCAGTCTCTGTTCTCAAGGAGCTTACATTCTGATGGGGTAAGACAGTTCAAAAAGGGGAGCTAGAATGGGGGGGTTGATATGCACATGACAGCATAGTATGGAAATAGATGGCTGGGAAGCAATGGCAGAAGTGGCATAAGGATGATTGGAGAGGGACGAGTGGTAAAGGGAGGGGGAGGGAGCAGAGCACTAGGATCCAGAAGGATCCCATATTCCAGGCATGAGAAATTGTCTGTGCAAAGACACAAAGATAGAGTGTGATATGTGTCAAGTCAAGCCATGAAGTATTTATTAAGCACTTACTCTGTACAGCTCTGGGAATACAGACACAAGCAGAAAGAAAAATGGTCCCTGCCCTCAAGGTGCTTACATTCTAATGGGGGAAGATAACACATAAAAGGAAGTTGAAAAGTGGGGTGGGGGAGAGGGGATGAGAGTAGGGTACCCATTCAGGGGTAACCTGGAGACCATTGATTACAGGGCTGGCCTGGGTATCCTCCTTACAATTGGAGGTTCTAGGAGGAACCAGCCAATCATAAGGGGAGGTCATGGGGTGGAGGATACTTTCAGGGACAAGAAATCTGGGAATGAAGACATTTCTCTGACACAGCAAATAAAGTCTAGAGTCAAGAGTGCAGTCTGGAGAGGAATGAATGTGGTCTGTGATTGACTGAGCGAATAAAGTGAAATGCCTTGAAAATGGATTGGAGCCAGATTGTGAAGGGCCTTAAGTGCCAGAGTGAGGAGTCTTTATATTTTTTATCTGAGATAATAGGGAGGCACGGAAGATTATTGAGTGAGGAAGTCCCACGTTGAGACCTGCACTTTAGGATTAACAGTTCAGCAGCCTTTCAGAAGGAAGGCAATCTGCAGACCTAAAGTGCCATGATGACTACCCACGTATACACCCACAATGATCACACACAGAAGCTTCCAGATTCATAACAGGCATGTTTTCCAACACACATGAAAGAAACAGCAGCATTGGGCACTAACCATGTACCCACGTGAGGAGCTCGGTGGCTCAGAATCTGAGATGGGGAATAGCCCAAGGGCCCAGTTTGGGGCCAGTGGGAGGCTTCTAATCTCTTCCTCCGACTTTCTGCCTATTTTCCCTATTACCTGCTCGGCCTGTCTCTGGGGTATCTTCCAGCCCCCATGCGGAGCCGCTCATTTAACTTCTGTGACTAAGTAGAGAAGTCTGGATGCAAACCCTGATTGCAGTTTTGACAAGATGCACACAGAGGTTCTGGTGACTAGTTTTAATTAGGCCATCTTTGTTTACGTTTGATGTTTATCAGCTAATTGGCATGGCAAGGTGTGAGTCACACAGCTTCCCCCTGGCATGGAATCAGTTGGTAGGAGCAAAACTGGGAGAACAAATGATCCCAATTATGAGAGAACCCACTGGGCTAATTATCATCCCACTGAGGACAGAGCCTCCCCCACTCCCCCCCTCACCCTGCACCACTCACCCTTGCCTGCCCTCCCTGCTTTTCCTAGTCTTGGAAAGCCAGAAACCCTGGAGCTGTGCCCCTAGGGTTGGCTGCAAAGGAACATTTCTGGCCTCCAAAGTCATCAGCCAGCCAGGGCTCTCTGGCTCTGCCCAATCAAGGGTGATGTTGGCCTCTCCATAGATGGTGCCCCCCCACCAGAACACCCACCTAGAGCCACCAGCTCCTTTCCATCTCTTCCATTTGGGTTGGTAGGTCTGGTGCCAATCTTGAATCCACCATTTGGTCTCTGAGCTGAATACCTGGAGCTTGCGGGATGTGGGCTAGGGAGGGGGAAGCTCTCCTGTCCACTCCGTTGGCACAACTGCCTCATAACAGCCCAGCTCTTATTCACTGGAGAGTAAAAGCAAACTACACAATAGGAACCCCATTTGGATGTCTTCCCAGATGTCCCCCTTCTGTATTGGCCATGCCTTAGTTGGTTTCATGGTCCATTTTCTAGGCCCTGGGGTTCCGGTAGGGTTTCCAGATCCCTCCTTTTTGCCCTGAGCAGAGGGTCTAATGCCGAGGAATGTGCCTTGGCGGTCCTCGGGTTGAATGATGATCCCGGCCCTTTGGACCCGCCACAAAGCTCCATGTTCACTCTCTCTCTTGTCTTCCCTTCTCCGTCCGGGGTAACAGATGGCAGAGGCTTTCATCGACAATCCCGAGCACATTGTCACCCCCAGCTGAAAGTGAAATATTCAGTGGCATTTAAATTAAATAGACTCTAATGCTCCAGTAATATTAATTACGTTTTCATTCATCCCTGGCCTAATAAATCAACATGTGGAGATAGGATGATCCGGTGGCTGGCAGCAGAGTCAGGCCATCCTGGGCTTTTGTGAGGCCAGCAGCACAATGCCTCCATTCTTACAGGGACATGACAGCCCCTCTCAACATCTGTGCTCGGCACCACTTGAGGACCAGCCAAAGTGGTAACATTTAAACCCTTCTTGTCCAACTGGTCTGTGCAATAGGGCTGGCTTTAGTAAGACTGTGTCCGGGCCACACAGGGAAACCACAGCAAAGGATGGGGAAAATGTTCAAGATTTCTGCATGTGTATTATCGATTTGCCGTGAAAGCACTCAACACAGGGAGGCCTTAATTCCTGGGGCAGAAAGAAGGGAGGGGAGATGGCCCCCAGAGAGGTAGATGGGGTGGGCTGGACGGGAGTGGGGGTGGGTGGGGAGGGGAGGGGAGAACTGGAGGTGGGATGGGGGTGGGGGGGAGGGGAAGCGTGAGGACCTTTCCAATCTTCCACCCACTCAAATGTATTTTCATCTCTTTGATGAGCTCCTGAGTGGGCTGCTGGTTTTAGGCAAAAGCCACAGGGGGAAATTGACTTTGTGTATCATCAACAGGTTGTGTCCCCCCCCCTCCCCCTTTTACCCACCACCCTGCCCTGGTTCCACAGCTATACATATGTAAAAGAAGGCTAATAAAGCAGTCTCATGAAAGCCCCTAGCAGTAAATCTTCTCCAGACAAAAAAATCCACTTGTGATGTTTCAAAGCTGCCCAGAGTTACCAGTTTACCCCAAAAGTCCCAACTCAATGCCCCCTGATTGGAAAATAAATAGCCTCTTTCACAAAAACTTCAGGCTGATTGTTTGGGGATGGGAAGGGCTGTGAGGTTGGAGATACCCCTGGAGTCTGCAGCCATTTTCCTTGCCCAAAGGACGAAGCAGATTTTAAAGAAACCTCTTTCCTTAAAAAGGAATGCATCCTTTTAAGGGAACATTCCACCCTTCCCCTAAAAAATGAGACTGTTTGGAACAACAATCTTGTTAATTGAGCACCTAAGCAATCAATCACAGAGCGCTTATTTTAGCATCTACTGTGTGCCAGACCCTGCGCTGGGTGCTGGGGAAAGACAGCGAGACAATATTTGCCCTCAACGAGTTTGCGTTCTCCTAGTGGAGACAACGCATACACAAACAAGTGTGCTCCCGAAATAAATACAGGGGGATGATGGCAGGGAGGTGCTAGCAGCTGAGGAGGTGGGTGGGATCTTTCTTTGGATCCCCAGAGCATAGTAGACTGTGGGTGCTGAGGGAGGGCTGGCTGCGTCGAATCTCAGCTGACCCTAGAGTGTAAGCTCTTGGAAGACCGGGACTGGTTTTCATTTCTGTCTTTATATCTACAGAGCCTAGCATGGTGCCCTGCACAGAGGATCAGAGATGTTGAGCTAGAATAGACCTCAGACGTCATCTAAGAGCCCATAGAGGTGGCAACTGGTGGGGCAGTGGCTAGAACACTGGGCATCAGGAAGATCTGAATTCAAATCCAGCTTCATATTCTTACTGGCTATGTGACCCCTCTATTTGCCTCAGTTTTCTCTCAGTTTTCAATAATAGCACCTACCTCTCAGGGTTGTTAGCTCACTGGCTCCTTACAATATCCTATGAAACCAATGCTATTGTTACCTCCATGAGGAAACTGAGGCAGACAGAGGTAAAATCATTTACCAAGAGTCACACAACCGTAAGCGTCAGAGGCAGGATTTAGACCCTGTCGTCTTGAAACCAAAGCCAGGGCTTCTTCCTATGCCAGCTGCCTCACCTCACAGTAGGCATTTGGTAAATGTTAAATTGAATTGAAAAGACTTTCTGGGGGAAAAAAGAGTTGATAGACCGATAACATACACAGGAATATGATATTCGTATGCGAAGATGTAGGGCTGTCTCATGGTTTGGAAGCCAGAGTCTGAACTCGGCTTCCTTGACTGGTACAGCCTCTGGCTTTCCCATCCCATAACTAAGATAGCTGAGATTGGCATTCCTTTGAAAACCTGGGCTCATGAGACTTTCTATTTTGCTTGATACATTTGCCACCAGCCTTCATTCCTCCAGATTTCTCCTTCACAGCCCAGAAACCTCTTCATCTTGGAGGATCCCTTCAACTCTAGAACTCACACTCTGACCGCCCCCCAGAACCTCCCTTTAAAGAGGTGCCCAGGCCAGTCAACTCTTCATTTATCATTCAGTTGCACCTGTTTGGAGCTCGCTATCATGCCTCCTCACTGGGGACCTTCTCTCCCTTGCCTCTTCCTTTTTCATCTCCCTTTTATGTGCTGTCTTTCCCATTAGAATGTAAGCTCCTTGAGGGCAGGGACTGCCTTTTTTCCCCCTTGTATTCTTATTTCCAGTGCTTAGCATGTAGTTTGTAAGCACTCACTAAATGTTTGTTGACTGACTGACTGACATTGTGGGACTGCCTGGTCTTTTGGGTTTGTGGATCTGGAAAGTTCTAGATGGTTCCACCTTAACTGTGTTCCCAAAAGAACAGTAATGCCAACTATCAGGAGAGCCCTGCCCCATAGAACAGAATTCTCTTTCATCTGCTCCCTATTCAACCAGACTTCGAACTCAAAGAGTACCAATGACATTACAATGTTGGAGGTCAAGGTACAGTGTTTTTGACTATGGCTGGTCAGTCCAACGTGAACTTGGAAGGCTCCACCACAGGTTGGGTGGAAATACTCCATATGAACATTTGGGATGGATGTGTCTCTAGATTTGCACATCTTATGTTTCCTTTGTGCTACTGGGATTCTGCTTTGCTCATAGAGCAAATGGCTTCTTTGATGCAGGCACAACATACTGGGCAGTCCTGTGCCAAGGTCTCCCATGTTTCACAATTGATACAAAAGTTTTCCAGAGAGACTTTGAGGGTGTTTCTGTATCACTTCTTCCGACTTCTGTGTGAGCACCTGTGCTGTGTGAGTTCTCCATAAAATAGCTTTTTGGGCAATCATACTTTCGGCATTCGGACAATGTAAGCAGCCCACCAGAACTGAGCTCTCCGAAGTAGTTTGAATGCTCGACAGTTTTCAGCTCGAGAAAGGACCTCAGTGTCTGGTACCTTATCCTGCCGGGTGATCTTCAGAATCTTCCTATGATAATTCTAAGGGAAATGGTTCAATTTCCTGGCATGGCGGAGGTAGACTGTCCAAGTTTCACGGGCATACAAGAAGGACAGTACAATGGCTCTGTAGATGCTTGTGGACAGCAGGCAGAGACCTCCCCATTGGAAGCTTTCAAGCAAAGACTGGATGGCCTCTTGTTAGGCACATTGTAAGAGGATTCATGTTCTAACATAGGTCGGGCTGGAAAGCTTGAGTTCCCTTTTAGCTCTGATATTCTGTGACTTGAAGAATCATGTTTCATGTTCTGATTATAACACATTTCTCTAATGCATCAAGGGAGGTTGTGGGGTTCAGTGGAAAACATACAGGCTCTGGAGGCAGATAACCTGGGGTCCAGTCCTATTTTTGATACTTACTCATTGTATCAACACAGTCAAGTTACTTAAGAACTTAAGAATAGCAATAGTAACCAACATTTATTTAGTGTTTACTATGTGCCAAGCACTTTACAATTATTATCTCATTTGTTCTTTACAATTACCCTGAGAGGTAGGTGCTATTACTATCCCTATTTACAGGTGAGGAAACTGAGGCAAATAGAAGTTAACTGACTTGCCCATTTGAACTCAAGTCTTCCTAACTCCAGGACTGGAACTCTGTGCACTACTTCATTTGTAAAATGGGGTGGTCAGAGTAGATCTCTCTGAGATCCCTTTCAGCACCAGATCTCTGATCATAAAGGCTGCAAAGCATTTTCCTCAAAATAATCCTATGACAGAGATTGGACAGAATTATCACTCTCATTTTGCTGTTGAGGAAATGGAGACTTTGAGAGGCTGAGACTTGATCATGGTCATATGACTAGTAAGTGACAAGGGTAAGATTGGAATCCAGGTTTTCTGACCCCAATCTTTCATCCATTATGGCAGGCTGCCTCTGTCTCTGAAATGAGATTCACAATTAAGGGTAACAGAGAACACCAAAGGTCTAGATGAATATTACAAAATAGTTATTACTGAGTCATTTTTCAGTCATGTCAAACTCTTTGTGTTCCCATTGGGGGTTTTCTTGGTCAAGATGCTGGAGTGGTTTGGCATTTCCTTCTCCAGTTCATTTTTACAGATGAAGAACTGAGGCAAACAGGGTTAAGTGACTTGTCCAGGGTCCAACGGCTTATAAATGTCTGAAGCCAGATTTGAACTCATGTCTTATTGATTCCAGACTCAATGCATTATCCACTGAGCCACCTAGTTGCCCATTAGAGAGGAGAGGGAGATTGAATAATGAAAAAAATTCAAGAAAAAAAGAAGTTGGTTGCTAGTGTAACTTATGCCTGGCATATATGTAAACCCTATCAGCTTGCTCTGTGGATGTGCTCCCCATGTGGAGGATGCCTATTTCCAGGAGATTCCTGATGACATGTAAGGGGAAGTACCTTGGAGAAACCAGGGCGCATGGGTAGACATCTTGTAACTCATTTCAGTATGCTAACTACCAGCCTCTTATACATCATCAACATTCTTTTGGAAGGAATCTGCCATGTGGAGAGGTTGTATCAGCAGAGGAGGCTGATGGTATCTGCATATGGGGCAGATACATATACACACATATACATACAGACATATGTATAATATATGTGTATATATTATACATATGTGTGTTCGTAGTCATCTTTTCTGATTTAGTAAAAAGTTGGAAACAAATTGGGTATGCCATGATCGAGGAATGACTGAAAAATTATGGGATATGAATGCATTGGAATATTATTGTACCATAAGAAGGATGAGTATAAACAATTCAAAGAATTATAGGAAGACTTGGGATATAGTACAGTGGGAAGGGCTCCAGATTTGAAGTCAGAGAACTTTATTTCAAATCATGACTCTGCCAATTACTCCAAGTGTGAACTTGACTGAACCTCATTGGACCTTTGGTTGCTCATCAGCCCATCTCATAGAATGTAAGCTTCTTGAGGGCAGGAGCTATTTCATTTTCATGTTTTCATATCCCCATCAAACAGTCATGCAAACAGTGAACAACCATGTAAAACTTACCTAAATCACTGGTAATAAAAAGAAATATAATTTAAAATAATCCTGAAGTTTCACCTTTTAGCTATCCAATAAGATGGAAATAAATGTTGGAGAGGCTGTGAGAAGATAGGCACTCTAATAAATGCCCTATTGGTAGAGCTGTGAATTGCTCCAACCATTCTGGAAACCAATTTAGCATTATGTGAAGAAAGGAGACCAAATTGTTTGGGTCTTCTGACCTAACAATCCCAGAACTGAGCACATACCCCAAGGAAGTAAAAGATAGTCCCAGCATGTACCAAAATATTGCTAACAGTTCTTTTGTAGGAACAAAAAACAAATCAAATTAGGTACCCATTAATTGGAAAATGGCTGAATAAACTAATGTATTAATACAATAGTGTCATTAAATGATAAAAAGATGAATATGAGGAATTCAGAGAAACAGGGAAATATTTGTACAAATTAATACAAAACCAAATCAGCAGTTCCATACAAGTACAATAATATAAATTCAGACATAATTCACTCAGCTGTCCTATTGATCTTCCCAAAGTACATTCCCCCCTTCAATAAACTTCAATGACTTCCCATTACCTCCAGTATGAAATGTAAGTAAGATCCTCTTAATTTTTTGTTGTTCGGTTGTTTTTCAATCATTTATGACTTTTCATGACCTAATTTTGGATTTTCTTGGCAAAGATACTAGAGCGGTTTGCCATTTTCTTTTCCAGCTCATTTTACAGATGAGGAAACTGAGGCAAACAGGATTAAATCATTTGCCCAGGGTCACACAGTAAGTATCTGAGGCCAGATTCGAACTCAGGAAGATCAGTCCTCCTAATTCCAAGCCCAGCACTCTACCCACTGTACCACCCAGCTATCTCCTTTACCTTTTAAAGACCTTCACAACCTGGCCCCTTCCTACTTTCCCAGGCTTTTTACACCTTCCTTCTTTCCACTTACATTGCTCTCCAGTGCTGGTCTTTGAACACAACACCCAATTTCCAACTCCCAGAATTTTTTTCTGGCTGTCCCCGACTCATGGAACATTCTCCCTCCTCATTTCTGCCTTCCAGCTTCCTTCAAGTCTCAGCTAAACTCCCACTCTGTAAAAAGCCACTCCTAATATTCCTTAATCTTACTGTTTTCTCCCTCAATCTACCCCCAATCTGTCCTCTATATCTCTTGCTTATACATAGTTGTTTGCCTATTGTCAACCCCATTAGACTGTGATCTCCTTGAGAGCAGGGATTGTTTTTTGTCTCTTTGTCTCCTCAGCACTTAGCATGGTGCCTGGAAGATGACAAGCTAAATAAATTCTAGCTGACTTGCAGACAACTCTAAAAGGCAAATGAATTTAGGGTTAGAGTTAGGACGAATTCCAATGACCAGCCTTAGTCCTAGAGACCAGGCAGGTGATGATATAGACTTTCCTGCTCTTGGTGGAGAGATACAGAATGCCGCAAAGCCCATTAGACTCAGTTATTTGTTAGTCTTGCTTATCTGCTTTTCTTTGTGGAAAGGGAAAGTTCACTAGGAAATGACTGTCATATTAAAAACAAAAAGACACAATGAAGCTAGAGAAAAGTGCTTAGTTTTATTATAGCATTGTTATTTTTGTTGCTTTTGTAAACTACTCCAGTCCAGGTCTGAAGCCAGGAGTAAGGTGACCCTTGGCAAACGCTCCACCCTTTGCCCATGCTTTATATTGGATGTTAAATTGAATTTCTGACTCCTGCTGAAACCATAGCACTTGCCAAAATTTATATTTTCTTTTTTTGTAAGCTTCTCCAGAGAGAAGATGAAGACATCAGTGCTCTCTTTGGAGAGAGACTGAGAGAGAAGAGGAAGCTTGGGGTCATCAAAAAGCAGACACTTGGACTCCACAGTGAATTTCAGTCATCCTCAAAAGTCCAAACATATACATTTTTAAATGACAACATTGGACATGGGGAAATTCAGCCCAGCTATGGAAAGTGTCCAGATTGTCAGGGATTTCAATTCCAATACTTAACCTCTCAACCTTTGCCTGTCTCAGTTTTCTTACCTGAAAAAAAATAACATATAACAGCACCTCCCTCCTAGGGTTGTTGTGAGTGTAAAATGAGATAATATTTGTAAAGAACTTTTCAAATTTCAAAACACTATGTTAATGCTTTTCTTCTTCTTATTATTAGTAACACCTGACCTCCCAGATTTAATTGCCTTAGCTTGACGATTCAATTCAATTCAGCCAGTGTATATTAAGTGACCTACTATGTGCCAGGCACTGTGCTAGATGGCTGAGATACTAAGATGAAAATAAAGCAGGCCCTACCCTCAAGAAGGTTGTTTTCTACTGGCAACAATATATTCAGAGATAAGTAAATGCAAAACAGACACAGGTTAAAATAGAAACTTGGTGGAAGTGTATTGGGTGGGGGAGGAGGGATAACCCGGTTAAAGCAATGAAGTAATCAGGAAAGTCCTCTTGTAGTGCAGACTTAAAAGGATTAGGAATTTCTAAAAGCCAGAGGTGAGGAGATAGAGAATGCCAGGCATGGGACACAGCCTGGGCAAAAGCGTGGAGAGAAGAGATGAAATGTCTTCAACAGGTGATGCCAAGTTGGCTAGTTTGGTTGGAACATAGAATTTGTTAGGGGAGATAATAAGACAACAGTCCTGAAAGATGAGCTGGAGCCAGACTGTGAAAAGCTTTAAATGATGAAGAGAGGAGTTTGTATTTTATCCTAGAAGCAATAACTCTGGAACCGTGATAAGAGTTTTCTTGTTTCAATTCTTCCCCCTTTCTGGAGAAAAAGGATCTCTAAAAAAGTCATAGGAACAGAAGAAACAGAGACTAGAAAGGGACGCAGCAAGATATTGTTGTGGTCGTTTTATGTTAATATACACAATTGAAAGTTTGGAGGCTATGGTTTAAGAATTCACTCACTCATTCAACAAACATTTATGAAGGACTGTCCATAGAACTGAATGGAAGGTTTAGGAAAGAGATGGTCCCCATCCTCACGTATGGTACAAGGACATTTTTATCTGATTTCATTTTCCTTTTATTTTCCTGCAGAAAGGAAATGTTGTATTTCCTTTTATTTTACTGATTTTTAAATTGTTTGCTGTTGTTCATAATAAGAAAATTGCTTAAAAAGATGAATTTCCAGGTAGGGTATGAAAGGCAGTTTTTGCCTTATTAGCAAGAACAGTGCTCCAAGTTCACCACCATGGGGTGTTTTAAAGTTTACCAAGCACTTTTCTCACACAGCTCTTCGAGGGAGGCAATGCTATTCTACAGATGAGAAAACTGAGGCTGGCAGAGGGTGTCCAAAGTCACACAGCTGGGCTGGTGCACAGCAGAGCGGAACTCATGCTTGCTGTGGGATCTTGAACAAGTTCCTTTATCTCTCAAGGTCTCAATTTTCCAGCTTCCACACGCTACGACTTTATGACCAAGCTCTTGAAGACAGCCCTGACATGAGGTGTGGGGTGCTCTGACCTGTCTATTTTCCACCTTTTCCTAACCCTTCATAGGCACATATCCAGTGTCCTCAAGCCCCTCCCCCAACCACCTTTCTCCATCTAAATCTTCTATTATCTTCACCCTCCAGAGTTCTCTTCTTTACCAGCTGCCTTTACGTTCTGGAGAAATCTCTGTCCTGAGGGGCTGCTTTCCTGATTGCTAACTTCCTTTTGGGGGCCACAATTGTCCAAGGGCTTCCAGCCAAGCTTTCTCTCACATCTCAGCTCACTTATCAGACTTCTCTCTCCCAGCTCTGTCTTACTTGTCATCTTCCCCCATTAGGAAGTAAGTTCATTGAGGGTAGGGACTGTACTGCTTGCTTTTGTATCCCCATCACTTAGCACAGTGTAGTATCTGGCACATAGTAAGTGCTTAATAAATGCTCTACCTATCCATCCATCCACCCATCCATCCATCTATCTTCCTTCCTTCCTTCCTTCCTTCCTTCCTTCCTTCCTTCCTTCCTATCTGTCCATCTATTTTTTCTATTTATCTACCTATCTATTCATCTATTTTTCTTCCTTCTTTCCTTCCTTCTTTCTACCTATCTATAAATCTATTTTTCTTTCTATCAATTTATCTTTCTTTCTTTCCACCTATCTACCTATCTATCCATCTATTTTCTTCCTTTTCTTCCTCCTTCCTTTTTTCTTTCTTTCTGCCTATGTATCCATCTATTTTTATTTCTGTCAATCTTTTTCTTTCCTCCTATTTTTTCCTTCCTTCTTTCTTCCTATCTATCCATCTATTTTTCTATCTACCATCTATCTTTCTTTCCTCCTATCTGCCTACCTATCCATCTATTTTTATCTATCTTTTATCTATCCATCTATTTTTTATCTCTCAATTGATCGATCCATCCATCCATCCATCCCATCCCATCCATACTTAGACGAGCTTAAAGTTGAATCTTTCCCAGTATGATTTGCATCTTGACTGGGGACAAAAACTTAGGCAAAAAGTCATTTATAACCTAATCTGGGTAGCTCCCCAGGGCTGGGACGGTCTAATCCATGCTGGGCAGCTACAGTAGTAGCTGTTCAGGTGCCATTGGGAAGGTCTTCCTCCCTCTCCAGTACATGTAGTATATTTCCTGTTCCCCAAATGGCCTCATGGCTGAGGCTGGTGCCCTGTGAGGGTGGCCTTGGGGGCAGTGAGTAAATAAGTAAAAAGCCTTTCCCCTTTCTTTTTGTTTTAGGTTGGCCAGAGTGAGTTCCACAGTAGGACCTGTATGCAGTTTATAAGCGAATAAATATACATGCATTGGGAGTGCATGCTGAAAACATTTTTAATAATTGGAGTGCGTGATCAGAAAAGTTGACAGAACATGGATCTAACCCCAGCCTCCCCATTTTACAAATCAGGAAGACCTGGGCTCAAGGTTTGATCCTCCTACTTGTTCCTGGGCAACCTCAGTTTCCTCTGGACCTCAGTTTCTTCATCTGTAGAACATGGAGGTTAGACTGGATGATCTCTGAGGCACCTTCCAACTTCAAATCCTATGAACCGAAGGTTGAGTGGCTTGCCCAAGGACACAGAAGTGCTAAGAATAGGAATAAAGGCATTCATATAAAGCTTTAAGATTTGCAAACTGTTTTCTATACAGTAACTCATCTGAGCCTCACAACAACCCTGTGCAGTAGATGCTATAGGTATTATCATTCCCATTTTATAGATTGGGAAACTGAGGAAGGTTAAATGATTTGCTCATGGTCACATATTGTCGAAGCTGGGACTTGAACCCTGGTCTTCTTAACTCTAAGTCCAGTGCTCCATCCCCTGTACTCTATCCACCATGTCAGATTGCCTTGCCCATCCCTTTCCTGTTCCCCAGCATTTGCAGATTTTTTTTCTTTAGGCTGGGACTTTGAAAAAACATCACCTTAAGAGTAGTTGCATAGCAGATGCCGGTATTCATAGCAAACCCTACTGCATGCCTGTTTAAAGAGAGTTAATCATTTTTTTTGCTAGCAGAACAATTAAAAATAATCTTTGGAAAGAGGCATCCTGGGTCTTTAATGGGAGTATGGAGGGAGAGAGGAGATAACTCCAAAGTCCCCGGGCCACAGCCTCAGCCTCAACCTCAGTCTCAGATTCTGATGAGTGACTTCAGCTGCTTAATTGCCAACCAGGGCTCCAGAGAGCTCAAGAGAAACTTGGGGCTAGGCCAAGATCCAGGGACTCTCAGGGCTGATTGGCAGCGGTTCTGTCTGAGCAACCTGGGGGATCCTGGGAAAAGAATGAGCATCTAAATCCCAGAGCAAAACCAGCAGAGCTGATGTTCCCCTCCCGCTGCCAGGGATCTGGCTGGGAGGGCAAGGTTGGGGAGGGGGAGAGGGGGAGAGGAATGAAGGCATGGTGGAGAATGAAACGAAGGCGACATGACTCCAAGAAGGCAACCCATATTGGCCCCAGAGCTGGGGGGTTTGTCCTGGAGGGCTTCACTTGTAACTGATATCCATGCTTGTCTAGGTCATTGTCTGGGGGGTAGCGGAAAGAGTGGGAGGCTTGGATGGAGAAGACCCAGGTTCAAATCGTATCTGTAACATTTACTAGTTTCGCAAAAATGGGCCAGTCACTTAGCCTCCCTCATTCTCTCAGTTCTCTGTAAAATGGGGATAATTATGTGAGGAGGGAGAATGGTAAAGTGTCAAAAGCGTAGAACTTAGAGTCAGAGGATTTGGGTTCAAGTCTTGACTACCTGTGTGATCTCAAATCCCTAGGCCTCCCTTTTCTTCCCTAAAACTTGAAGGGCTAAATTAGATCATTTCCAAGGTTCCCGTTAGTGATCCTGTGAGGTGGTAAGAACACAGGACTTTCGACAGCCTAAAAGTTGAACAATTCCCAGGAGAATTTGTATCGTGCCTAGTGATCAAAATCTTAGGTGAAAAAGATGAAGGACTGACCTGGTCATTCCTCAGTTAGGGAGTGGTGGCTGGATTTTGTCTGGAGGCTGAGGGCACATACACCTGGGCCATGGACCTTATATGTGGGTAAGGCTTGACTGTGTATTCATAGGATCGTAGAACTCTAGCTTTAGAACGGGAAGGAATCTCAGAAGTGATGGGGGCCATGCCCCACCTCTTTTACAAATTAGGAATGAAGTCTTAGCTCTGCCACTGACTTACCTATGTAATCTTTACTTTGCTTCATGGGTCTAAGTTCCCTTATCTATAAAAGGAAAGGATGGACTAGACATCATCCGAGTTTCCTTCTAGCTCTAAATCTTTGATTCTATGGTCAAGTGTCCAAGAGAAGCAGAGATTGAGTGGAGTGAGGGTGACCTGGAGAGGGCATGACTGAGTTGGGGCTTCAAGGAGGTGGTGACATCTGAGCTGGCAATTTCAAGGTAGACCAGAGTTTGTGCTGAAGAATTTCCTAATAATTGTGGCAAAAAATAAAATAGGGTAAGATAATGGGTCCTTTTCAGAGGGTGCCATGATGGGCGTAAATCTCCAAGCACTTCCTAGATGTAGGTGTGAAACAAAGGGCAGCTCTTAACTGAGAGATATTGATTATGGACTGAAGTGAGCACTGGACAGGCCTGAAGAAACAGCTGATGAACCAGACAGACCAGTTCCTGTGCAAACGCACAGGAAAAGGAATACATTTAGCACACTAGGAAGTACATGGCTATGTGCAGTTCATGCCTTGGCCCTGTCTTATCACTTAGCCTACAGAAGATCACATGACACCTCTGTGATTTCTGTTCAATAAAATATAGCATCAAAGGTTGAGAACCAGAAGGAATCTTTGGCATCATCTAATTAAATCCTCCCATTTTACAGAAGACAATACTGAAGCCCAGGGAAACCAAGTGACTTGCCCAAAGTGGACCAGAGAAATTTAGAGTTCTTGCTGTTCCAGAATAGACTTCTCAGCCTGGCATTACAAGCCCTCCACAATCTGGATTCGAGCCAGTCTTATTCTCTGGCACTCTCTGTTTGAGTCAAAGTGGCTTGTTAATTGATGGAATAGCTTGGGAGAAGGGAGATCTAAGTTCTAGTTCTGGCTTTGCCCTGAGCCAGCTGAGTGACTTTGGGTTTGTGGTTTGTCATTCTGGGTCTCAGTTTCTTTCTTTGTCAAATGAAGGGATTGGATAAATTTGCTGAGTTCTAGCTCATGGACTAAGCAGGGAGTCCATGTGGAATGAGGGATGTGAAGGAAGAGGTTTTCTTTCTAGTTGGTCTGGGTTGAGCAGAGGATATTCTCTCCTCCCCACCCCCACCCCAACTGGACCTTCCCCCCCCCCCACTCACTCTAAGATTACATATCTAAATGAAGTTGGAAAGCACCTCAGAGGCCATCTTATTCAGCTCCCTCACTTTACAGGTTAAGAAACTGAGTCCCAGGGAGGATAAGGGACTAACCAAGTTCTGACACAGGATTTGAACCTACTAACTTTGATTCCAGAGCCAGTGTCCTGCCCACTGTGCCACCCTGTCTCCAGTGTATACTTGGTTAGGATACCCAACTCAACAAAGGGCCTTTTCAGGTGCTGCTCTCCACCACATCAGACCATCCTCTGCCCCCATGCAGTTTTTAAGGGATAGGAGCAGTAATCACCCCTCATTTCTAACCCATTCAAGTGTATGAGCCCCAGAATGTCCTCTGACTGAAGGTGTGACATTGTCTGAGACCTTCTCCAGCACCTTGACCTCAGGAGTCCTGGAAGCACAGTCCTGAGGGTAGGTTTTGGCCTGGAGTTTGTACAGCTCAGTCAAAAATTCTGCTGAGTTTACGAATCCATCTGGTTGAAGAGGTCTGGATAAATGTAAGATCATTATCATTCTCAGACAAGGTCAGGAGAGGTAAAATGAGTTGTCTAGGGTCACTCAGCCAGTAAAGTGTCTGAGAGGGATTTTGAACTTGGGGTTTCTTAACTCCAAGCCCAGTACTCGCTCCATTTCACCAGCTCACTGCCCCAGAATTGGCTTCTCAGCCTGGCATTTCAAGCCCTCCACAATCTGTATCCAAGCCAGTCTTATTTCTTCTTCTTGTTCTTCTTGTTCTTGTTCTTCTTTTTCTTCTATTGTTACTTCCTTCCTTCCTTCCTTCCTTCCTTCCTTCCTTCCTTCCTTCCTTCCTTCCTTCCATCCTTCCTGGACTCCCTGTTTGAGTCAAAATTGCTTGTTAATTGATCCACAACTATAATACTTTCTACCTCCCTGCTTTTGTTTGAGTGCCGCTTGCTTGGAATTTCTAGGAAGAGAGCTCTCATTTTCCTTCCTATTTCTATGTTCTAGAGACCATCTAGTGAGCAGTGGATTTCAATCTAAATGGTTTCCTTTGTACTCCTATGATTTTATTTTATGCATTTAAAAATATTAACCCAAGAAAGCTTCACCAGACTGCCAGTGGATGATAAGACACTAAACAAGTTAAGCCTTAGATCTAGTCCACTACCCCACCCCCATTTTACAGATGAGGGATTGTGTGGCCAGAAAAGGGGAGTAATTTACTCAAGG
This sequence comes from Trichosurus vulpecula, assembly GCF_011100635.1. Lineage (NCBI taxonomy): Eukaryota > Metazoa > Chordata > Mammalia > Diprotodontia > Phalangeridae > Trichosurus > Trichosurus vulpecula. Next base: position 243,331,285 of record NC_050578.1, read on the forward strand.
CCACACAGCTAATGATAGACAGTCTTGAACTCGGGCCCAGTGATTCCCTGATCACAGCTCTTTCCACTGTCCCATACTGCTACCGCTCTGGTTTTTTTTCTCGGTCTAGTATTGTGTAGCATGGTGGAGTTCAAAAAGTGATGTGTGTGTGTGTGTGTGTGTGTGTGTGTGTATACAGATACATATTTTTTTTCTCTTTAAAATCCTTAGCTTCCTTCAAGGCTCAAATCAAGAGCTACTTCATCCTATAAGAGAAATTAGGTGGCACAGTAGGATAGAATGCCAGCCCTGTAGTTGAGAAGAACTAAGTTCAAATCTGACCTCAGACACTAGCTGTGTGATCCTGGGCAAGTCAATTAATCCTATTTGCCTCAGTTTCCTCATTTATAAAAGAAGCTGGAGAAGGAAATGGCAAACCACTCCTGCTGTATCTTTGCCAAGAAAACCCCAAATGGGATCATGGCGAGTCAGACATGCCTGAAAATGACTCAACAACAACAACCTATAAGAAGCCTTTCCTGACTGTCTTCGTTGCTAGGACTCTTCCTCTTCTCCAATCTTGTTGTATTTATTTTTCTACTTAAATGCTGGAAGCCTTCAGTCGAAGGTAAGCTCATTAATGACAAGAACTAATTTTTGGTTTTTGTTCTTTTTTTTCTTAGCTCCAACACAGTGCCTCAGATGTGCTTAAATGCTTGTGGTATAGAACCAAATTTCCATTAGGAGCTTTAATTCTAAATGATGGCTGAATAGGGTTGGAGCTGAAATATCTATTGTCTCAGGGACCTTTTTGCTTCAAGTGAGGAAAAACATCGAAGCTAACATTTGGATGTTTATATTCAATGTCTTTCTTCTTTATTGAAAGCAGACAACAGCAAATGGCTAAATATGGTTCCTAAGGATGGAGACAAGACCTGAGATGTGGTGTCTTAGGTAAATGTAACGTAGAGTTAGAAGGCCCTTTAGAGACCAAAATTTAGCCAAGAGGTTCTTTCCATTGTGATGGATGAACTTGTTTTTTTTATTTTTATGACTATTTAAATATAATTGGTTTCCTTTGTAATGCTATGCATTTTATTTTATGTCTTTAAAAATATTATTCTCAGAAGAGGGTCATAGAATTCAGCAGACTGACTGCTCAAGAGGTCCATGGTACAAAAAAAGGGTAAGAACTCCAGATCCTGTGTAGCTGAGGAGCCGGAGACAGGTAAAAAGGTTTGCCCGCAGTCACACAGGCCATAGATAGGGGAGCCAGGACTGGAAGCAGGGTCTTCTACTGTCTAAGCCCCCCATTCTTTTCTACTGCTTGCCTTTAGTGGCCTCTGACAAACTTCTCCCCTTAAAAGTTGCTCACATGCTCAGCCTCCCACATGTACAACCTGCCACACACTTAGCTGGGTGCCAAGAGAGCCACCACCTTGTCCTCTTACACTGGGAACTCTAACGAGCCGTGAGGCTTTTCTCTGTCTCCAAATGAGCACTGCACTCTATACCCGGAATCATTAGTCCTCCAGAAAACCCTCTGGAGGAAATGACCTTGGGAACTGCTGGGAAGAACAATTTGTCTAGAAGAGAAGCTGAAAAATAGACCTGGGCCTGTCAGCTCCAGGAACACAAAGGCTCTGCTCCTCCACCCCTCCCTCCAATAGCCAGCTCTGCTGAGGGTCCAGGGAGTTCTTCCCTCACAATAACTCCTTCACCCTGGTTCATTTTTAACTTTTAAAAATGGTCTCTGATGACCCAGGAGGGCAAGAAACTGGCCCTTTTGCTCTGAGGGGCTGGGTTATTCTGAGGTGAACCTTGGGTACCACACACAGGAGACTTTCCACGGCGACCCTGAGCTGAATCTCTTATAAATAGACTCTCTGGTGGTTGAGTGGTTACAGCTCTCTGACCTCCCAGAGTCCGGAAGCCTCTGGTCCTGTGGAGTAAGGGTGCCATTTTTTGGCCTAATTCCATCTGAGCTGGTCTTTGGTCATGCCCCCTTCCCCCCTCTCCCAGTCTTTCACAATCTGGCCTCTCTTTCCAGACTTCTTTTCATATTACTTCTTGTCGCAGAGCAGCCAAACTGACCTACTTCTTGTTCATAGCACGTGACATTGCACCTACTGTCTAAGCTTTTGCACGGGCTGTTGTCCCGCATGACAGCAAAGCATGCCCTTCTCACTCTCACCTCTTAGGGCATTCTTAACCTGGGGACTATGAACTTGGGCATTTTTTTTCCTATTGTGATGACAGCATTTCAGTAGTGGATTTCCTTTGCAATCCTATGTATTTTATTTTATACGTATAAAAACATCATTCTGAGAAGGGGGCCATAGGTTTTACCAGACTGCCCAGGTGGTCCATGATACAGACAAGGTTAGGAACCTCTGCCTCATAATTTTTAGAATCTTTTAAGGATCAACATGGGTGCCATCTCCTATACGATGTTTTTCTTCACTCCTTCTGCCCCTCCAGTTATTAGTACTTCCCTCTGGAAAATAATTACTTTGTCTTTGCTTCTCTATGTACATGTTTGGAATGTTGTCCCTCCTCCCTTCCACATCTTAGAACCTCTAGCTTCTTTAAATAATAATAATAATAATGACGATGACAATGATGAAGATGATGATGATGATGAAGAAGATGATGATGATGACGACGACGACGATGATGAAGATGATGAAGATGACGATGATGACGATGATGATGAAGAAGAAGATGATGATGATGACGGCGATGATGATGATAACGATGATGATGATGATAGCTAACATAGTCGGCGTTATTTGAATGTTAGCTTTTATTGTTGTTGTTGACGATGGCGATGTTGTTGCGTACCAGGCACTACACTAAGTACTTTACAAATTATCTCAGTTAAATCTCACAACAACTTGGGAGGTTATTCTTCCCATTTTATAGATGAAGAAGCTGAGGCAAATAGAGCTTAAGTAACTTGCCCAGGCTCACACAGCTGGTAAGTGTCAGAAGCAGGATGTGGACTCAGATCTTCCCTACTTGGAGCTCAGTGCTCTATTCAGCGCACTACCTAGCTACCCCTTGGTCTTTCGAGAGAAAGCCCCAACCCTACCCTCCTCCTTGAGTTCTTTCCTGATTTCCTCCCTCCCCCAACTGCTACTGTTTCTCTCATTTCACTTTTTATTTACTTTCTATATATTTTGTATCTACTTCTATATTCAACGCTGTTTCTTTTATAAAGTGTAAGCTTCTTGAGGGCAGGCATTCTTCCTTTTTTGTCTTTGCATCCCTCATAAAGTACAGCCTCTGGCACATAATAGGCACTTTAACAAATGCCTGTTGATTGACCTCGATGTTGATGACATTGCTTCTCTCTAGAATAAGGCAAACCCCTTGAGGGCAGAGAATGTTTCCTGTTCTTGCCGTTGCATCCCAGGTATTGATCACAGCATCTGGCTAGAGCACGGGCTCCCTAATTGCTTGTTTATTGACCGGATGCCACTCTGGACTGGCAGCCGGGAGACAGAGAAGCTCGAGATCCATCCCAGGGCATAAGTTGGAGCACAATGTGCTTCATAGGCACAAAAATACCGGCCTTATCTTCAGTAATATCTACCCTAGTGCTCAGTAATTACATGTGTATGTTTGGGAAAGCCTTTGTCCATTTCGAGCAGTATGAAGTAAAGCTGCCGATTGTTATGATGGAAGATTAAGTGTTCTGCTCTATTAGCTTCGAATGTCATCAAGAAGTCCTTGGGTGCTCTGTTTCCTGGCTTCTCCATAGTAAAAGAGCATGTCTTTGTGGGCATTACTAATTTATCATTGCACAGAACAAAGTTTATGAAGTCGTAATGTTTAACGTTCTGTGAATCTAATAGTAAAAAATTAAGGACATATAACAGATCTCTCTATCTCTTTCTCTGTTTCTGAATCTTTCTTTCTATCTCCATCTCTTCTCTATCTCTTCCTGTCTCTTTCTCTCTGTTTTCTTGTTTTGTATTATTCATTATACTTTTATGTTCTTGTCCAAGATTGGATGATCATGTCTTGAGTTAAAGTAAAATTTAGATTTATAGAGGGCAATATAAATACTGTCTAAAGTCTGTCTGTCTGTCTATCTATGTTTTTTTTGGAGGGGAGGAGGACACACAGTTCATACCTGTAAATTCATGGGGGTCCAGAAGGGCTCCCAAAGTGGAGACTGTCTTTACCAATGAACATCATCATCATCATCATCATAATTGAAATTTATATAGTGTTTTAAGGTTTTCAAAATATCTTACATGCATATCTCATTTTGATCCTCCCAACAACCTGGTAAGGTAGGTGCTATTTGTAATTTCATTTTACAGATGAGAAAACTGAGGCTGAGAGGGTTAAATGACTTGTCTACAGACCCACAGTATCTAAAACAAGATTTGAACCCAGGTCTTCCCATCTCCAAGTATAGCCCTCTTTTAACTATACCAGGTAGCTTCTTAGGGATGCATAACTTAGAGTCTTAGGGAGTTGCCTGGGGGCACTGAGAGTTTAAGTGTTGTTAAGGTTGAAGCTATCAGATGTCAAAGATGTCTTGAACCCAAGACATTCTGACTCCAAAGACTAAACCCTATCTACTATATCATGCTGCCTCTTCAAAGCAAAACCAAAAAAGAAAAAAAAAGAAAGAGAAAAAAGAGAGAAAGAAAGGAAATAAACAGTGCTTAAAGCTTCCAATCACTTATTTAACACAAGGTGCTTAGGAAATACAAACCTGCATAAACATGGCTTTTTACAAGGCTGTAAAACTTCTGGGGATTCCAGCTGTGGTCTTTGTGTGATCACATTAGCCAAGGCAGCTGCCTGCGTTGTCAGACAGTCTTCTGGGCATCGGAAAGTCTCTAGAGGCTGGCTGGGATTTCACTTGTATTCTAGTAGAAAGAATGGAGGACTCGAAGTTCCAGTAAACTGGCTTCTGTCCTAGTTTGTCATTGAATTGCATACTTCGGGACACCTCAACGTTCTTGCCTGTTCGGTGAAGGTGACAGCAGATACTCTACCTACCCTATTAAGTCAGTATTCTTGGCAGCCTAACATAGTGTTGAAAGCACTGGGCTTTGAGTCCGAAAGATCTGGGTTTGAGTCTGATTCTGATGCTTACCAGCAGGGAGGTCAAGAGCAAGACACTGGATTCCTTGCCTCAGTTTCCTCATACGTAAGATAGGTGGCTGAGGCAGTCTGGCATAGTGGACAGACTAAGGCAGTCTTTAGAGTAAAGAATCAACTAATCAGCTAACATTTATTAAGCAACTACTATATACTAGGAACTATGATAAATCCACAAAGAACGGCAAAAAAAGGAAAATCTGGGTTCAAGTTCTATCTCCGACACAAATGAACTATGTGACTCTAGGCAAGTCACACAACTTTTCCATGCCCTGAGACAACTCTAAGACTATAAATTACACATGAGTTGCTCATCTGTATCCATGGTGGGAATTTTTAAATTAATTTTTTTTTATTCTGAGCTTGATGCCGAATCAAATGAGCATTTCCAAAGACATAGTAGAACAGAAGATATTAGACACGAGATTTCCTATCTATTATGTACAACTTGTTTTTTCTTTTAATTTAATTTATAAAATATTTAATAGTATAATATATACAGGCATACCTTGGAGATATGGTGGGTTTGGTTCCAGACCGGTGCCATACGAATGACACAACAGAGTCACACAATTTTTTTTGTTTTCCAGTGCATATAAAAGTTGTGTTTACACTATATTGTGGTCTATTAAGTGCGCAATGGTATTATGTCTAAAATGTGCATAGCTTAATTTAAAAATATTTTATTGCTAAAAAATGCCAACCATCATCTGAGCCTTCAGTGAGTCAATCAATGCAGCAAACTTCATCGCTGTCTTATTTTAAGAAATTGCCACGCCACCCCAGCCTTCAGCAACCACCACCCTGAGCAGCCGGCAGCCATCGACATTGAGGCAAGACCCTCCACCGGCAGAAAGATCAGGATTTGCTGAAGACAACAATGAAGTTTGCTGCATCAATTGACTCTTCCTTTCACCTAAATGCTTAGAGGCCATTGTAGGGTTATCAATTGTCCTGATTTCAATATTGTGTTTCAGTGAATAGGGAGGCCTGAGGAGAGGGAAAGAGATGGGGGAAGAGCTGTTTAGTGGAGAAGTTGGAACACATAGATTTATCAATTAAGTTTGACATCTTGTGTGGGTGTGGTTTGTGGGGCCCTAAAGAATTACGATAGTAACATCAAAGATCACTGATCACAGATCACCTTAAAATAATAAGGAGAAAATTTAAATCTTGTGAGAATGACCAAAATGTGACACAGAGACACATACTTTTGGAAAAATGGCCCCGATTGATTTGCTCAATCTTCAATTTGTAAAAAAAACCCAAAAAACCAACCCAGTATCTGTAGAGAGCAATAAAGTGAAACACAATAAAACAAGATATGCCTATATATTACAAAATATATGTTTATGTTTTATAATATAAAATATAATACAAACTTTAATTAATTTTTGTATTAAATTCAACATATAACTTTCAAAGCTGTCCTGTTCTTGTTTTCCTCTGGCCTTCTTTCCATTTTCTTCCCATCTTCCTTTTCTTTTTTGGAACCATGCAGAGAGTTTCCAAACCTTGAGTTCTCTACATAAATATAACCACAGCGGAGAATGGGGTAGGAAAGATGGATGAATGAATGAATGAAAAAGCATTTGTTAAGCACCTACTATGGGCCAAGCACAATGTCAGGCACTAGGAATACAAGTATGAAAGTGAGGATTCTTCTGGCCTTCGAGGACTTTTCCTATTAACGGGGACAGACAACACATATAGGGCAGTGGTGGCCAAGGAGGAGTATTTTGGTTTGCAAGTTACGGGGATGGAAAGTGAGGCATAGATGACTTTCCAGGAGCAATGACAATATGAAACACTTGATGCTTGTACTATGTAGAGAGGCAGCTGGGAAGGTGCATGGGATGGGAGCCTGCGGCCTTGAGGCCACATGTGGCCCTCTAGGTCCTCAAGTGCAGCCCTTTGACTGAATCCATTTGGAGGACTTAGAGGGCCACATGTGGTCTCCAGGCTGCAGGTTCCCCATCCCTGGAGTAGTTGATAGAATGTTGGCTTTAGATTCAGGAAGACTTGAAATTGAATCCTGCCTCAGACACTTATCAGCTGTGTGACCCTCTTGGTCTCAATTTCCTTGTTTGTAAAAAGGGAGCAGTAATAGCAACCTTGCAGGGTTATTGTGAGGCTCTAGTGAAATAGAGCATGGACACCTGAACCTTAAAGCTCTATGTAAATGGAAGCTTTCATTATTACTACTACCTATCCAACAGAGTTGTGGAGAGGAGAGAATGTTGTCCATTAAAGGCCATAGACACATCAGCAGTTATGAGAAGGACAGAAGAAAAGCTTCTTCTAGTCCAGAGCTTCTTAATCTTTTTTTGGTGCCATGGACTTCTTGGGCAGTCTGGACCCTATCTCAGAATATTACTGTTAAATGTATTAAATAAAATACATAGGATCAAAAGGGAAACCAATTATACTGACCTCAGGTGAAGAATTTCTTCTCTAGATCCTGATTTTGCCTCTATTTATAGTTATATATTGCACTGAGGAAAAGGGAATGATCAAGGAATATTTAGAAGAGAGACAGTACCTGGTGTAAACAGGAAGGTACCTGCATAGGGCATGATGTAAAGTTCAGAGAAAGTGAAGGTCCCAGGAGGTTCTCACTGCTGGAAGAAGGGAACAATGGGGACAGAGGGAGAAGGCATTTGAAGCATGGTGGCCAAGTCCAGAGAGTCCAACCCCATCTACTAGGTACCTCCCTGCTCCCTTCTCTGCTTTTTGGTCCCCTCTCACGTGGCATCTTCATCCACTAGAATATAAGCTACTTGAGGGCAAGGATAGTCTTTCTTTTTCCTTGTATTTGTATCTCCACCCTTTACATAGTGGCTGGTACATGCTAAGGGCTAAATAAACGTTCACTTGACTTGATTGGGGAGTTCTTAACCTTTTGGTGTTTTGGAGCTTTTGTCAGCTTGTGGATTCCATCTCAGAACAACATTTTTAAATGCATAAAATCAAGTACATTGGATTACAGGACCAATTATATTAAAACATAGTTATTAACGTTTTAAAAGTTTATGAATCCCAGGTTAAGAATCCCCAGATCTGATGATCTCTAATTTTTCTTCTAGCTATAAACTCTATAATCCCCTGTAAGTGGACAGAATGTGAGGTGCACATGCCAAGGCTCTTCATAAAGAAAGTTTATTTAGCCTATGGCCCTTGGGAGCACATCAGCTCCCTCAGGGGAGGAGCTCACTGCTCAGCTGTTGGGGAAGCATTTTTTCTCATCTAACAGAGGAGAGTTTCTTCTGCCAGTGATTGAGGATTTTTTTTATCCTGGTCCTCCTTTCCAGGGACTGGTTGAGAAGATAGTTTAATTTTCATTGCGAGCATTTATAATTCTGAAATCAGCAAGCCCTACAAATCGGGACTTGATTTATTGTTTTGTTGATTGTCTATCCTTAGGAAAGTGACAGAGAATATTAACAATGTAGATTAAACTTAAAGTGTGTCCTGCATTCATTTCTACCCCGACCCACCCCAGAGGGCCAGCTGTTAAACATTTACTAGCATTTACTACTGTCTGGAAGGACCCATATTTTGCAGATGAAGAAAATGAAGCCTGGAGAGCTTACAGTGGTTTTCTTAAGGTCACATGGGTAATGAGTGGCAGGGCTGACATTTGAACCCAGATTCTTTGACTCTAGAGCCTTTTTCCATTCTGCTATGCTGATACTTATTTTTCCATTTTACAGATGATGAAACTGAGGTTCAGAGAAATTCAGTGACTCCCCTAAGGTCATGCGTCTAGTATGTCATGGAGCCAAGATCTTTTTGCTTTATTTGTATCTGAGAGAGCTTATCTCCTGGGTTAGAGGCTATGCTGTTCACGGAAGGGCTATAAGGCCATATGGCACTGAAAAAGGGGCCTCCTTTGCTTTTTTATTCATTCTTTTCTGTTTCAGGTGCAAGGAGTGGAATCTCTGACTTGGTCAGGAGAGTGAGCCACAAGAATCTGAGAGGCAGAATCTAGGTTGGGTGTTGCTGCCAGTCTATCACCAATCCCCCAAGGAACAAGGAATGATCTTTTGGAGAGACCGTTTGGATGGATTCCAATCTAGTGAAAGAACTCATCCAGCAATCATGCTGCATCTAGACATAAACCTGGTGGGGCCAATGCTATGTATGTATTGAACTAAGTTTTGAGCCTAATCCCTTATTCTGCCTATAGATCAGGGTGGTGTAGCGGGGTTATGCTCATTGGGAAAAATGCTTGTACATTTGTTCTTGCTCTATCTGTGAAGTAAATACCCCTTGGGAAAAGTTGTTGTTGTTTTTGTTATTCGGTTGTGTCTGATGCTTCGTGATCTCATTTGGGGTTTTCTTGGCAGAGATACTGGAGGGGTTTGCCATTTCCTTCTCCAGCTCATTTTACAGATGAGGAAACTGAAGCAAATGGGGCTAAGTGATTAGCCCAGGGTCAACCTGTAAGTGTCTGAGGCCACATCTGAACCCAGTCTTTCTGATGCCAGGCCTGGTACTCTATCCACTGCACCACCTAGCTACTCAGCATTACATGGAGCTGGGGTACTAGTTATGGCCTCCTTAACAAATAAAAGGGGGGAGTATAGCCAGTAGGGGCTAAAGTTGGCAAGAGTAAAGAACAAACAACCCAAACCCTTCAAGGTACCTGGAACCCAGATGGCAGATGTAGCAAGCATGGCTCTGGCAAAAGGTATAAAAGGACAGACACATCAATCTAAATAGACACAGACATGTCCACAGATAGAGATATAATCTCAGAGAGAGAAAGTGAGAGACAGAGAGAGACAGAGACAGATATGACAGAGAAAGAGAGAGGAAGAGAGGAAGAGACACACAGAGAGAAAGACAGAGAGAGAGAGAGAGAGAGAGACAGAGAGACAGAGAGAGACAGAGAAACAGAGACAGAGAGAGAGAGAGGAAGAGAGAGAGAGAGAGAGAGAGAGAGAGAGAGAGAGACAGAGACAGAGAGAGAGACAGAGACAGAGAGAGACAGAGACAGAGACAGAGGAAGGAGGAAGGAAAGAAAGAAGAAAGACAGAAGGAAAGAAAAAACCTTTTAGCAAATAAGTATAGTCAGGCAAAGTGAATCCACATGTTGAATTATGTCCAAAAATGTATGGCTCTTTCTGTGCCTTGAGTCCATTCCCTCTCTGCTGTGCAGTGAATGATATGCCTTGTCCCAGGTCCTCTGAAGATGTGGTTGATCATTGCATTAACCAGAGTTAAGTCTTCCAAAGTCATTTTTCTTTGTAGTGTTGGCTTTGTATGAACAGTTCTCCCGGTTCTCCTCATTTCTTTCTGCATCAGTTCATACTACCCAGAATTCTCTGGAATTGTTTCAATCATTATTTCTTACTGCAAAATATTATTCTGTTACATTCATATACCACAATTTGTTCATCCATCAGTTCTGTTCAATTTAACAAGTCTTTCAATGAGCCAAAGCTGCTCTCTGATTTGGAAAAAGAAGTCCATTGTCTCCAACATAATATTCTCTTGGTTTTGCTGTGTGCCTGTGAGTAGTGGAAGACCATGATTTCCAAAGAATAAAAAGCTGAAAATGACTTCAAAGTCAACAGAAAGACTCACAGTAGGTGGAAGCAGGTCAGCACATTAGTAGTTATGACTTGTTCTCCACAGGTGTCTTGTGTGTCCAGAAAATGAAGAGATTGGTGATGTAGTTGGAGTAAGAGATCATAGGTAGGCATTCAGAGTGTTGTACTGGCATTCCTGGGTGACCTTGGCTAAGTCATTTTCCTTCTGTGGGTCTCAGTTTCCTCATCTGTAAAATGAGAAGGTTAGACTAGATGGCTTTTTAAGGTGCCTTCCAGCTCTTAATCTCTAATCCTTAAGCAGATCCTCTGTGGCAGGCATAGGTGGGCAAAAATTGGAGAGAATGAGAAAATGTACTTTGGTTGTTCTAATATGCACTGGTGAGGTTAACTGTATCCAGGGTAAAAGGATAAGAGAGAGTGATTTATGATTTGATGATTTATTTAATTTATGATTTAGTTGGTATAGGGAATTCTTGGGGGAAGGAAATTTCCTCTATTAATGTACCTTCTTTGCAGTTTAGAGAACATTCCTAAGGTCATGCAGTCAGTATGTGTAGAGGTGAGACCCGAACCCAAGTCTTTCTGACTTCCAAACTGGCTCCCTATCCATTGAGTAGTGCCAGTTTTTAGGGGGAGGTATGCCTGCTTTCTTAGTATCATACTTTATTCATCTGGTGTCAGTAGGGCACAAGGGAGTTTTCCATTTAGCCTATTAAACACCAAAGACATTTGAAATGTTAATCATGTTGGATTGAAATCCTGCTGCCCGTGGTCCTGATTGAGGCAGCAGCCTTTCTGGTTCTGCATGAGGCTCTCTCCCTATAAACAGCAGATAAAATCAGGAAAAGCCATAACTTCTGGCTTGGTGCTTGTTACAGGCTGGCCAATTTTTAACCTGTTTCATGGGTATATTTCTTGGTAGCAGAGCAGAATGACTATGGAGGTCTATTGTTCTTGGGAGCCTTCCCCTGAGTGCTTCTGATCTGGACTGTGCTGCCCTGGGAACATAGTGCTCTGACCTGTGCTGGGGCTGGCCTGGGGTCTGGGGGGCAGACAACATGGAGGGCTTTGCCAATGACGAAGACAGCTGTGCTTTTGTCAACACCTTCCGAACCCTTTCTCAATCTCTTGGTTATGTTTGTTTTAGATGCCACTGTGTCCCTGGCAGTTAGAGGTAGTAGGATTCCAAGAATGCATCTGGGAGGGGAGCTGAGCTTAGAGTCAGGAAGACACAAGTTCAAATCCAGCCTCAGAAACTTCCTAGTTGTGTGATCTTGGCCAGGTCACCTAGCCTTTGTTTGCCTCAGTTTCCTCAATTGTAAAAAGGAGATAACAATAGCACCACCCTCCCAAAGTTGTTGTGAGGCTCAAATGAGATAATTCTAAAGCACTTAGTACAGTGTTTTAGCACATAGTAGGTGTTTTATCAATGGTAGCCATTATGATAATGATGATGATGATGATGATGATGACGATGATGATGAGACCCTAAACAGTGGGAGGAGGAAGCTAGGTTGCACGTGGATACAGTCCTGTTCTTGGAATCAGGAAGACTCATCTTCCTGAGTTTAAATCCTGCCTCGGATACTTATTAGCTGTGTGACCCTGGGCAAGTCACTTAACCTTGTCTGCCTCAGTTTCCTCATCTGTAAAATGAGCTGGAGAAGGAAATGGCAAACCACTCCAGTGTCTTTGCCAAGAAACCCCCAAATAGGGTCACAAAGAGTCAGACATGACTGAAAAATGACTGAAAAATAGTGGGAAGCTGTCATTCCAGCCGGACAATCCAGGTGAAATGGTGACATCCTCTCCTCTCTCAAGTTGTCCACACTCCAGAGCTGTTCTGGGTTACTTCCTGTTTAAAAATCACTGGACTGAAAAGTAAAGACAGCTTGTGAGAGCCAGGGGCCTTGGCACCTTTCTGCATTTTGCAAAGGTCAGGACAATTCTTGTCTCTGTCTCTACCAGGGAAGCGATTTGTCAGAAATTTGTGGCTGGGAGGAAGACCCCCACTTCCCACGTTCCCTTTCATCTTTATTTCTTCAGAAGCAGGTTTTTTCTGTCCTGTGCTCTGCATTGATAAAGGCTCCCTTCCTCTCCCCACCCTGAATAGAGTTCTGGTTTGACTTGGTTATTTTTAAGCCTGAGCAGCAGATGAGGTATGATAGAATGGGAATAACATTGGGAATCTGAAGACCTGTTTTAGTTCTGGGTCTGTCACTTACAGGGCAAAATAGAGGTGAAGACCTGGGTTCAAATTTGACCTCAGATACTTCCTAGCTGTGTGACCCTGGGCAAGTCACTTAACCTTGTTTGCCTCAGTTTCCTCTTCTATAAAATAAGCTGGAGAAGAAAATGCTAAACCACTCCAGCATCCTTGCAGAGAAAACCCCCAAAAGGGGTCAAAAAGTTGGACATGCCTGTAAATGACTGAACAACAGCTATCACTTACAATCTGCGTGACCTTGTGTAAATTACTCAACCCTTCTTGGCCTCAGTTTCATCACTTGTAAAATGAGAGCCTTGGACTAGATTGCCTTTTCCAATATATCCGTCAAATGATTGTGGAATCATGGAAGAAGACCGCAGAAGTCATTGAAAACAAACCCCAAATGTTACAGGTAGGGAAAATGAAATTCACAATGCTGAAGTTACTTTCCTAAGTTTACACACATGGTAAAAGGCAAGATCAGGGTTTGAATCCAGACCCTCTGATTCTAAATACAGTTGAGTGCTCTTTGTAATGCGCTTTATTATCATTCAATGAAGTTGTTTTCCACCGGGCGTTCAAGGGCTCTAGCACAACATCAGAGAGGTTTTCTGACCATGCATTTTAGACCTTTCAGATGCTTTCAGAGGACCAAGCCCTGGTGCATTTAGAACATAAAATCTTACCAGGGCCTGCCCCACTGTCCTATGATGATTGAGATTTTTCATTTTGATTAAAACAAACATTTTCTAAGGACTTACTATCTGCAAGGCACCGAGGGGAAAATTTAAAAAACTAAATCAAAGTCATCATGTGAACATCACATGAACCACCCTCCCCCTGCTCCTCATGAATCCATTGGACCTACTCTTTGCAAGCTCTTTGAAGGCAGGGCCTTTGTAGCCCCAGTGCCTGGCATCTAGTAGTCACTTAATAAATGCTCATTGGTTGGTTGACACAGAAAAATATACTCGCAGATAAGTAAAACAAGATAATTTGAGGAGAGGGAGAACAGGAACAACTATAGAGATAAAGAAAGGCTTTCTGTAGGAGGTAGCACATTAAAAAAAGCTAGGAATTCTAGGAGGCAGAAGGGAGGAGGGGGTATGCTCCAGCTGTGGCAGGAGGGGCATCCTGTACCACAGATAGAAGCCAGAAATGGAATGCTGAGTTAGGGGAACAGCCAATGGACCAGTTTGATTGGAATATCGAGGGTGCAAAGGAAAGTAAGGGGAAAACATCCTGGCCAGATCCAGATACGGAAGGACTTAAAATGCAAAGTTGAAGATTTTGTACTTAATCGTGGAGGTGATGGGATCCAGCGAAGGTTCTTGAGGAGGGTAATGACATGACCAGAACTGTATCTTAAGAACAGGGCAGTTTGGTCAGCGATGTGAAGGGGATATTGATGAGAGGGCTTAAGGGAAAGCCTTAAAGGAGGTTTTCCCTGGCCTTGTCACTAGATGAATTGGGACTATTTGCTGGAGTAGTAATAGCGGGCATACAGATTTAGGTTTAGCCTTTGGCTTGAATAACCAAAGAAAATATCTTCCCAGCACTATAGCTTTAGCAGCGTAAAACTGCACTGACTTTTGGGATGCCCTGTATAGGGATGGAGACTGGATTTAGAATTTCACTGGTCACAGGTAACTCCCAGGGGAGGAAACTCCCTCATCGTGAGGAAAGTGCTTTGCTATCATCCCCATTTTAGGGAAAAGGAAATGGGGGCTCAGAGAGCCTAAAAGCCTTGCCCACAGTCACAGTCACAGCTAGCTATGTAACCAGGATTTGAAATCAGATCTCCGGACTCCAAGTTCAATAATCTTTTATATTGACAAGAAGAAAAAGGAAAAGCTGTTTATGAGCAATAATCCCAGAGGTGAATCTCACCAGTCTTCATGAACTTGTGGCATTATAAGACTGGTGATCATTCAGTTCAACGTCCGTATTTTGTAGGAGTTAAAACTCCCAGAGATAAAGGGACTTGTCCATGGTCATAGAGCTAATTAGTCGAAGAGTAGGTTGTTCTGGTCTACCTAAGCCTCCTAACTTCTGGTCTAATCATGATCTCAACAAAGTAAAAGCAAAAATAAACCCAATTACAAGAGAGAATCAGGGAAACTACATTTTTTCTAAAAAGAACCATGGGCAACAAAGTAATATAAACAATTTTTACAGCAAATTTTTCTGACAAATACCTAATTTCTAAACTATATATGGAACTGAGTCAAATTATAAAAATAAGAGCCATTCTCCAATCAATAAATATTCAAAGGATAAGAACAGGAAGTTTTTGGAAGAAGTCATAGCTATCTATAGTCATAGGGAAAAACTTTCTGAATCATGATTGATTAAAGAAATGCAAATAAAACAACTCTGAGGTACCACCTTACACTTCTCAGAAATGAAAAATGCTGGAGGGGATAAGGGAAAATAGGTACACTAATGAATTGTTTGTGGAATTGTAGGCTGGTCCAATCATTCTGGAGAACAATTTGGAACTATGCCAAAGGGCTGTAACACCTTTTGACAAAGTAATACCACAAATAGGTCAATATCCCAAAGAGACAAAAGAAAAGGGAAAAAGACCTATCTGTACAAAAATATTTAAAGCAACTCTTTTTTCTCAGTGGCAAAGAGTTAGAAATCAAGGGGGTCTCCATCAGTTGGGGCATGAATGAACAAGGTGTGGTATATAATTGTGATAGGATACCATTATACTATAAGGAATGATGAGCAGGTTAGTTTCAGAAAAATTTGAGAAGACTTATATGAACTGATGCTGAGTGAAGTGAGCAGAACCAGGAGAACATCGCATGCAACAGCATCAATATTGTAATGATGATCAGCTGTGAAAGATGTTGATACTTTGATCAATACAATGATCCAAGACACTTCCGAAGGACTCATGATGAAAAATGCTCTCTACCTCCAGAGAGAGAACTGATGAACTCTGAGTAGAAACTGAAGTATAATTTTCTCACTTTATTTTTCTTGCTTTTGGGGGCAATATTACTAATATGGAAATGTTTTGCATGATTTCACATGTATAATAGATATCACATTACTTAATTTCTCAAGGGGTTGGGGAGGGCTGGGAAGGAGGTAGAGAGTTTGGAACTCAAAATTAAAAAAATAATGTTAAAAATAAATGATAATTTAAAATTAATAAATACTGCCTCTTCTGTTTTCTATCAAGAGTAAGCTTTAAGTCAGTGAAAAGCAGGTTCTTGCACACTGCTTTCCCTGGAAATTTTAAGAGGGATACTATTACTGGCTTGAACTAAGGTTGGCAGTCACCTAGCCTATTTGGATGCTAGATTGAAGCTGGGCTTTAAGGCGTCAAAGATTCAGGCACTATTCCGGATATGGACAAGCATCCAACTTTGGAGATACTATGGTGTTTATTAAGAAGTTTATGAGTTAATCAGGAACAAAAACAAAAGCACATGCATTTGAATGTCAGGATGACACTTCACCAGGAAGATGATGATGCTGGTGACCTGTACGACTCTTCCCAGGTGGGTGATTTCCTTATTGAGTCAGCTGCTGACCTTTAATTGTTGCTGAAAATGGACTCTGTTATTTGCCAGCTTGACTTGCCTTCTACCATGTATCACAGATGAGATTAAAGATAAGTGGTACAGGGAAACTAGAAAGGTGAGAATCTGGGAGAGACCGACTTGTTGGTGATTCATCCTGAAAAATGTGAGCAGGCAGAGGCAGAAATTCCAGGGGAAAAGAATGAGAGAAAGTGATGGCAGCTTGACATTGGCAAGATGATCCTCAGGGTAAAGGAATGAGGTGGAAGGAGATGACCCATCCCCCTCCCACAAAGAGGAAAAGTGCAACCCTCCTGGAGCCCTCTGCAGAGTGTGTGGTAAAATATGTAACATACAGTAGATGATAGGAAGACATGTCCATATCGTGGCTGGACACTTGTATAAAGGCACCCAGAAGGGGGAGGAAGAAAACATTTTATTTTTGTTTTATTTCTTTGGGAATTGCAAGGTTGGTTTCCAGGGAAGACAACTTCAAATTATTATCAATTTAATGAACATCAAATAAAATGAACACTTCCGTATACAAAGTAGTACAGAAAAAGAGGATTGTTCATGAAACTGCAACTCTCTCTTATGTATGGCTAGCTTTTCCTTTTAAGTAGGGATTTGGGGAAGGAACAAACATTAAGTGCCTACTATGTGCTTCGCAATGTACTAAGTGCTTTACAAATATTATCTCATTTGAAACTCACAACAACTCCAGGAAGTAGGTACTATTATGATCTTTTTACAGATGAGGAAACTGAGGCAAACAGCTTAAGTGAGTTGCTCAGAATCACGTAGCCAATAAGTGTCTGAGGTTGAATTGGAACTCAGATTGTCCTGCCTCCAGGCCCAGAGCTTTATCCACTGACTCTACGTATAACTTTAAGAAGGTGATTTTTTCTGTGACAAAAGGTTCAGTTCTTCCCCAATGAACAGAAGAATGTCAAAGAGACCTCATCGATGTCACAATCTCACCTGGTAGATTTCCAAGATGCTTGCACTAACCCACAATTTAGAGAAGATGTTGGTAAGTTGGTGAGTGTGTGGAGTGGGGCAGCCAAGTTGGTGGAGAGTCTTGACATCATGCCATATGAAGATGGGATTTTTATTCAGGTACAGTTTGGACTAGGTGGCTTCTGGAATGTTTTTTGACCCTGGGATTCACTGTTTATGTGATTCATCTCTGCAAGAGCCAGACTCTTATACCCCATCCCCTGCTTTCTTCCTGAATTCCAGTCCCCCATTACCAGATGCCTGCTAAACCTCTCCACTTGGGTGTCTTGTAAACATCTCAAATTTTCCATGTCCAAAGCAGAGTTTATTATATTTCCCCCAACTCATCCTACGTCCAAATATGCCTATTTCTGTTGAGGGCCCTATTGATTTTAGTCACTGAAGTTCATCCAGATGAGGAAACTGAGGCAAACAGAGTTATGTGACTTGCCCAGGGTCACACAGCCAGCAAGTGTCTGAGGCCAGAGATGAACTCTTTGAAGATGAGTCTTCTTTGATTTCAGGCCCAGGGCTCTGTGCACTGTGGCGCCACCTAGCAGGGAGTTCCCTAAATCACAAGTCCTGTTCTTAGCCTTATTATTCCCATGCTGTTCTATGCCTGCATATCACAGGATGCTGCAATCCCAACAATCCTTCCTCCTTTTCTTCATTAAAATGAATGATTTTCCAAAGATGCATGCTTAGATTCATGGTGGACATGAACACATTACAAATAAAGAGTTACAAAGAAGATGTGGCGTAAAGCGGTTTGACAAAGTGTCAAAAACTCTGAGTGTGGTCAGAACCAGCTTAAATGTAATTGGGAGTTACATTTTGCAATATTGCAAATTGTATGCAGTATGAAAATATTTAGTTTGCATAATTTTGCAAACTAAATAAAAATACAATATAACATAGATGATGTTAATTTGTGGTTTTTTTTTGTGTGTGTGTGAATACGCGGCCTGCAGGGATCCATTTCTATTTGAGTTTGATATCACTTTCTGTAAAGGATGTTATCAAAGAGATGTATGAGTGAAAAATAAAACGGATTGGGCACATGTTGAGAGCAAGGGATGACCACATGCTCAGCTGGTATCCTTTAGATGTCAAGAAAATATGAAGAAGGCCCATAGAATGATGGGTAGTAGATCTGTGTCAAATGGGAACTTACAGAAGGAAGAAAGGAGCTGAGCACTTATTAAGCTCCTACTATATTCCAGGCATTCTGCTAAGTGCTTCACAAATATCATTTCATTCAATTCTCACAGCATCCCCAGGAGGTAGGTGCTATTATGATCTCCACTTAACAGTTAAGGAAACTGAGTCAGTCAGAGGTTAAGTGATTTGCCCAGGGTCACACAGCTAGTAAGAGCCTGAGGTTGAATTTGAACTCAGGTCTTCCTGACTCTAGGCCCAGTGCTCTATCACCCCGTGCCACTCTCTGGGAGGCTCTGGACTAGTCCCACAGAATGGGCAGGCATGGATATATGCTGGATGGAATCTGCATCCCTGGAAGGAACTTCTACATCGATGAGAACACAGACTCATTTGAATATTTGAGGATGGTTAAATAACTTTTGTTGTGAATTTATATGTCCTCTGGTTGGTCTGGTAAATTATCATTCAGAGTGGATTCTGATCCACAGGATGCCTCAAATCTGGAGTAGTTTTCTAACTGTCCATGTAGGAGATTTTCCCCTTCTCTCCCTGGAAAGGTGATGCAATTTGCCCAAGGTGCCAATTAGTGGCAAAGTGGGAAGTAGAGACTTGAAATGGATCGCCCCCTCAGTAAATTGCCCACCATACTGGTGCTAGCATCCTTCCTGGGAAGTTTCTTCAATGCAAACTCCCAACGGAGGCCCTCCCCTTCCCCCACCCAGGACCTAGTCTTAGACAAAGCCTCCTCCTGTCTCCTCTTTGTGTGAGATTGGCAGGATCCCAGCCTGGAAGGTAGCAGCTTGTCCTTGCTCTCTTTGGCTGAGATTAGGTGTGAACTAAATAGCTGTTCAGGGCCAGGAGAGGTGTCAGGGAAGAATGATAATGAAGACAGCCTCAGAGGCAAAAGACCAGTTCAGATGTAACCACATGGATGGGTTGATTTTTCTAAGAAATACAGCAAATAGCAGTTTTCACCTGTTGTTTTTTCTTTTTTCCCTCCCACACTTGCCATACAGTCAAGTGTTTACAAGCTGTGAGTGGTTAGAGCCTGGTGACAAATATTTTGTGCAAAAAGGAAAGAATAAATGATTTCTTAGAATCACAGACATCAGATCTGGAAAGGACCTCAGAGCTCAGCTCATTGGACTCATTCATTTTGCAGAGGAAGAGGTGGAGGAATCCAGTTGGGGCCCAAAGTCACAGAGTTGGAGGGGACCTCAGAGGTCATTGAGTCCATCCCCCTCCACCATTTTGAAGATCAGCACAATGAATCCCAGAGAAGGTAAAAAATGAATTGAGAGCTAGGACGCCTTGTTTTAATCCTGAATCTGCAATTAAAATGTCACTTTGGGCAAGCCACTTCCTTCTTCTGGGCCTCTGTTTTCCTTGTTTATAAGATCAAAGAGTTGAATGAGATTCTCTCTGTGACCCCAATCTGACAATCAGATGCTTCTTGCTAGTTCTCTAAAATTATAGATAAAATGAAAGCCTCTTACTCAGGTGGTGCATTGGGTAGAGAATGGGGGATAGAGTCAGGAAGGCATGAGTTCGAATTCTGCCTCACACTTAACTAGTTTTGTGATCCTAAGCAAGTCACTTAATTTCTGTCTGCCTCAGTTTTCTTATTTGTAAAACCAGAGGGTTGTACTACATGGCCTCTAAGGTGCCTTTTAGCTCCAAATCTATGGTTCTGTAGAGGCAGCAGGTGGCATAGTTGATAGACCACTGGGTCTGGAGTCAGGAAACCCTGAGTTCAAATCTGCCCTAAGATACCTACTACTTGTGTGACATTGGACAAGTCATTTAACCTATTTGCCTCAGTTTCCTCATCTGTAAATGGGGCTAATAATCGTATATATCTCCCAGGGTTGCTGTGAAGATCAAATGAGATAACATTTGTAAAATTTCCTGGCACAGTGTCTAGCATATAGTAGATGCTATGCAAGCCTACAAGCCCGCCGTGACCTCTGGAGTACAATCTGAAATTGTAGACTAAAGCTATGTGGATAATGGTTTGCTGAAGGTGGAGTGGGGCCAGTGGAGCTTTGGCCCAGGATGGTGACATCTAGGTGGGTACTGTATATGTCTTCTCTGCTGGATTGCTTCCCTTACATCTTGCTTAGTGGTCTCCTGGTGAATATAGGAGTAGGGGGAGGCAAGCAGCTAGCTTCCTTCCTCCCAGGGCTTCAAACAAGACCCCCTGGGAGATAGGGCACGCCTTCTCTTAGCTTGATGCATCCACCATCACTTGCCTATCCTGGGTACCAATGCTGATCCTCCTACTCATGGCTCAATACTTTTCACAGCAGATGAAAGAATTCCTAGCCATGCTTCTGACTGAAGGCTTTTTTTCAATTGAATGGCCTCTGTGAATTGTGATGATTGTCCTGGATAGTTCTGTCATCTGCAGAGGGTGTCTGTAATTAGGCCGTTCTGGTATCTGGTGGCAGGTACTCGGGAGGCTTTAACATTGCTGATTGGTCCCTGAGCCTCAGTAACACCCCAGAGGGATGGTAATAGTGTGGTGAATTGTCCAATGGGGTGCGTTGCCAACAGATCAGGCTCCATGGTGCTGGGGTCTGTATGGAATGCACCAGACCTTCAGCTTTCAGTGCAGTGATTCAGATCTCAGGAGTTCCACAAAGGTGTCAAGCTGCAAAGACTTTTGAAATCTCATTCTTTCATTGACAAAGAATAGAAATAATTCCCTGTGGTTGAGCCCTGGAACAGAAGGGTTCTGCTTTGAAAGGAGTCCTACCAACAGTTTCATGAGATATAGTAAAATTATTATTATGCCTATTGACCAGAAGAAGAAACTGAGGTTCAAAGGTTGTGATTAAACAGAGTAACAGAATTGGAAGGAATCTGGGAAGCCATTTAGTCCAAACCTCTTCCATCACCCCACCCCCATTTTGTAGATAAGCTCACTGAGGCCCAGAGAGGGAAGGTGATTTGTCAAAGTCACACAGCTAGCAAATGTTTAAGCCTGGATTTGGACTTTGTCATCCTGACTCCAAATGCCATGCTCTATGCACTACAACATGCTGCCTCAGCACAGAGAAGCATGCCTTCCCTGTATCATCCCCATTTTCTCATTTGGGCCAGGGCTGCATGAGAAAGAGATAGTTTAGCTTTCAACCCCTAAGTTGCACACAGGTCCATTTTGGTTGAGTGTGAAACCAAATATTTTTCCTAGGCTTTTGCCTTTCAGGAGGCATTGTGGTACACCAGAACTCAGACTGACCTTAGAATCTGAAAGACTGGGGGCTCGGGCTTGGGATCTGCCACTAGCTAGGGATGTGGTGTTGGTCAAATGGCTTAGCCTCTCCAAGACTCAGTTTCTCCATCTGTAAATTGAGGACAATAACAACTTGCATTTCTACATATTTTCCTCATAACAAATAGCTTACTGTTATAGGTAATTAAAATATATTCTTCTCATCTATAAATGGAGGAAACTAAGACTGAGAGAATAAATGATTTGACCCAGACCACAGGAGTCAACCTAGAATTGTAGGATTTAGAATGGGAAAAGACCTTGGAGGTCATCAAATCTAACCCCTTCCCCTTTTACAAGTAAGGAAACTAGGGCACAGAGGGGTTTAATGACTTCCCCAGGGTCACACTGACACTCACTAAGTATCTGAAGTGGGATTTGAACTGAGCTTTAATTGTTAGGAAATTTTTTTCTTTTTATCAAGTCTGAATTTCCCTCTTTGCACCTTCTGCCCATTGTTCATCCTTCTGAATGAATAGGGACTGAGCTTACGATGTCATTGGTTTGGGAAACTCCTAGAGTTATTCTAGAGGGAACTGTGGACCACATTTGGGAAAATCCAGGCTGAACCTAGCATTAATGTATTTAGACATGTTCCTGAAGTAACTCCATCAATCCCTCCACCACTCCCTGATCAATTAGATGAGCTGTCTAATTAAGCTGGAGAGATTACAAGGTTTGGGGGCATTAAAGGGACATCTCTCTATTGATGAATCAACAAGCATTTATTAAGTCCCTACTGTGTGCTAGGCACTGTGCTAAGCACTGAGGATACAAAGAAAAGCAAAAGTTTAAACAGTCTCTGCCCACAGGGAGCTCCCATTCTAATCAGGGAGATGATATGCGTATGATGATGTACACATAAATTATATACAGTATAACTGGATGGTAATCGCCGAGGAAAGGTGCTAGATATTGGGACATGTCCAGGAGTGCCTTGATGAGAGGATGAAGGGAATTCCAAGGTGATTGGTTGACTGAGGCTCAAAAGGATGGTCAGAGGAGCTGCCTCTCTCTGATCTCTTAAAAGGAGTTAGGAATCCAACTTTTTTCTTTCTTCTCGACCACCTTTCTCCTTTCCCCAGAGTTCTTCTTTTGGAGTTTACCATGTCTATGCCTGTGGGTGGAGTAGATGAGAAGATTTCTTCCTCTTCTCCCTTCTTATGCCCAATGGCTAATAGAAACTTGTCATAAAAGAACATGGGGCTCAGGTTACCCCAAAGGGAACTTCATCTATTCAACTCCTGTCCCCCAGTCTCTTGTGTAGAGAAGGGAAAATTCTGATTTCCCAGGCAATAAGTTCTCAGACTCTAACCTTCTAGCCAGAGAAGGGAGATTTCCTGAGTAGCACCAGCCTTTGGGAGGTGGGCAAAAGGCAGGTTGCCTCATTGGTAATCCCAAGTTAAAAAAATTCCCAAGTTTGTGAATTTGAGCACCAGCCTCATAGAGGAAAAAGATTTATTTAATCTCGTGCTTCCTGGAGAAGCAGAGGGTCAGCAATGTAACTCTGCAAGTGAATAATTAGAGTCACAGCAAAGAAGAAACGAGGAAATGATGCCATGGAATCTCATTATACTTATTCTTCATCAAAACCACCAGAAAAAAAAAAACCACCAGAGACCCTTGTGTTACTGACTACATAGAGCTGTTGGGAGAAAATGGCTTTATAAACCCCAAATCACTTTCCAAGTGTGAGTTCTTTCTACTTCAAGGTCATAGAGAAAATGCTATTTCCAATTCAAGGCAAATGCTCATTGCCTGTGACTGTGGCTCAGCCCAGTCTACAAGCTGGTTTGCAGAATTGACAGAGTTGACTGGTTTATGAACAGCTGGGGAAGAAATCAGTTAATCAATGAACATTTATTAAATGCTTACTATGTACCAGGCACTGTGCTAAGTGCTGAGGATTGTTGTTGTTTGTCCTTCATTCTCGAAGAGGATCATGACATCAGGAAGGTGATTCTGTAACTTGCAAGTGAATTGAATTTAAGTGAGGGAGGGCTGTGCAAAGTCATCAACCTCACTTTCTCCTCCAGAGCCATCTGGGTCCAGCGCAGGATATAAATCAGGATGGCTAGAGATGGCCCCCAAGTGCTAGGGATACAGAAAGAGACAAAAGATAGCCCCTGTCTTCCAGGAGCTTATAATCCGATGGGAAAGATAGCATTCAATAGGAAATAATTAACAAAAGGAAGGTACTAGAAGGAAGAGGGATTAAGAAAGATGTCTTTGGAAGGTAATGTGGCCTGTGGGAAAGATGACTGAGCTAGATTCCACTCAGAGCTCTGCCTGTTCTGAGTTCCTCTGTGATCTTGATAAAATCACTCAACTTCTTGGTAGTCTCAGGTTCTTCCTCTGTAAAATGGGCAGATTTTACCATTCTCCCCCATTTTACCATTTCTCCTTCATAACCTCTGTTTATTGATAGATAGAACTGAGTTTTGAAGAGGAGGGCAAAGACAGTGTGCCATCATGGGAAAAGACTAGAGTGAGAAGAACCAAAGTCAAGTCCCTTCATGTATATTTACTGTGTGACTCTGGGAAAGTCAATTAACTTCTCTGGGCCACAGTTTCTTCATCAATACAATGATAAGATTTGCACCACCTACCTTAACAGAATGTTGAGGAAAACTCTTTGTAAGTCTTACGCACGCTATAAAAATGTGAGTTGTTGTTATCATCACAACTAAGTCCTGAAGAATAAACCCCCGGAAGTGGCCTCATGTATTTGAATTCACCCTATTTGAAACTATATTGTGTACAATATGTTAATTGGTACCAGCCCAATGGAAATATGCAGTGTGAGTTTGAATAATATGTCAACTTCATGGAATCCGTTACTCACACTAACCGAGACTTAGTAATATCCCACACTTGTTTCTAGCTATAATGCAGCTATTCACAGAAGTGATCATACCTGAAATCCCCAATACAACTCAACTGAATTTGCCTCAGATGGCCCAGAATTATTAGTTAAGGCTCTGGTCAGAAAGACTGGATTTGGTTTTCAAATCATCCTGCCCCTGATGCTTGGTAGCCATGGGGTCCTGGGCAAGTTACATGACTTCTGAGTCTCTGAGACAATTCTCCAAGACTGGTCTACTAAGTCAGCTTCAAGAGAAAAGATAGCTATGGGTTGGAATAGACCCTTGATGCATTCCTTGTGATTGAGCAGGGAGCTCTGCACATGTCCTCACATCTTGGCTCTAGCCTGTATTGTTTGGCTCTAAGTTCATTGTTGTTCAGCCATTTTAGTCATGTCTCATGCTTCACAATCCCATTTGGGGTTCTCTTGGCAAAGATACTGAAGTGGTTTGCCATTCCTTTCTCCAGTGTGCTCTCCATTTCACAGATGAGGAAACTGAGGTGAACACGGTTAAGGGACCTGCCCAGAGTCACATAGCTAGGACGTGTCTGAGACCAAACTCAGGTCTTCTTGACCTCAGGTCTGGCATTCTACCCACTGTGCCACCTAGCTGTTCTCGTTCACACAGATGCATTCATGGGCTTGCACTCCAACTTTGGTTTGCATTTAGAGATAAAAAAATAATAATTTTCTCTTCTCCCTGCTCTTTTCCCAAGTCCTGGGGAGGGGTAGGCTGGGCTTGGCGGATAATGCATTTGGCACTTGGACAAGGACTGAATGACTTACTTGATTAAGTGTGATGCTTTCAACATCTTCACTCGGAAGATGTTGATGTAGTTGAAACTACAAGAAATTTGTCCACAAAATGTGTCACTGCCATGAAAAGGATAGTTTATTTCCCAGGAACATAAGGATAAAATAGAGATGGAAAGAGAAAGGGAAAAAGAGGAAGAGGGGTAAAGGGAGGAGAAAGGAAGAGACAGGGACCGAGAGAGAGAGGCCAAAGAAAACCAAGAGGTGTGTGTGTGTGTGTGTGTGTGTGTGTGTGTGTGTGTGTGTGCATTGCTGTCATCAGTTTTTAGCCCCTCATGGAAGCTCCTTGTTATCCCTCTTATAGATGCCTCCCACACAGACAGCCCTGGACCCAATTTTCTTCCCAGTGGTCTAGACCCCTGCCCATAGCTTCCTGAGTGGCCCTCTCAGAAGCACAGTTCCAACTGTAAATATGATATGTGGCTGTAAGAACATTTGAATGGTAATACTCAGGCAATTACTTTCTTTTCAAGATCATTAAACACCAATCGGACTTGTAGTTTAATAGGACTGCCAATGTATTTAATGGGGGGCAGTAAAGGGTAGTTTTTTTTTCTAATGGATGAATGTTTATATTATTATCCATCCTGAGAGATGGCATTAGGGAAGGCTGGCTAGTGCTATGGTGTACTGCCTCAGTAGCTATCACCCTAGGACTCCATTTTCCTTCCTCCTCTATTATTGCATCTTTCAAACATTTAGGAAAAATGACAATCAACATAAATGGTAGTAACCCCCCTCCCCCAACACAGTCCACCCACACCTGGCAAACCTAACTGCCAGCCAGGAGGTTCTGATGGCAGGGGGATGGAGGCAAGTGTAAATGAGCAGTGCCTTTATATTAAGGGCTTTGCTCTGACTCACTTCTGAAACTTGTTCTTAGAGATGTAACAAGGGTAAGGCAACTAGAACTTTGCCCAAAGGTGCCCAAAAGTGGAGGATCTGACAGCATTTTACTCCTTTGGCAGGTACATAGAACTGAGATTGGTACCTAGTTAGCAAGAATAATTTGTTAAAATAAGAAATTACCAGTCTGGTACTATTCCATGTCCCTTAGTGGACTCCACTCTGGCCTAGCCTTGTCCTGATCCCTAACCCAGCATGAACCCTGTGTGTGTCTTGAAGTCTCTGCCCGTGGGGATGATGCTCTGAGGTGTCTATGTTCACTCCATGAGGAATTGTCTTAGTATCTCTTTCTTTATGTAGCTTTATGTCCTGAGGTCTGAGAGCACTGCTCTCTCTCTCTCCCTCGCCCTTCCATCCTTCCTTCCTTCCTTCCTTCCTTCCTTCCTTCCTTCCTTCCTTCCTTCCTTCTCTGTCTCTCTGTCTCTGTCTCTCTCTGTCTCTCTCTCTCTCCAAGTCCTCTCCCAACCCTCACCCTCCCTGCAATGGAAATTGATTTACTGCTTGCCCTGGACACCAGAATCACCAGATACAGCTCTTCCTCATTTCCCTGTTGTTTTTGGTGAGCATTTGTTCTGGTGTGAGTGAAACTGGAATGAATGCAAAAGCAGTAATTAAGCACTCACTGTGTCCCAGGCACTGTGCTAAACTCCAGGGACCATAATACAAAAAATTCACAAAATATACAAATGTATCACACACAAAATTAAAAAAAGCAAGGCAGTCCCTGACCTCAAAGTGCTTATGTTTTAATAGCAGAAGACAACACACATAGATGAGTGGTGGCCAGAGCAGAGAAGTTTTGGCTTGGGAATTAACAGGGTTGGAGAGTTAGAGACAGAACAAATCAGCCAGCAAGCTCTAGCTTCCTAAGCATGTGTAGGATAGCAGAGCCTGGAGAAGACAGGGGAGCTTCTACTGTGTTTTCTGGCTTGTGTATAGAAGAGCTTCTTAAAGTCCTTGTACAATTCAGATGCAAATAATTTAGGTTTGTAAATTTGATGGACATGAACCACAACAAATTGACAAAAGTTTAGAATAGCTTCACCACATCCTTGTATATAGCGTTTCCAATTCAAATGCTGTGATAAGGTCAAGGGCACAGGCTGTGTCATTTCATATCTTTGTAAAAGCAGTAATAATAAGGATGATGTGAGCAACACCTGGAAAATTATACAGAAACAGTTGGAAGTAAGCTTAAAAGGGGACACAAAGATGCAGACCAATTTTGTAACTACCTGGTTAAAATGAAAGTGTACATTTAAAAAAGCCTAAGTGGTAAAAGTTTATAATTTCATGTCGTTATTTACTTTTAATCTTAATTACGTATTTGAAGGCTTGGGTTTGCTGATGGAAGCTTGTAATAAAAAAATCCATCTATTCGGTAATAATTTTTTTAATGTGACGAGGAACTGGGCATGCTCTTTGGCTCCCTGGGATTTCCATGTGCCCCGGTTTAGCTCTGAAAGATTTGTGCTTGAGGCTAGCACAACAATCTCTTACGAGTCTCTCTAGCTAGTGGAATGTATCAAAGAAGATTGATGACCAAACTGGGAAGAACAGATCACTCTGTGGCTCTAAAGAGGAAAGAAAGAGCTTTCAGTTTCTTTTGAGGTCATCTTTATTGATGTGATCACCTTCATTGAGGTGATTATCTCTTTATTAGGATATGGCCAATATCAACTCTTCCTCAGACTTCCATTTCAAGGGGGAAGAGTTTTTCTCCCTTCCTGACTCTAGGAGTAGTGATAGTTTATAGTAACAATACATACATGCTCATTGCTTGTCTAAGTGAGCCTGACATTGGCTGTCTTTTTCCCTTGTTATTTCTTTCCTTGAACACAGGTGACCAAACAATGTTTCTAAGAGATGGACATTTATAGTCACGGTGGCTGGCTCTTTATGGTCCTAGTTTCCTCAAAGATCCTGAGATGATGCCAGATGCCCAGCAGGAAGCACTACCTGCCTCAACACCATTTCTTTGAGTATATGACCACTAACAGGAGAAGGTTGCTTCTGAAAAGACCAAGAGGACCCAAGCCATTCTGAGATAGCCAGAAAATCAGGATTTTTTTCAAATTGCCCAGCCAGTAAAGATCTGAAGTATATGTGACATTTCTCCTCTGGTTTCACAGAGTTGTCTTTACAGTGTGATGAGAATCTGTTTTATGTTGTAAATATTTTTAATATGTTCTTATGAGTCTTTTGTGTTTGAAGCATTTCTTTTGTGATATAGGAAATAAATAGCTATACTATGACTGATATCTACTTTGTATATTTTTCTAGGAGGGACTCTACTAATCCTTTTTTAGTGGACACTCTAAACATGAACCATACCTAAGCTTTTTAAAAGAGATTTTTTCCAGATCCTGAAGTGGGAATACCATAAGGAAGTTTTCCAGGGAAATGAGCTTGAGAGTAAAAGAAAGTCCTGACTTCCTTATTAGAGGTCAAGCCACCCTCAAGATGAATTCAAGTTTGATGTGAGTTCATACCTGGAACCCTACATCTCCATCCATATTTATATCTGTATCTGTATATATCTGTATCTTTATCTGTTTCTATATCTACATCTGTATCTTTATCTGTTTCTATATCTACATCTATGTCTTTATCTTTATCTGTTTCTATATCTGTATCTGTGTCTTTATCTGTTTCTATAGCTACATCTGTGTCTATATTTTTGTATGTATCTATATCCATCTCTCTTTACCTCTCTTCTCTCTTCTCTCTCTCTCTCTCTCTCTCTCTCTCTCTCTCTCTCTCTATCTCTCTCTCTCTCTCTCTCTCTCTCTCTCTCTCTCTCTCTCTCTCTCTCTCTTAATTTCTCTGGGTATATATTATTCCTTCCCTTCCCCAGTAGAACGGAAGGGCCTTGAAGTCATGGGCTATTTTGTTTTGTCTTTACATCTACAGCTCCCAGCATAGCACCTGGCACACACTGGTTATTTCATACATGCTTATTAAATTGAATTGGATTGGATTGGATTGAGTACCTCTAAGGCAGAAGTTCTTCACCTGTGGACTTGATTTTTTAATATTTGAGTAACTATATTTCAATAGAATGGATTTCCTTTGTAATCCTATGCATTTGTTCTGAGAATGGATGCATAGGCTCCACTAGATTGCTAAAGGGGTCTGTGCCACAAAATGAAGCTAATAACCCCTGTTCTAAAGGAACACATGCTCAAATACTTTCTGGTGGACTGTCCTGTGGGTCACTTTTGGTCTAGTGGATAGTAGGGGTTTTGGGATACAAAACAGTCTTTTTTTTTTCAGGTATAGCAGGGCCGACTTTATGCATAGGCTGAGTAGGTGACTCTATATGCTACTACTTTGGGGATTCTGGGAAGGCTCCTATCCTAAAACTATTCCCCCCACTGAGATCTGAATTCTATTTGTTGTTGTTCATCCTCGTTCTTGAAGAGGACCAATGACATCACAAGGGTGATGTCTTGACTTGCCCATGAATTGAATATGAGTGAGGCAAAGCTGTGAAAAGTCATCAGCCTCACTCTCTCCTCCAGAGTCATCAAAGTCTAGTGGCAAGAGAAAGGTCAAGATGACGGTCAATAGCCCAGGCTGCAGTGGGTGACCTTGGCCTTGAATTATTTATTCCATGCTAAAAGGCTCAAACTATCTCTTAAAGAGAGGAAATCATCGACTGAAGTTCCTACTAGGGTTTAAATGACTTATATCAGGACCCTTCACAAGAGCAGAATTCTGGAGGTATGGTAGGGACAGAGGGAAGGGAGAACACAGAGGCACTGGGGAGGTGGTAAAGTGAGGGTGAAGGGCATTGAAAGAGGAGACAGAGGTTCCTAAAGCCCACCAGTTCATAAAAGGCACCTTGATCTTACATTACCTGTCTCTCCCTCCCACATCAGGGGCTACTTGGGCAGTTATTCATGCCTATGAATGTGAGTCAACCTGGAGAGGCTTCACTGAAGGAAACAGGCAGAGCCCACATACCTCAAGCTTTCTCAGGCAGAAAATTGGCTCATTTCAGGGGTGTTACCTGTTAACTGCTTGTAGTGATAATGTCGAAGTTTGTAGTGGTAGAGACCAAGTCATGTGGAACATGGAGGTGAGTGGCAAGGGGGTGAGACTCCCTGCCCTGCCCCACATTTATGGCTTATACAACGCCATCAGTTCCCTAAGGCTGAACTCCCCCTTGGCTTGAGGATCGTGTCATTTTCATTCATTCATTCAGTCAATTGATTAGTCAGCAAACATTTTTTACCCCTTTCTATCATCATAGATATAGCACTGAGCTTGGAGTCAGGAAGACTCATCTTTCTGAGTTTAAATTCTGCCTCAAACACCAGCTGTGTGACTCTGGGCAGGTCACTTAACCCTGTTTGCCTCAGTTTCCTCATCTGTAAAATGAGCTGAGGAAGGAAATGGCAAATCACTTCAATAGCTTTGCCAAGAAAACCCAACAAGGTTCAGGAGGAGTCAAACATGACTGAAATCCAATTGAACAACACCACCTGCAATGTCATTGGCATAGGGAATTTCTGGATGTGGACACTTCCTGTACTAAAGCAGACATGGATAGGGCAGTCTAAGGCACTGAGAGGCTAAAGACTTGTCCAAGGTCACTCAGCCTCTGGGTGTCAGAGGTGGGATTAGACCCTCTTTCTGACTCTAAAGACAGCTCCGTGTCTAATATACCAGATTGTCTCTCGTTTTATTTTTAAAAAATTCACCAACTATTTATTAGGTACTTACTGTACCATGTATCAAGGCACTGGGAATACTGTCCCAGAAACAAAAATAATTCTTGTGTTCAAGGAGTTTACATTCTATCAGAGGTGGGGAACAGCACGTACACATTAAATAAAGACATCTCTGTGGTGGGGGGAGAGGAAGGAAGAAAAAAGGGGAAAAAGAAAGTTACACGATAACTTTATTATATATTTAAAAGGAATAGAAAGTTGTACATAATAGATTTGCAGTTTCACGTACAATCATCTTTGTTTCTATTCTACTATGTTAGGGAAATGCTTGTTTATTTCTTAAGTTCAGAATAAAATAAAAAAATTTATAAAAAAGACAAAGTTGTTTTCTTCCCCCAGGGTGTGTGGGAGGATTAGTAACTAGTTGATTTAAGAAAAGCCTAATGTTGGAGGTGGCTCACTCAGCTTCAACTGAGCAAGGAAGACAGGGATTCTGAGAAGAGGTGAGGAGGCTGGCCATTCCAAGCCTAGAGGACCCGCAATAGGAGGGATCTGAATCTAGCTCTTTCTGACTTGGAGCTTAGTTCTTTATCCAGTAGGCTGTACTCTCTTACCTAACCGCTAACATCTGAATCTGCAGCTTACCATATCTATGACCCTGGGAAAGTGACTTTCCCTCTCTGGGTCTGGGTTTCCTCATTTATTAAAATGAAGGGGTTAGTTTAGATGGTATCTAAGGTCTCTTCCAGCTCTGAACCCTGGGATTTGTAAGCAGTAAACTCTGGGCATCATCTGCCTATATTCACCCACATCCCCTCCTCTTTTCCTCTTCGATGAATGTCTCTCAGAGCTAAATGCCTTAGGCAGGGATCAGGTTTAATTCTGGGCCCCACCCAAAACCAGTGGGAGGGAGGGTTTTAGGAGCATCCTCTCTCCCACAAGAATCTCGCTGTTTTGGCAGGAGTGAAAAGCAAGGGATAGAGACAGAAGTTATTTCAGGGGGGGAATGGATAGGACGTGGTGAGACTGATTGGATGTGAATGAATGAATACAAGACAATGACATTCCATATCACAGCTCTGTCATCATAAATTTAGAGCTGAAAGAGATCTCAGAGGTCACCCAAACCACCCTCCCCCTCATTTTACAGATGAGGCTCAGAGACACTTGCTCAAGGTCACACAGGTAGTGTCAACGGTGGGATTCGAACCCAGGTGCTATGACTCTGAAGCCAAGGTTCTTTCCACTATTAAACTCTTCCTCTCAAAAAGGTGCAAACACATAGGAATGCCAGGTTCTGGTCATTCACAGAGGGAAATCCCTTTTGTGAACAATGCCAACAAAAACAACTCAGATTTCTGGATCATTAAAGGTTTGTGAAATTGCTTTCCTCTAAGCAGCCTTTTGAGGTAGGCAGTGAAGATGTAATTGTGCTTCACCAGATGAGGAAAGCAGGCTTCAGAGAGTAAGTCCGAGGCCTCGCAGCCTGTAAAGCTAAGCCAGGATTTGAAGGAATCTTTTGGTCTTGGGTCCAG
This sequence comes from Trichosurus vulpecula, assembly GCF_011100635.1. NCBI lineage: Eukaryota > Metazoa > Chordata > Mammalia > Diprotodontia > Phalangeridae > Trichosurus > Trichosurus vulpecula. The sequence goes on from NC_050578.1 coordinate 243,363,936, forward strand.
CTCTCTTTCCATGGAGTGGCACCAGGATGCCAGGAAATGATTCATGCACATCTCAGATCCTGAAACAAGTGATTAACTCTGGTTGGGGAGTCCGAGGATCTGGCTTTAACCTCCAGCTTTGTTCTTGAAGCAAGGTGCTATAGAATAAAGAAAACTAAACTTGGAGTCAGAGGTAGAGGTTGTTCAGTCGTTTTTTCAGTCATGATTCCATTTGGATTTTTGTGGGGTTTTTTTTTTGGGCAGAGATACTGAAGTGGTTTGCTATTTTCTTCTCTAGCACATTTTACAGATGGGGAAACTGAGGCAAACAGGGTGAAGTGACTTGCCCAGGGTCACACAGCTAGTAAGTAGTGTCTGAGGCCATATTTGAATTCAGGTCTTCCTGACTCCAGACCTGGCTCTCTAACCACTATGGTGCCACTTAGCTGCCCACTGGAGTCGGAGGACCAGAGTTCAAAGGCCAGCTCTGCCACTTACTAGTTCTAGAACATCAGACAAATCTTTGAACTTCCTGGGCCTCCAGGAACAAGAGGGCAGGACTAGATGACTTCTAAGCGCCCACCATTAAGATCCTTCCTTGTGTGGCCTTGGGCAAGACACTTCCCACTTCTGGGCCATGGTTTTCCCATCTCTGGGTAGTGAGGATAGGAACCTTTTCCCTTGTGTTAGGGTTGCGAATGCAACCTAGAAGAGTGGCTGGTGGTGACCCCCCAGGTTTATGTCTTTCCTTTTCTATCTTTCTAGCACTTTCTGAAAGTTTCTTCAAGTCTCAGGGTAAGTTGTCTGACTGACCCTTGGGATGGTGAGGACATGATTGGAATAATGGGTATGATAGAATTTGGAGAGGTAAATGGTCTTCAGTATTAAAAAAAAAACTCAAAAAACTTATGGAACAGAGCAAACTAAAGACAGCCCTTTACATGTATGACCCATATGGACTGACAGATGTGCAGGAGAAGAAGAGACTCTCTGGACTTAAGGTCTGGAAAGAACTGGCCTCTGACAATTAATAGGTGTGTGTGTGTGTGTGTGTGTGTGTGTGTGTGTGTGTGTGTGATCATAGATAAGTTGCTTAATCTCTGATCCTCAGTTTTCTCATCTGCAAACTAAAGATAAAAACACTTCTAGTACCTGTCTCACAGAGTGGTAAGGCTCAAATGAGATAATGGATGAAAAGTGCTTCGTGATTAGTCCAACCATACTGGAGAACAATTTGGATCTATGCCCAAATGGCTACAAAATTGTGCTTGCTGGAGGGGCAGCTAGGTGGGCAGTGAGTAGAGCACCGGCCCTGAAGTCAGGAGGACCTGAGTTCAAATCCGACCTCAGACACTTGACACACTTACTAGCTGTTTGACCTTGGACAAGTGACTTAACCTCAATTGCCTTCCCCCCTCAAAAAAAAAACTGTGCATGCTTTGACCCAGCAATACCACTACTAGACCCCAAAGAGATAAAAGAAAAAGACCTATATGTAGAAAAACATTTATAGCAACTTTTTTGTGGTGGCAAAGAATTAGAAATTGAGAGGATTCCTATCAACTGGTGAATGGCTGGACAAGTTGTGGCATGATTATGAAGAAATACTATTGTACTGGAAGAAATGACAAGCAGGATTGTTTCAGAAAAACCTGAGAGGACTTATACAAACTGATATAAAGTGAAGTGAGCAGAACCAGAAGAACATTGTACATAGTAACAGCAACATCGTAATGATGATCAGTTGTGAGACTTAACTACTCAGATCAAATACAATGATCCAAGACAATACCAAAATGAAATATGTTCTTCATTTCCAGAGAGAGAATTGAAGAACTCTGAGTGCGGATTGAAGCATATTTTTTTTCACTTTTTAAATTTTTCTTGGTTGTTCTTTTCTCTTTTTTGCAACGTAGCTGATATGGAAATATAGTTTGCATGACTTCACATTGAAATTACATTGCTTGCCTCTCAATGGGTGAAGGAGGTGGGGGAGGGGTAGGAGCAAGGAAGAGAATTTGGAATTCAAAATTTGAAAAAGAATGTAAAAAATTAATAAACTTTAAAAAGGTTTAAAAGTGTTTCACAAAACTTAAAGGGTTTCAGAAATATCTGTTGTTATTTAAAAATAATTCTTAACTTCCCTAAGTTCTTGGAGGAGGTAACCCCAACTCCAGAATGTCCATGAAAGTCTAGAGGGACTGTATCAGTCCTCAGGGAAGGTGGCATCCACCACAGGGAAAAAGGTTTCTTGACCATTTATGGGCTCAAGTACACATACTTTTCTTTATTGTATGTAATAAATCTGTCCTATATTTCTTGGTCTTGTTAGTTTGTTGCTTGCAAGGTAATTGAGGACAACTACTTGAAAGCTGGATCAAGTAGGTGGTGCAGTGGATAGAGCACTGGGCTCAGAATCAGGAAGACTCACCTTCATGAGTTCAAATCTGACCTAAGAATCTTACTAGCTGTGTGACTCTGGGCAAGTCACTTAACCCTGTTTGCTTCAGTTCCTTATCTCTAAAATGAGATGGAGAAGAAAATGGAAAACCACTCTGATACCTTTGCCAAGAAAACCCCAAACATTGTCAGAAAGAGTCTGGCATGATTGAACAACACATGAAAGCTAGAATTCACATGTTCTTGGAGAAAACCTTGGAGAAAGAAAGGCACTACACTATCTTACCTGGCTTACGTGATTTTACCATTGAAGCTAATAGTTAACAACAAAAACATTTACAGAGTGTTAACTATGCTCCAGACCCTGTGCTAAGCATTTTACAATTATTATCTTATTTGATTCTCATCCCTGGGAGGTAGGTACTATTATTATCTCCATTTTACAGATGAGGAAACTGAGGCAAACAGGGGTTAAGAGACTTGCCCAGGGTCACACAGCTAGTAAGTGTCTGGGGTCCCATTATTTGAACTCAGGTCTTCCTGACTCCAGGCCTGACTCTATTCTCCTCGTTGAAAAGCTTTTCAGATAGAACTCTGGTTCATACGCAGTATCTTGCCTAGATCATAGAAAGTGCTTAATAAATGCTTGTTGATTTGTCTCAGTGTTAGTCCAGAGCCTGGGTGTGGCCTTTTGACTGAGTCTAAGTTTTACAGAACAAATCCTTTTATTAAAGGGGATTTGTTCTATGAAGTCTGGATTCAGCCGAAGGGCTGTATTTGAGTACCTAGAGGGCCACACATGGTCTTGAGGCCACAGGTTCCCCACCCCAGCCCAGACCTTCTGTTCTGAGTGATAAATTACATGTAAAATGAGAGGCTGGAATGAGATGATATTTTAGGTTCCTTCAAGCTCTAGATTGTGCCATCAATTGATGATCCAGGGTAAATAGAGAAGCCCAGGGAGCACAGTCATTGTGAACTATGAACCCAACATATTGTCTCTTCATCAGAGCAAATCTTCAGGGGTTTGTGGGAAACAAAACTCTCATTTTGCCCCCTTCCCTAGTTCTTCCCTAATTCTACTCTCCCCACTCAAATGGCCTTGTATCTACTTACTAAAACATATGTTGTATCATCTCAGTGAAATGTAAACTCCTGGAGGGTAAGGATTATTCCTTCGAAAAAAAATATCCATGAGAGGATTCTGGGAAAATGGCAGAGTTGGTCAGAAAACTTTTGGTTCTCCAAATTTCCTTTACAAAAAAGGACAGAACACTGCTGCAGAGCAGCAGAAATAAACACAGGGTAAAGCAATTGTTCTCTTAAGACATTTTGAGAAGACCCCAAGAAAGACCCGACCTCTAGAGGCCAAGGTTTGACCTGAGCAAAGTGTAGACATCTCCAGGCAGACTCTACTGAATCAACAAACAAAAAACTTCAGCTGCCTCTGAGGTTGGGAGGGAGCCTCGGCCTTAGAAACTTTCATCGCACTGACAGTGTCGTGGTCTGATGGCTGAGGAGAAGACTGAAGGACCTTCCACTGTCAAGGGACACCAAACACCACTGTGCTTACCAGAAGCATCTTGTTCTGTGGCTGTGGGGAGAATGAACTAGCACACACATGGTGAGTGCAGTAGTAGAGGGGTGGAGACCCTACCAACTGTGGGCACGTGTAGGAGAGTGGAGCCTCTGGTTTCAGTTCCCAGGAAGAGAGGACAGCTGTAGTTTGCAGCCACCAGAGGGACTACAGGGATCAAGATCATTTGTGGGACAGTGGGGCTGGGAGCCCTAGCTGTGGCTTAGGAGTAGAGAGGAGAGCCCAAGGTCAGGCCCTGAGACAGACCTCAGAAAATAACAGTAAAAAGAACCCAGGGCTTGGGGCATCATTCCCCATACCTTGGGACTGTAACTTGATTATACTAATAACTGCTAAAAACAAAATGAAACAAAAAATAAATAAAAATAAGTAAGCAAAGGAGAAAGAACCCTAGATAGTTACTATGGGGATAGAGAAGATCTGGGTTCATATTCAGGGGAAGATAATAGAGCTAAAAAAGCTACCCCTTTTTTGATGAGAAATGTCAAATGGTCCCAACCACAAAAAGATTTCTTGGAAGAATTTAAAAAGAACTTTAAAAATGAAGTGAGAGAGATCGAGGAAAAATTAGGAAAAAAAGTAAGAGCAATCCAAAAAAATTGAGAAAATTGTGAAGAGAGAGTCAACCAACTGGAAATAGAGAATCAAAAACTTAAGGAAGGAAAGAATGCCTTGGAAATTAGAATTGGGCAAGAGGAAGCTAATGAAGTTCTAAGACACGAAGAAATAATAAAACAAAATCAAAAGAATGAAAAAACAGAGGAGAGAATGACATATCTCATCAGAAAACCAACTATTCTGGAGAACAGATCAAAGAGAAATAATATAAGAATGATCAGACTATCTGAAAATTACAATAAAAAAGAATCTTGATGCATATTACAATAAATTTATCAAGGAAAATTGCCCTGAAGTTCTAGAACAAGAAAGCAAAGTAGAAATAGAAAAAAAATCCACTGTTCACCACCCAAAAGAGATTCCAGGAGGAAAACTTACAGGAATATCATAGCCAAGTTTCAAAGTTCCCAGGTTAAGGAGAAAATATTGGAAGCAACAAGAAAAAGCAATTTAAATATCATGGAGCTACAAAAAAAGATTACACAAGACCTAGCAGCTGCTGCATTGAAGGACCATAGGTCTTGTAATACTATATTCCATAGAGCAAAAGAGCTGGGGTTACAATCAAGGGTAGCTTTCCCAGCAAAGTTAAGCACAATCCCAAATGAAAAAAAGATGGATATTTAATGAACTCAAAGACTTTCAGGTTTTTGTAATAAAACCTCTAGAACTTAAGGGAAAATTTGACATACATATTCAGGAGAAATATAAGGTAAACGTTAAAGACCAATTATAAGGGACTCAACATGGTCAAATTGTTTATTTTGTATCTGTGAAAATATTAGCAGTATTGTTATGATTGTTATCATTATTTGGGTAGCTTGAAAGAAGGGCATGGACTGAGCTGAGTATGATGGGGTGATTCTAAAAAAATAAAACTGTGTGAGGAGAGATAAAAAGGAGCAATTATCTCATACAAATGAGGCATAAAGGGAAAAACTGATACAGAAGAACCTAGTAGGGGAGGGTGGGTAGTGCAGGAAACTTAATCCCATCAGGAATGGTTTAAAGAGGGAACAACATATATGGCTAAAAGCCTTCTAAATTGAGAAAGAAATAAGAGGGCAAGGGGATTGGGTTGGGGAAGAGGATAAGGGAGGGACTTTTAGGGGATGGTATGTTAAGGAATAAGAGGGCAAAGTAGGGGGTAGAAGTGAAGCAGAGGAGTGAAGAGGGATAGGGTAAATAGTGTGAGAAGGATAGTGAGGAAAAATAGGAAGGAGGAAAATATACAAGTAATTGTAGCTTAGAATGTGAATGGAATGAATTTACCCCTAAAGTGGAAATGGATAGTAGATTAAAAATTTGAGTTCAGTAATATGTTGCTTTCAGGAAACATTACAAAAATGAGAGATACACACAAAGATAAAATAAAGGGCTGGAGTAGAATTTAATATATAAACAAAGAAGGGATAGTAATCACGATCTCAGAAAAAGTTAAAGTTATAATAGACTTAATAAAAAGTGAAAAATAGAGAAACTACACTGTGGGTCAACAATATTATTCAATATTGTTTTAGACCATTTAAAATCCTTAGTATAAAATACCTGAGTGTATACCTGTCAAAACAGACACAGGAACTATATGAACATAAACACAAAACACTTTTTATACAAATAAACTCAGACCTAAATAGTTGAAATAATATTTATTGTTTATGGGTAAGAAAAGCCAATATAATTTTAAAATGAAAGTTTTACCTAATTATTTATTCAATGTCATCCAGTTAAATTACTAAAAAAAAGTTTTACTGAGTTAGAAAAAAAATAATAACAAAGTTCATTTGGAAGAACAAAAGGTCAGCAACTTCAACGAAACCAGGAGAAAAGATGTAAAGGAAGTAGATTCAGCAGTATCAGACCTTAAACTACACTGCAAGGTGAGAGCATTGTTGAAGTATAAAAAGGATAATTTCAATTATTTCAAGTTAAAATTTTCTTGTATAAATAAAACCTATGTAGCCAAGAACAGAAGGAATGCAGAAAATTGGGGGAAAAACTTTCATAGACAATCACTCAGATAGAATGTGATTGGGTTGGAATATTGCTGTGGTGTAGGGAATGATAAGCTGATTGATTTAGAAAAACATGGAAAGACCTGGACCTACGAAGGAAAATGCTTCCACCTTCAGAGAAATGGATGATAGGAGGAAATAAGCATAATATGGTCTTACGTATATGTGATTGAGTGTATAGGTGTGTATATGTACAAGTTTTTAGATATCCATGTATATGTGTATATATGTATATATATATGTGTATATATATATCCACATTAATTGCAGCCTTCTTTCAGGTGTGGTGGGGGAGGGAGGGGGAAAAATAAAGTAAAAAATGCACAACGGAGAACAAAAACCTGGGTGGGGGGGGCAGAGCCAAGATGGTGGCTGGAAAGCAGGGACTTGTGTGAGCTTCCCCCCAGGTCCCTCCAAAAACCTACAAAAATGGCTCTGAACAGAATCTAGAGCTACAGAACCCACAAAATAGCAGAGGGAAGCAGGGCTCCAGCCCAGGACAGCTTGGATGGTCACTGGGTAAGGTCTATCGCATGGAGCTGGGAGTGGAGTGGAGCAGAGCCCAGCATGGGCTATGCCTGGACCAACCAGACTGGGAGCCAGGGGAACAGGCCCTAGTGCCCTGAATCAGTGAGCTGCAGCAGTTACCAGACTTCTCAACCCACAAACACCAAAGACAACAGAGAAGGTTAGTGGGAAAAGCTGCAGGGACAGAGTTAAAGGAGTTCATGGTTCAGCCACCGCCTCAGGGACAGCAGAGGTGGTGCAGCTCTGAGGACAGAACTACAGCTGCAGTTGCTTCTGGCCCCAGGTGCACCTGGTGGGAGGAATTAAGTGGTGGATCAGAGCAGGAGTGCAGAGCCTGCTTAGGTCTGAGTTGCGGTCCAAGTTGGTGGTTCTTGGTGGGGGGGGGGGGGGAGGAGCGCCGGTGTGGCAGAGGTTGCTGTGTAGAAATAGCTCTGAAAACAACAGCACAGCCCCTCAAGGTTGGGACAAAGTACTCTATACTCTACAAGCAGTCATACCCCAATGAAAAACTCAAGGGTCAAGTAAGTTGGCTGGGAACATGGCCAGGCAGCGAAAATGGACTCAGATTCAGACTCAGACTTTGGAATCTTTCTTTGGTGACAAAGAAGACCAAAACATATAGCCAGAAGAAGTCAACAAAGTCAAAGAGCCTACATCAAAAGCCTCCAAGAAAAACATGAACTGGTCTCAGGCTATGGAAGAGCTCAAAAAGGATTTGGAAAAGCAAGTTAGAGAAGTAGAGGAAAAATTGGGAAGAGAAATGAGAGTGATGTGAGAAAACCATGAAAAACAAGTCAATGACTTGCTAAAGGAGACTCCGAAAAATACTGAAGAAAATAACACTTTAAAAAATAGACTAACTCAAATGGCAAAAGAGCTTCAAAGCCAATGAGGAGAAGAATGCCTTGAAAGGCAGAATTAGCCAAATGGAAAAGGAGGTCCAAAAGACCACTGAAGAAAATACTACTTTAAAAATTAGACTGGAGCAAGTGGAAGCTAGTGATTTTATGAGAAATCAAGATCTTATAAAACAGAACCAAAGGAATGAAAAAATGGAAGACAATGTGAAATAGCTCATTGGAAAAACCACTGACCTGGAAAATACATCCAGGAGAGATAATTTAAAAATTATTGGACTATCTGAAAGCCATGATCAGAATAAGAGCCTAGATATCATCTTTCAAGAAATTATAAAGGAGAACTGCCTTGATATTCTAGAGCCAGAGGGTAAAATAAAAATTGAAAGATCTCAAAAAGAAAACTTCTAGGAATATTGTCACCAAATGCCAGAGCTCCCAGATCAAGGAGAAAATACTGCAAGCAGCCAGAGAGAAACAATTTGAGTATTGTGGAATCACAATCAGAATAACCCAAGATCTAGCAGCTTCTACATTAAGGGATCAAAGGGCTTGGAATACTATATTCTGGAGGTCAATGGAGCTAGGATTAAAACCAAGAATCACCTACCCGGCCAAAGTAAGTATCATGCTCCAAGGCAAAATGTGGATTTTCAATAAAATAGAGGACTTTCATGGTTTCTCAGTGAAAAGACCAGAGCTGAATAGAAAATCTGACTTTCAAACACAAGCATCAAGAGAAGCATGAAAAGGTAATCAAGAAAGAGAAATCATAAGGGACTTACTAAAGTTGAACTGTTTTGTTTACATTCCTACATGAAAAGATGATGTGTATAATTCATGAGAGGGTAGCTGAAGGGAATATACATACATACATGTATATATATGTGTATATATACATATATGTATATATATTTATATATGTATTTACATATATATACATATACATGTATGTGTGTATATGTTATATATATGGATAGATAGATAGATGGCACAGGATGAGTTGAATGTGAAGGGATGATATATAAAAAAATAAAATCAAATTAAGGGATGACAGAGGAATATATTGAGAGAGGGAGAAAGGGAGAGATAGAATGGGGTAAATTATCTCACATAAAAGTGGCAAGAAAAAGCAGTTCTGTTGGGAGGGAAGAGGGGGCAGGTGAGGGGAAATGAGTGGATCTTGCTCTCGTCAGATTTGACCCGAGGAGGGAATAACATACACACTCAATTGGGTAAGGAGGAAGGAGATAAAAAAGGGGGGATGATAGAAGAGAGGGCAGATGGGGGAGGAGGTAATCAAAAGCAAACACTTTTGAAAAGGTACAAGGGTCAAGGGAGAAAACTGGATAAAGGGGGATAGGATAGGAAGGAGCAAAATACAGTTAGTCTTTTACAACATGAGTATTGTGAAAGGGGCTTGCATGATGATACACATGTGGCCTATGTTGAATTGCTTGCCTTTTTAGGGAGGGGGGGAGGGAAGAGGGGAGAGAATTTGGAACTCAAAGTTTTAAAAGCAGATGTTCAAAAAAAAGTTTTTGCGTGCAACTAGGAAATAAGATATACAGGCAATGGGGCATAGAAATCTATGTTGCCCTACAAGTAAGTAAGGGAAAAGGGGATGGGGGGAGTGGGGTGACAGAATGGAGAGTTGACTGGGGAACAGGGCAATCAGAATATATGCCATCTTGGAGTGGGAGGGGAGGGTAGAAATGGGGAGAAAATTTGTAATTCAAACTCTTGTGAAAATTAATGCTGAAAACTAAAAATATTAAATAAAGAATGATTAAAAAAACAACAAGGTAGCAAAGAAAAACTGGGTAGCTTTGAAAACAGTGTGTAGTAATTGTATAGGTTTTCTTGAAATGGAAATTTATTGCTTTAATTTCAGGTTTTTTTAATTGCAAAAAAATAAATAAATCTATGTATCCCACGGGCCCAGAACAATAACAGGCACAGATTAAAAACTTTATAAATACAACCTTGTTGAATTAAATTGATTCGTTTAAGACCGCATTTTCATTTCTCATTCCAATCACTTCTCCATACAACTGACAGCGTGATTTCCCTAAAGCTTAGAGCTGACATTTGCTCCCCTGCTCAGTAACTGCCAATGGCTCCTTATGCTTCTAGGATCAAATATAAATGCCTTTGTCATTTAAAGCTTTTGGGTGGGGGCAGAGAGGAATGCCTACTATGTGCTAGGCACTGTGTTAAGTGCTTCGCAGATATAGCATTCTATCCCTCACAAGGTGGATCTTGTTACGCCTCAGTGTTCTTACACATTAGTCCCCTCTGTGGTTTAGCTATCCTTGCTGTTATCATCCTAATTGCTGTTACATGACATTCCATTTCCCATTGCCATGCTCTTGTACTGCATGTTTCCCCTGCCTAGAATGCTCTCCCTTTTCACCTCTTTTAAATCATTGGCTTCTTTTAATACTCACTCTGCCAGAGACCTTTCTTCATCCCCCAATAGCTAACGCCCTCTCCTTTGAGTCTGTCTTCCATCTACTCTGTATTTTTTTTATATGTATCAATTTTTGCACATGTGATCTCCCCCATTAGAATGTAAGTTCTTTGAAGGCAGGGACTTCTTCTTTTGCCTTTCTTTGTATCCTCAGGGCTTACAGTGCCTGGCACCTGTTAAAGACCTAATTGATGCTTATTGGTTGATTGAGCCATTCTAGAAATTGTCCTGTGTCACTGGTTGAAATTTTTTGCCAGCTAAACCACCTGGCCAAGCTGCCCTTTCAATGCCTAAGCAAAGTCCCTGGGAAGTGCCCATTTACTATTAGAATGGCTCAGTGTGGTTCTTCCTTCCCACACCCTGATCTGCCTGGATGCTTAAACGTGGGAAGAAACAGATCATAGTTTTTCAGTCATTGTGAAACTATGGTGTCTGCACTGAAGATGGTCTGAATGTCATTTTCTCAATTTCGGTGGTACAGAAATGTAAACTGGTGACCTGAGGCAAACCAAAATTAAGTGACCTTGTGGGTATAATGAGCTAATAAGTCTTTTAAAAAACTATTTATTTTTAGTTTACAACATTCAGTTCCATAAGCTTTGGAGTTTTAAATTTTCTCCCCCTCCCTCCCCCCTCCCCAAGATGGCATGCAATCTGATATGCACTCCATATATACATTCATATTAAGCATATTAATAAGTATTTTTTAAATGAAGAGATTCTCTTGTGGCTTCTGGAGAGATTTTCCTGGACGTTTTCCCCCCTCCGGGGTCTGTTTCATTGCCCAGTCACTAGTTGAAGGCTTCCTAATGGTTGATTCTACTTGGAAATCTTAAAGAATTTTGATGAGGAAGAATGACGAACCTACATAATTCTTCTTTGACCTTGCTTGCTGTTCCTTAAATTTGTGTTTCCATCTCCCACCTCCACGAATTTGCCTAGGCTTCTGCTCACTACCAGAATGTGGTTTCTCCTCACCTCCCACCTCTTAGAATCCCTGGCTTTGGTCAAGGCTCAGCTCATGGGTCATCTTCTATATGAAGCTTTTCCCGACTCCTTTAATCACTAGGGTTCATTCCTTTCCAAATTATCATGTATGTACACATCTGTTTACATTCTGTATCTCTCCAGGAGCCAATAAGCTCCTTGAGAGAGGTAGCTGGTGTCCAGTGAGTAGAGCTTTGGGCCTGGCATCAGGAAACCCTGAGTTCAAATCTGGCCTCAGACACTTACGAGGTGTGTGACCCTAGGCAAGTCGTGTAACCTCTGTCTGCCTTGGTTTCCTCATCCGTATAATGGGGATAACAAACCTCCCAAGGGTTGTCCTGAGGATCAAATGAGATATTTGCAAAAGCACTAAGCGCAGTGCCTGGCACATAGTAGGTGCTATATAAATGCTTATTCTTTTCCTTTGGGGTCAGGGATTGTCTTCCATTTTGTCTTTTTTTTTCCAGGGCTTAGCACAACGTGTGACGCACAGGCAGCAAGTGCAGAGAATGGTTGAATTAGAGACAGGAAGGCATGAGTTCAAATCCTGCCTTAGACTACTTTCTTAGCTGTGTGACTCTCTGGGTGAGTCATTTAACCTCTCCCAGTCTCAGTTTCACCACCTGTAAAATGAGGCTGATGATAGTACTTACCTTGAAGGGTTGTGAGGATAAACTGAGATGATATTTGTAAAGTGATTTGCAAGCCTTAACACCCTGTATTATTATTAATTTATCATATAATTATATATAATAATTTATTATATAATATATAAATATAAAATATATAATATATAAAGTATATAATATAATAATTTATTATGTAATCTCCGACTATACCTTGTGCCCCATTTCACATTAAGATTCTTATCTCCTTCCCAACTTAGTGGGTGGCCCACAATTATATAATTTATTATATAATTAATGTTATTAATAATAGCAATAATATCTCTTTCATCTTTCATAAAGGCCCTTCACAATTTAGGACTGCCTTCCTTTTCCAGACTTATCTCATATTCTAGTCTTCCACATCTTCAGCACTTCAGGCTTCCTGAACTACTCACCTTCCTATACAACCTTCCCCCCACCTCCAGCACCACACATTTCCCACCTCTGTATTTTTGATCATGCCATTTTTATGTCCTCAACTTTCTCTGTTGGTAGAATTCCCACTCGTCCCAAGCCTGACTCAAAGGCTATGTCCTGCAAGATGTCATCTCTCAGCAGCAACCTCTCCCTTCCTAGACTTCTCTTAGCACAGAGGCTGCTGCTGGAGCTAGTTTGAACCAACTCTCAGGAGCTGATTGTTAAATTTTTAGTGTGAGCATTTAAACCTTGGAAATCAGTAAATGCCATGAATTAGGGCTTAATTTACTATTTTGCTGATTGGTTAGACTCAAGAAAGTGATGAATAAAACGTAAATAATGCAGATTAAACTGAAAAGTGTGTCATGGCATATATTGCCTTCCCCCTGAAAGCCAGTTGTTAAATATTTACCTGTGTAGTATTTTATTTATAACTACCTTTTTTGAACATTCATAATGCATTTGTAGAGGTTAGTTAGGTCAGGTGTCCTCCAGCTGTAAGGGGCTGCTGGTGTTGTTGCAAGTACTGCAGGGCACTCTCCTATACGCAGAAGCTCCTATGCCTTTCCTTGTTCCAGGCTCCTCTCAACTCAGTCTAGGGCAGTGGTTCTTAACCTGGGGTCTATGAGCTTAAAATTTTTTTTGACAATTTTATTTCAATATCATTGGTTTCCTTTATAATCCTACATATTTTATGCATTAAAAATATTATTCTGTACAGGGGTCCATAGGCTTCCACAAACTGCCAAAGGGGTCCAGGACACAAAAATGTGTTAAGAATTTTAAATCTAAGGTGTAAAATGTCAAATGATCTGCACATTTCTTCCTTCCTTCCTTCCTTACTTCCTTGCTTCCTTGTTTCCTTCCTTCCTTCCTTCCTTCCTTCTTTCCTTCCTACCTTCCTTCCTTCCTTCCTTTCTTTCTTTTTCTTTCTTTGTTTCTTTGTTTCTTTCTTTCTTCCTCTCTCTTTCTTTCTTTCCTTCTTTCTTTTTTTCCTTCCTTCTTTCTTTCTCCCTGCCTTTGTCTGTCTGTCTGTCTCTCTCTTTCTTTCACAAATGTATCACAGATTGGCTTATTTGACCCTACCCAAAGCTGGAGGGGTGAGGATTCAACCTCTGATTTCATTGGCAGGGGGGATTCTCAAGCAAGGAAATTCTCTCTACTATTAAAGCCTGGCATTAAAAAACAAAAACCAATTGGAGAGTCATAGACCTAATTGACTAGACTGGAGCACAGAGAAGTTAAGTGATTTGTCCAGGGTCACACATCAGAGGCAAGATTGGACCCAAGTTTTGTTGGCTTCAAGGATGGTTCTCTATCCTGTGGGCCATGCTGGCTCTCTGGGAAAACCTCCAACTATAGCTCGTGCCTCGTTTCCCATTAAGATTCTTATCTCCTTCCCAACTTAGTGGGTGGCCCACAAGGAAAACACACTCACATTATAGTTTAAAGCATTTTAGTGCATGAAATTGGAATAAAAAAGATTGAGGATAAAAGGGCTTCCCAAGCAGCTGGCAGCCGGCCGATTCTGGTGAGGTCTGAGCTCCCAATTCAGTCCACAGTGCCACTTTTGCCAAGGGAACGAAATCCCTGGAGCCATTGGCAGAGGGGAGCTATCATTTCACCTTCATATTATGGTTAAAAGAGTAGTGAAATACACCATGTACTGCACCTGCAGGGACAGCCTTATTCTGAAATTCTGGATAGGCAACTGTTGCTCCTTCGGTGATCACCAAATAAACTGTCCACACTCCAAGGCTTATTGCAGTTCCCTCCAATATTCCCACGATGCTGTCCCCATGGCCTGAGCCCTACAATCTCACACTGCAAATTCACTATCCTTGCCTCATCTCCAGTGGAGTTTCCCATCTAGGCAGCCATAGAATCAGTCTTTTGGCATATTCTTAGTATCCCTAGGACTTAGCCCAGTACCTCATACATAGTAAATGCATTATGTTCATTGACTGATTGCCTGATGGACTGGCAGTTCCTAGGCTGCTACTTCCAATCTATGAATGCCCAGGAGATAGAGAGGGGGAAGAGGGAGGATAATCTGCCCCAAATGGCCAAGACAACCCCAAGCCGGATCTCTCCAGCCAAGAGTGGTTGCCACAAAACAGTCCAGGATTTTGGTTTTTAAAACCCCAGCTTAACTTGACAATGGCCTTTTCATGCGAATCATCTTAGGCTATACAAGCTATAGCTTTTCTAATCTTTTGGTGACTTTGGAAGGAGTGATAAGTGAATAAGCTGAGCAATAAGCATTTATTAAGCACCTACTATGTACCATCAGTGTGCTGGGTACTAGGAGTACCAAGACAGAAATAAAATGATCCCTTCTCTTGAGGAGCTCATATCAAGGTAGACAATACACACACACACACACACACACACACACAAACGCACACATACAAAAGTATCACCAAATTAAATACAAGCCAGGTTGGGGGAGGGGAATCACTAGCAGCTGAGTAGCTTGATTTAGAGACTTTGAAATGTGAACTAAACATTGAAAGAAATTGAGGATTCTAAGAGGCAGAAGTGAGGAAGGAGTGAAGTTCAGGCATGGAGCATAGATAATGTAAAAGCTTGAAGATGGGAGATGAAGTGTCATGCTTGAGGAAAAGAAAATCATTTTTCTTCTGAAATGCAGAGTACCCAAAGGAAACTAATGTATAATTAGACTGGAAAGGTAGGTTGGAGTCAGGTTTCAAAAGACTTTACATGCCAAATAAAGGAGTTTATATTTGATTCTAGAGGTAATCAAAAACCATTAGAGTTTATTGCATAGGGAAATGATGTGGTCAGATCTGTGCTTTCGGAAAATCTCTTTGGTAGCTGTGTGGAAGTTGAAGTAAGGAGAGGTTTTAGGTGGGGATGCTGGGATAAAGATAAACTTGGTTAGCAGGTGTTCTGTAAAATAATTATTTGTGTCAAAACAAGAAAATGATAAATGCTGGAGAAGATGTGGGAAAATTGGAACACTATGGCATTGTTGGTGGAGTTGAGAACAGATCCAAGCATTCTGGAGAACAATTTGGAACTATGCTCAAAGAGCTATAAAAATGTGCATACCCTTTGACCCAGCAATACCACTTCTAGGGCTGTATCTCAAAGAGATCATATAAGGGGGAAAAGGACCCATATGTACAACAATATTTATAGCAGCCCTTTTTATGGTGGCAAAGAATTGGAAATCAAAGAGATGACCATCAATTGGGGAATGGCTAAACAAGTTGTGGTATATGTATGTAATGGAATACTATTGTGCTATAAGAAATGAGAAACAGATGGACTTTGCAATAACCTGGAAAGTCTTACATGATCTGATGAGTGAGGGGAGCAGAACCAGAAGAATATTGTAAACAACTACAGACACATTGCTTCTGTGATGACTAACTTTGATAGACTTGACTTTTCTCAACAACGCAAGGTTCAAAGACAGCTACAAAAGACTCATGATGGAAAAAGCTATCCACATCCAGAGAAAGAATTATGGAGTCTGAGTGGAGGTTTAAGCAAACTATTTGCAATCTTTTTAAAATTTTTTATTTTATTTTTGGTTTTGTTACATCTTTCTCATGGTTCATTTCATTGATTATAATTCTTTACAATTTGCTTATCGGGAAAAGAAGTTTAATGTGAAGGTATATGTAGAACCTATATCAGATTACATGCTGTCTTGTGGGGGAGGGGAGAGGAGAGGGAACGGGAGAAAATTTGGAACTCAAAAACTTGTGGAAGTGAGTGTTGTAAACTAAAATAAATAAATAATTTAATAATAATAATAATAATTTAATAACTTAATAAATAAATAAATGAATAAATAAATAAATGATATTTGTGTTTGGCCACACCTACGAGTGACAATCATGGCACCTATTCCTACAGTGCTTTAAGTTTTAAAAACACTTTTCCTCCTGACCAATCCTGTGAGGGAGGTGATGTAAAAGCTATGATCCCATTTTACAGATAAGAAATCCTAAGTCCAGAGAGAATGACCCAATGTTGGTTGGTTGGTGTCCTTTGTGCTCAAAGAGGACCAAACTGACCTCACTATGTTGGGGTCAAAGTAACTGGCTGGCTGATCAGACCAATGCAAGCTCAGAAGCTTCTACCACAGGATGGGCGCAAATAGCCCATATGAATATATAATATAATATAGGCCCAAAGTTACACAGCTAGTTAAGTGCCAGAGCCAAGACTTGAATCTAGGTCTTTCGACTCTAAACCCTGTGTTCTTCCTCCCACACTGGTGATGATGGAATGAAAGAAATTCCTTGACCTTAAGTAGGTTATATATCACTGACAGCTTCGCCAATTCTCAGGCAGCCTGGTGACCCCCCAATTCCTAGGGGACCCCATACTGGTACCAGACTTAGTTTAGCCAGCTCCTGTTTGGCTTAGCTCGTTGCAACTCAGAACTCCTGAGTTCAAGTGATCCACAAGCCTGGGCCTCCCCTGTAGCAGGGATTTCAGGCTTGAACTTACCATTCCTGGTGTGAAAAAACTTCATAAATTATAAAGTATTCTGCAATGCAAAGCCTTACTGGGTGCTTGCTCATTAATTAGCTCTTGGAGAATATGTAATTAAACTCACATCTATGGTTCTTTTCATCCAATGATGAACTGGTCCCTGGGCTTGAAATCATGAATTCTCAGCTCAAAGGTAAAGGTTTTTCTGCTTTTTTCCAAAGGCCCAATTTTTTTCCCCTGACTTTGATATATCATTTATGTATTTCATCCATTATTGATATGTTACAGCTCTTACATTAGACACTGACCTTTTGAAATAAAAATATAACTATGCTGCCCTTCTCCACCTCTTGTTGTAATTGTTTCTTAGGTTGTGAGTGATCCTTGAACTCAGTGGAACTCCATTTGTATCTCCCTTCTTGGAAATGAAACTGAAATTCAGGACCAGAGTGAACTGGGCTTTCCTGTGTCCGTGGAAGAGCTGTGAGGCTGTTTCTAATTTTAAAAGCTCATGGTGCAAATGTCACGTAAAATGAAAGTATCCACAGTTACTTAGCCATGGTTAAATATGGAAACTCGGCATAAAGTCGATGTTTATTTACCCCCAGTGACAGGGATCAGGGCCAGGCACTCAAGGTAAGTGGCTCCAAGCCATCTCTAATTTGTTGATGGATGGATTGATGTGAGAATGGTCAAAGAGATAACAACCTAACTCTCTGTAATGGACCGGGGTTATTCTGACTGCTGGTTGTCATAGAAGACCATTTTCTCTGTGTGAGCTTCGATTCTGCTCTGAATGGCTTGCTGCTCTTGAGCTGAGCTGCAGCTAGGAATTTTTCCACCTGTGGTGGGGTGGGGGAGGAGTTCATGCCAGCAGACACCTGGTAGCTTCCTATTTTAACTAATTATTATGATTAACTAGGCACTAAGCTCTGTTGCTTCTGTGTTACTGGAGTGGATTGGTTGAAGGAAATGGACATGTTTAGCCTGGAGAAGAGAAGACTTGGGGGGTTTTCTTCAAGTGTTTGATGGACTGCTATTGGAGGAGAGACTAGCCTTGTTTCTATTTTACCGCTGAAGGTAGAATCAGGAGTAATGGGGAAACTGCAGAGAGGCAAAGTTAAGCTTGATGTCAGGAAAAATTTGCTAACAATTAGAGCTATCCAAAAGTGTAATGGGTTGTCTGGAGGGGTAGTGAGTTCTCTGTCCTGGCAAGTCTTTGAGGAGAGGCTGGATGACTGCTTGTCCGGTGTGTTATAGTGCGGAAGTCCTTTCATGTACGTTTGGATGAGGTGGCCACCAAGGTATTTCCAACTCTCAGGTTCTGTGAATATCATTTGGGGAGTTCAAGTCCCGTCTTCCCTCTCTAAAGCCACTTCTCTTAAATCTACTGCGCTGGGAGCACAATCTTACTTGCCTTACCTAGTTACAGTTCTGCTACTGAGAGAAAAAAAATTGTAGGTTATAAAAACAGTTTTAGTTTAAAGGAGAAACACATATTTATTGTGAACTAAGATTTTAGCTTGAATTGACCATTCTCTTTCTTAGTATGACATTAGGCCCCAGTGCCATACTTCCATCTGTCACATTTCTCAGAAGTTACTTAGGCTTTGTTTCAGGGAAAATAGAGAAGCCACTGATGGTTATCAATTTTACAGTAATGCTACTTAATTCCACAAATGAATGAATCTTGATTTCTGTGAAACACATTCAGTGGAACTTTCAGTTACTTTGACACTTAAGGAGATTAGTGTCTCATTAGTGTGAATATTCTCTTTTGCTGGGCAGATTGTAACTCTTCTGTGCCTTAGTAAGTCACTTTGGTGAAAAAACAAACAAAAAATAATAAAGAAGGAAGGAAAGAAAGAGAGAAAAAAGAAAGAAGGAAAGGAAGGAAGGATAGAAGTAAGAGAGGAAGGAAGGAAGAAAGAAAGAGAGAAAGAGAGAGAGAAAGAGAGAGAGTAGAGGAAGGGAGGACTAAAGAAAGAGAGAAAGGGAGTGAGAGAGGGAGGGAATGAGAGAGGGAGGGAGGAAGGAAGGTAAGAAGGAAGGAAGGAAAGAAGGGAGGAAGGTAGTAAGAAAGGGAGCGAGGGAGGAAGGACAAGAAAGGAAGCAAGAAAAGAAGAACGAAGGAGAAAAGTAAGGAAGGAGGGAAGAAAGGAAAAGAAGGAGGAAAATGGGAGAAATAAAGGAAGAGTTATTGCCTGGTGGTCAGTCCTCTTGTGACAAACCATTCTGAATGCTCTGATCTAGACTTCTTCATCATCTCACAAGACCTTTGCCAGCCCATCCTAGAAGACTGTACAGCTTAATAGGACTTGTCAAACCTTCCCTTTCCTTGGCATAGCCTTTGAGAAGCCAAGACTGTCTTTGTGACTCTAAATGAAGCTTTGTAGGAGGACTCTAGAGAAGGAACTCTAAGCTAACCAGCTGATTGTGTTTGCTCTAAACTTTTAGGAGAAAGAAGAGGATGAGTGAGGGGCCAGTCAAAGGATTTCTGGTTTGAGAGCCAAAAGGCTCAGATCATAGGATTATAGATTCAAGGCTAGGAGGGACCATTGAATACAGTCCCCTCATTTTACAGAAGAGGAAACTGAGGAACCAAGAAGTGAGTGACTTGCTCAGAGTCACATAGAGAGTGTCTAAGGACAGGATTTGAACGCAGGTCTTTCTGACTCCCAGTTGATCCTTCTAGATCATTCTGCTTCTTGGATGACCATGGACAAGTCACTTTATTTTTTTGAGCCTCAGTTTCCTCATTTGTAAAATGAGGACTTTGAAGGAGATACAATGGATTTGTGAACTTCTTAAAAAATTTTTTTTGATAACTGTATTTCAACACAATTGGTTTCCTTTGTAACCTGTGTATTTTAACAAGAAGAAGTATTTATGGGGCAGCTAGGTGGCCCAGTGAGTAGAGCACCAGCCCTGGAGTCAGGAGTACCTGAGTTAAAATCCAACCTCAGACACTTGACACACTTACTTGCTGTGTAACCTTGGCAAGTCACTCAATCCCAATTGCCCTGTTTTCCTCCCTCCAAAAAAGAAGAAGTATGTATTAAGGGCTTATTCTATATTGGGCTGGAGATAAATTCTGGGTATATAAAAAATACTTTCCTTGCCCTCAAAGAGTTTCCATTCCCCAGCGCTCAGCACAGTGGGTAGGCAGAGTTAGCACTTATATACGTATATTGACTGACTGACTAACATAATGGGAAAGGCAACATGTAAATAACTCTGTCTCACTCTCCTCCTACTAGCCACTGGTCTGCTCGTGGGATCACAGGATCTTGGGGACCCCAAAGGCCATCAGGTCCAGCAATAACAATGACAACAATATTTTGAGGAGATCAGTCAACGAACCTTTATTAAATCCTTATTATGGGCCAGGCATTGTGCTAAATGGTGGGGATATAAATATACATAAATAAAACAGCCCTTATTTTCAAAGACCTTACATTCTAATGGGAGGAGAGAATATGCACACAGAAAAATATATACAAAATATATGCTGATAGATGAATGGGATGATAGGCAAATAGATTGATGGAAAGATAGACAAACAAAGCATACCAAGTCCTTGCTATGAAGCAGATACTCTGGTCAGCCCTGGGGCTACAGAAAAGGCAAAAAATAGTCCTTGCCCTCAAGAAGCTTACATTTTAATGGGGGGGGGCAGTATGCAAATAACTAAGTACTTTATCTGAAAGGGGAGGGTCTTAGAAACTGGAGGGGTAGGGGGACCAGACTAGAAAAGGCCTCCTAGAGAATGCAACATTTGAGCTGGGAGCAGCAGGTACAAGTCACAAAGAGGCAAATTTAGGCTCCATGTAGGAGAAAGCTTCCTCATGAATAGAGCCGGCCCCAAATGGAATGCACGGCCTTCTCCTTCACTGGAGGTCTTTAAGCACAGGCCAGCTGACCACTCGTGGGTAAGTTGTAGAGAGGATTCTTGATCAGGCTGAGGTTAGATCACTGAGGTCACTTCCATCTCCGAGACACGTTGATTCTGAACATGATCTGGAGGATCATCGTTATCACCACTTGCTACTGAGGTTCGATCTCCAGCCACCAATGTGGGTTTTAAAAAACGAGCCCCAATCAGCAGGTGGGGCTGCTTGTAGCAGAACTCTGCTGGTACACAAGACACAGGAGCCCTTTGGGGGAAATGGGAGGGGTCCATTGTGTCAGTCAAGATCCCCTTTGCTTCTGAGAAGGAAAACCACCATCTACCAAGTCATGCTTAATGGGGAAAAAAAGGACAATTCCTTGAATCCCCAGGATTCTCTCTTGGGGCTTGTGGTTTGTTTCAATATAAATGAGAAAGGAAATATTTTGAAATGTGTTCATCTGCTCTGGTTGTGTCCTAGCCAGGGTGCTGTGCTCAGTTCTGGGCACCACGGTTCAGAAAGGCAGTGATAAGTTGTTGCCGTTGTCCCTCCACTTCCAAAGCTTATGGATGGCATCACGGGGGATGTCTTGACTTGCTTGTGAATTGGGTTCAAGTGAGGCAGAGTGAAAAGCTAAAGGATGTCCAGAAGATAATAATGATAACATATTTATTTAGGGTTTTGAGGTTTGCAAAAGTGCTGTGGATCTGCTATGTCATGTGGTCTTCACAGCAAACCTCTGAGCTGGGTGCTACTATTTTAGACAAAACTGAGGCAGACAGAGGTTGTGATTTGCCCTGGGTCAGTCAATCAGTAATCAATCAACTCATATTTTTTAAGTACCTACTATGTTCAGTGCTGGTAAATGTCTGAGGTGAGATCTTTCTGATCCCAAGCCCAATGCTCTAACCATTTGGCCACCTAGCTGCTTATAAAGGTGGTGAAGAATCCAGAGTTTACATCATATGAGAATCTGTTGGGAGAATTGGGGATATTTAACCCTAAGAAGAGATATCTCATGGGGATAATGGACCATAGATGTAGAAGTGAAAGGGACTCCTGAGGTCATCTAGTGCAACCTCATATTTTACAGATAAGGAAATGGAGTCCCAGGTGAAGTGACTTGTCCAGGGTCACACAGGTGTCCGAGGCAAAATTTAAACCCATGCCCTCTGACTCCAGAACTAGTTCTCTTTCCATTACACTGGAAAATTGTTTAATAGTGAGTGAATCAGAGAAAAAAAACTGGATACAATGATATCCACTTATATTTCTATAGCATCTTAAATAACATTATGCAAGTATTACTTCCTACCCCCATTTTGCAGATAAGAAAACTTAAGGTCTAGGTGTTTAACTGATTCATTCAGGATCATCAAGTACTCAAGCTAGACTCAAACCCAGAAGAATGAACCCTGGCTCTAGAATCAGATAACCTGGATTCAAAGATTAGCACTGTGCTTACCACCTGTGTGACCCTGGGTAAGTCACTTCCCCCACCTCTTCATTTATAAAATAAAGGGATTAAATATGGGAATCTGTTTTGCTTGACTCTGCATTTTTGTTACAAGGACTTTCTTTATCTTTTTGTTTTTTTTTTAAACCTTTTTATCTCTACTTTTATTTTTATTTTTTTTAAATGCAATTTATTTATTTAACATACTTGGTTTTCAGCATTGATTTTCACAACAGTTTGAATTACAAATTTTCTCCCCATTTCTACCCTCCCCCCCCACTCCAAGATGGCTTATATTCTGGTTGCCCTGTTCCCCAGTCAGCCCTCCCCTCTATCACCCCCCTCCCCTCTCATCCCCTTTTCCTTTCTTTTCTTGTAGGGCAAGATAAATTTCTATGCCCCATTGCCTGTGTATCTTATTTTTTAGTTGCATACAAAAACTTTTTTTGTTTTTGAACATCTGATTTTAAAACTTTGAGTTCCAAATTCCCTTCCCTCTTCCCTTCCCACCCACCCTCCCTAAGAAGTTGAGCAATTCAACCTAGGCCACACATGTGTGATTATGTATAACCCTTCCACAATACTCATGTTGTGAAAGGCTAACTACATTTTGCTCCTTCCCAACCCATCCCGCTTTATTGAATTTTCTCCCTTGACCCTGTCCCCTTTCCAAAGTGTTTGTTTTGATTACCTCCACCCCCATCTGCCCTCCACTCCATCATCCCCCCGCCTTTTATTTTTTTTTTTATCTTCCTCCCTCTTCTTTCCTGTGGGGTAAGATACCCAACTGAGTATGTATGGTATTCCCCCTCAGGCCAAATCTGATGAGAGCAAGGTTCACTCATTCCCCCCTCACCTGCCCTCTCCCCTCCTCCCATAGAACTGCTTCCTCTTGCCACCTTTATGCGAGATAATCCACCCCATTCTATCTCTCCCTATCTCCCTCTCTCAGTATGTTACTCTCTCATCCCTTAATTTCATTTTATTTCTTTTAGCTATCTTCCCTTCATCCTCAACTCACCTCAACTCAGCTCTCTCTCTTTTACATATATATATATACATATAAACACATACATACATACACATACATACATATACACATAGATATATACATACATACACATTCAATACATAAACATATATATATATATATATATATATATATATATATATATATATATATATGCATATTCCCTTCAACTACCCTAATACTGAGGTCTCATGAATCATACTCATCATCTTTCCATGTAGGAATGTAAATAAAACAGTTCAACTTTAGTAAGTCCCTTGCAATTTCCGTTTCTTGATTACCTTTTCATGCTTCTCTTGATTCTTGTGTTTGAAAGTCAAATTTTCTATTCAGTTCTGGTCTTTTCACTGAGAAAGCTTGAAAGTCCTCTATTTTATTGAAAATCCATATTTTGCCTTGGAACATGATACTCAGTTTTGCTGGGTAGGTGATTCTAGGTTTTAATCCTAGCTCCATTGACCTCCGGAATATCGCATTCCAAGCCCTTCGATCTCTTAATGTAGAAGCTGCCAGATCTTGGGTTATTCTGATTGGGTTTCCACAATACTCAAATTGTTTCTTTCTCGCTGCTTGCAGTATTTTCTCCTTGATCTGGGAGCTCTGGAATTTGGCAACAATATTCCTAGGAGATTTCTTTTTGGGATCTATTTGAGGAGGCGATCGATGGATTCTTTCAATTTCTATTTTGCCCTGTGGCTCTAGAATATCAGGGCAGTTCTCCTTGATAATTTCCTGAAAGATGGTATCTAGGCTCTTTTTTTGATCATGGCTTTCAGGTAGTCCAATAATTTTTAAATTATCTCTCCTGGATCTATTTTCCAGGTCAGTGGTTTTTCCAAGAAGATATTTCACATTGTCTTCCATTTTTTCATTCCTCTGATTCTGTTTTATAATATCCTGATTTCTCATAAAGTCACTAGCTTCCACTTGCTCCAATCTAATTTTTAAAGTAGTATTTTCTTCAGTGGTCTTTTGGACCTCCTTTTCCATTTGGCTAATTCTGCCTTTCAAGGCATTCTTCTCCTCATTGGCTTTTTGGAGCTCTTTTGCCATTTGAGTTAGTCTATTTTTTAAGGTGTTGTTTTCTTCAGT
The DNA here is from genome assembly GCF_011100635.1 of Trichosurus vulpecula. Classification (NCBI taxonomy): domain Eukaryota; kingdom Metazoa; phylum Chordata; class Mammalia; order Diprotodontia; family Phalangeridae; genus Trichosurus; species Trichosurus vulpecula. Next base: position 243,388,419 of record NC_050578.1, read on the forward strand.
GTATTTTTCAGTATTTTTTTGGGTCTCCTTTAGCAAGTCATTGACTTGTTTTTCATGGTTTTCTCGCATCCTTCTCATTTCTCTTCCCAATTTTTCCTCTACTTCTCTAACTTGCTTTTCCAAATCCTTTTTGAGTTCTTCTATGGCCTGGGGCCAGTTCATGTTTTTCTTGGAGGCTTTGGTTGTAGGCTCTATGACTTTGTTGTCTTCTTTAGGCTGTATGTTTTGGTCTTCTTTGTCACCAAAGAAAGAATCCAAAGTCTGAGACTGAATCTGGGCACCTTTTCGCTGCCTGGCCATATTCCCAACCAACTAAGTTGACCCTTGAGTTTTTCAGTGGGGTATGACTGCTTGTAGACTAACGAGTTCAATGTTCCACGTTTGGGGGGGAGGTGCCAGCTCTGTCAGAGCCGCACTCCTCCTTCCCCAAGGACCCCCAGTCCAGACTGGGCTTAGATCTTCAGCAGGCTGTTGCACCCCTGCTCTGATCCGCCACTTAATTCCTCCCACCAGGTGGGCCTGGAGCCGGAAGTAATAACAGCTGTAGCTGCCCCACCTCCGCTGCCCCCCGGGACTGGAAGCTGAACTGCGAACTCCTTCCACTTCCGCAGCTTTTCCCACTAACCTTCTCCACAGTCTTTGGTGTTTGTGGGTCGAGGGGTCTGGTAACTGCCGCAGCTCACATATTCAGGGCGCTAGGGCCCCCTCCGTCCGGCTTCTGGTCTAGATCGGCCACGCCGCTCAGGCTGGGCTCTGCTCCACACCGTTCCCAGCTCCCAGCTCTCAGCTCCGTGTGGAATAGACCTTACCCAGAGACCATCCACGCTGTCCTGGGCTGGAGCCCTGCTTCCCTCTGCTGTTCTGTGGGTTCTGCCGTTCTAGAATTGGTTCAGAGCCATTTTTATAGGTTTTTGGAGGGACTCGGGTACAGAGCTCACGCTAGTCCGTGCTTACCAGCCGCCATCTTGGCTCCGCCCCCGACTTTCTTTATCTTTTTCTAATGTAGGGTTTGGGAGGGAAAGAACAGAAAGGGATAAGATTGCAAAAGAAAAGGTTATTGAAATACTGGTGTGTTTTTGTTTTTAATTCAGAGAACAGAAGGAAATTTAGAAAAGAGCACAGACTAGCATGACAGCTTCGAAAGTCACAGGTTGACTTAACCTGTACATTTAAAAAAGCAAACTTTTCTTTTTCTTTAATAATATTTTATTTTTTCCAATTACATGCAAAAATAGTTTTCAACATTCACTTTTATAAGATTTTGAGTTCCAAGTTTTTTTTTCTCCTTTCCTTTCTCCCCTCCCCCCTCCCAAGACAGCAAGCAATATGACATAGTCTACACACGTACGATCATATTAAACATATTTCCACATTAGTCGTGTTGTGTAAGAAGAATCAGAACGAAAGGGAAAACCATGAGAAAGAAAAAACAACAAAAAAGAGAAAACAGCATGCTTCAATCTGCATTCAGACCCATAGTTCTTTCTCTAGATATAGATGGCATTTTCTATCATGAGTCTTTTGGAATTGTATTTCTGAGAAGAACTAAGTCTACCAAAGTTGATCATTGCACAATGTTGCTGTTACTGTGTACAATGTTCTCCTGGTTCTGCTCGCATTTCTTTCTAAGTTTCTCTTCCACCCCCCTCCCCCACCACCTCCTCACCAAGGCATTCAATGACTGGGAGGATCTTCTGGTTCTGTTCATCATTCCATCATTCTCTCATTTCAACATATTTTCACAGTAGGCTATGGTATGATCTTCCCTCTTTAAAGGCATTTAGAAAGCTTGTCTGGCATGATGGTGGTAATTTAGAATGCACCTTAATTTCTCATTTTTTGATGTTTATTTTAGTGCCCATGTGCTGACAGCATTGTGCGAGGTACATGTCACATAATCACAGATTTCTGAAGTGGACATTTATTTCACTTATACTAGAAAAAGAGTCCTACTATAACATCCTCAACAAATGGTGATCCAATCTCTCTTGAAGACATAGAATGAAGGTGAACTGGCTACCTCTTAAGACAGCTAGCTCATTCCAATCTTGAGTAGGGAAACATTAGACCTCAATTTACCAGATTCTACCCTCAGAGTAGCCAAGTAGACTAACTTATCTTCTATGTGATAGCCCTTCGAATACATAAGCAAAGCTTTCTTGCCTGCCCTGAGTCTTCTCTTCCCTAGACTGAAAATTCCCAGTTCTACCAATTGATCCTCATACGGCATAATCTTAAGGCATTTCTCCTAAAAAGCCCAGGGTCAAGAAGAGATCTCTAGGGAATCCCATTCTTCCAAGTTGGCACCCAATCATTAAACAACCACTCTTTCTGAACATTCAGTAAATTCTAAATCCTTCTAATTACATTATCATCTAGCCCATGTTTTCGTAAGAATGGCTTGAATGAATTTGTCATATGTCTTGATAAAACCTAGGTAAATTGATGCCACTCCCTCAATGTACCAGACTAGTAACAGTACCAGAAAACTCAAATGAGATTAATAATAGCAATAGGTAGCATTTCTATATGTCTTTAAGACTGGTAAAGTGCTTTTTTTGTTGTTGTTGTTCAGTCATTTTCAGTCATGTCTGATTCTCTGTGACACCTTTTTTGGGGGTTTTCATGGCAAAGACACCCCAGTGGTTTCCCATTTCCTTCTCCAGCTGATTTTACAGATGAGGGAAACTGAGGCAAACAGGGTTAAGTGACTTGCCCAGGGTCACACAGCTAGTAAGTGTCTGAGGTCCCATTTGAACTGAGGTCTTCCTGACTCAAGGTCTGATTCTCTGTCTACTGCACCATCTAACTAACTGCCCATAAAATGCTTTACAAATATCATATTATTTTATCCTCACTGCAACCCTGGGGAGGGGTGGGTGGGTGCTATTATTGTTATCTTCATTTCTGCAGATGAAGAAACCAAGGCTGACGGGTCAAGTGACTTGCCCAGAGTCACACAGGTAATAAGTGTTTGAAGTTGGATTTGAACTCAGGTCTTTCTCACTGTAGGTCCAGGGCTCTATCTATTTTGTGACCCTAGCTTCCTCATCTGGCAAGTTCGTGATGAAGTCATACAAGATCATTGTGATTATTACTACCTTTTCTACATGTTAATTACCCATTCCTTTAATCATACCTTCTAGAATTCTTTCAGACAGGGAAGCCAATTGAAGCTCCTGTCCTGTGGTTTGTAGATTCCATCCTCGTCTCTTCTTTGGAAGCCAGGCCATGTGTCTTATATCAGTTCTGAGATACCACACCTGTTCTCAGCAATCTTTGGTGGCTTGGCATCATTTGACATCACATCTTTTAGCACTCAAAGGTAAAGTTCATCTGGGTCTTGAAGTTATAAGGGTCAGCTAGATATCCCATTCTATGCCTGTGCCATTATATTCTATGCTATTTTATTTTGCTTTGTTTTTTTTTGTTTTGCTTCTGCCCTTTCTAGTCCAGTGATCCTTCTCCTTGTCAGAGAACGCAAAAGCAAAATAAAGACATGAGTGGTTCTGTCCTTTGTCCTTTGTTCATTACTGCCAGCCCACCCCATTCTGAAGTGGTCCTATCCCCTCTTTGATCTTTTCCTCAAGAGAGCTAAAAAAATTACCACTTTTTGTTGTCTTTGGCTTTCCTTTCCAGCCTCTGCTCATTCTGAAGTTAGCACTCCTGACACTCTTCTCATATATATTGTCATCCTGTCGTATTAATCCCCAAAGGCAGATTAATTTCCTGTACTGATTGATTAACTTTTTAAAGAGAAAAAAACCTACTAAAACCAATCAATACATCCTGAAAAAAATCTAACATCGTATGCATTGTTCCACACTCTTGGATTCTGACACCTACAAAGGAGCAGTAGGATGTGTCTTCTCATCTCTCTCTTCTTTGGGGCCAACTCATTCTTTATAATTTTGAAACATTCAGTTTCAGTTGTTTGTATCTGTTGTTCTTTTCATTTACATCATTGTAGCCTTTGAGCATATTGTTTTCCTAGCTCTGCTTACTTCACTTTGTAATCAGTTCATGTAAGTCTTTCTATGCTTCTCTGTAGTCTTCATGGTATTATTAATTACAGTGCAATAGTATTTCTTTACATTCATTTACCACAATTTGTTTAGCCATCATCTAGTGAATAGACCTCTGTTTTGTTTCCAGAACATAGAAGTGTTGCTTTAAATAATTTGGAGTATATGGAACCCTTCTTTTTGTCCATGAGCTCTGTATGCTATATGCTTAGCACTGGAATCTTTGGGTCAAAGGGCATGGATATTTTAGTTGTTTATTTTTAACACAGTTTCAAATTATTTTGCAAAATATTTGTACCAATCCACAACACCAACAATAAAGCTATTTTTCTATAGCCCTTCCAGTATTGATTATTTCCATCTTTGGTGTTCTTTATTAATTTGTTGGGTGTAACCTGTAACTTTAGAGTTGTTTTTATTTGCATTTCCTTTTTGGTTGTGATTTGGAGCAATTTTCACTCAGTTATTAATAGTTTGCAAATCTTCTTTTGATAATTGTTTGTTCATCCACTTTGACCATTTGTCCATTGGGAAATGGCTCTTGGTCTCAAATATTTATATTAGTTCTCTGTATCATAGATATCATACCCTTAGGAAAGATATTAGATGTAAAGATTTATCCTAAATTGATGGTTTCTCTTATCCTACCTGTATCGATTTTCTTCATTCAACAGCTTTGAAATTTTTGTGTCATCACAATTATTTAATTTTTTTTTTCAATCACCTGTTACAGAGAAATATTTACTGCTTTGTGCGTCAGAGGATCTGGTTTCAAATCTTACCTCTGACACTCAATGTGTGACCTTAGACAAATCTCAACCTCTCTGGCCCTCCATTTCTTCTAATCTAAATGAGTCTTTGAGGCCCTTCCCAGATTTTGAGCTATGAATTGTCTCTAGGATTGGCTTTCAAACTAATGTTCACTTCAAGTTAGGGTGGTAAAGAAATGTCCCAGGTCAAAGGTAGAAGCAGTATTCACAACTGAGTCTTAGACTACCTTCTCTTTGTGGAGAATTTCCTTACTGTCTAACAGGTCCACTCCCTGCTAGAAGGGTGACCTCTCTGTCATAATTTCTACTACTCTACCTTACTCCACCCAGGCTCTGAGAGTACTTTGCTTAGAAGTATCACAAATTCACTAAGTTGTATGATTGACAATTAATGTACTAGTTAGATGACTTTTCTCCTGGAAAATTTTTTGTAGACATTTGTATTTGTAACTTTGACATATCTCTACTTTGAATTTATGCTCTCACAGATGTGGGTAATCTCTCCAATGGTACTGATTATGACACATTCTTATTTTCTCATCCCGTGTCCTGCCATGAATTCTCCCTAGGGGCTCACCTAATATTCTGAGGACCTTTCTCTAGGTTTCCTGATGTGAGGAAGGTGCCAGTACTTCATCTAGTTCTCCCTCTTTCTTGTTATATGACTGGCCCAACTTTTCTGGACATCTGTCTCTGATGATATCTTTTATTGAACTACAAGGAGAACATATATATTCCTATAATATCTAAATACTCATGCATCTCCCTCCCAACACATGTATAGGGTCTAGGGTCCATCCCTGAGGAGTCTGCATGCCTGTTCTCACTGTGTTGGTCTCTTGGTGCTGGGCTGAAACAAATGGATATCTGGTAGGGACGAGCCAAGCACCTTCCCCAATTTTTTCACTTAGCAAGGATTTCTCAAAAGTGATTTCCTTTCAGCTGTATACCTAACCCCTAAATTCCTCATCCTCCATATTCTCCTCTCTCTGAAACTCTTGGATTCTGCCTCTGAGACACTGGGCTCTGATAGGTCAGCTTTCACTTTACCTCACCTGGAACCGGGTATCTACTTCACTTGCTGACCATTTACAATGGTCAGCACACCACATTTACAGTGTGCACTACCGCCCCCATCTCTCCTTTGTGTATTGTCTTCCCCTCTTAGAATGTCAATCAATCAGTCTTTATTACATACCTACTATGTACCTAAGCCCATGGATACAAAGACAGACAAAAGACAGCCCCTGCCCTCGAGGGGCTAACAATCTAACAGGAGAAAATAAGCAAATAGATATGTACAAACAAGCTATATACAAGATAAATAGGAAATAATTATTAATGGGAAGGCACTAGAATTAAGAGGGGTTGGAAAAGGTTTTCTGTGTGAGAAGGGATTTTAGTTGGGACCTGAAGCAAGCCAGGGAAGTCAGTGGGTGGGAATGAGGAAGGAGAGTATTCCAAGTGTGGGGGACTGCTAGAGACAAAGCTGGGAGCCGAGGGTCTTGTTTGCACAACAGCCATTGTCACTGGATCAAAGGGTATATAGTGGTGGGGCTGGGAGTCGGGGTGGGGGAGGTTTAAAGTGAAAGAAGACTTGAAAGGTGGGGGTGGACGAGGTTATAAAGAGCTAGAAAGAAAGCAAATTCTTTCTGCAATTCCCCTCTTCTCATATCTAAGAGTCTAAGGAGAACGAAATTAAAGTCATGGGAGCAGGTATCCCCAAGCATTTGAGAAAGTTTAGAGTGTTTGGGGAGTCATTTTTGTCGGGAGGCTCCCGGAGACCCTCAGCTCACCCAGGGACACTTAAAAATAGAAACAGCAGCAGCCTGCACATTTCCTCCATTTGGGGCCTGGCACGAACCTGGCCTGGAGCTCTTTCAGGCAGGCGGAGCCAGCTTCATTCCCCGGGGTCTGAATCTCTTGGGAACAATTCACTGACTCACAACTGAGGGCCCTTTACAATGCTCTCAAATTAAGTATCATATGTGTCTGATTAGACTGAGGCTTCTGTGCCCAGATTCATCCCATACCCCATTCTTGCATTGTGTTTCCTCAGCTGGACTGGTCTGCTGGGCTTGGACAAATTTCTCTCTCTCTCTCTCTCTCTCTCTCCCTCTCTCCCTCCCTCCCTCTCTCTCCTTCTCTCTCTCTCTCTCTCTCTCTCTCTCTCTCTCTCTCTCTCTCTCTCTCTCTCTCTCTCATCTTTCTCAGGCTGTTTCTCCTCTATTTTTCCATTCTCTCTTCCTTCCTTTGCCTCCGCTATCTGTTTTTCTTCCTTCCCACTCTTCCTATTTCCTTGCTTCTTTCTTTCTCTTCCCCTTTTACTCTCTTATTCTTGCCCCTTCCCTGCCTCTCTTATTTCTATTAATCTTTTTCTTCCCTTTCCCTTCTCTTACCTCCATTTCCTTTTACCTCTCTGACCTTGTCCTCTGCCTCTCTGTCTCTTCTCCTCCTTCCCTTTACAGTCACCCTCTTGGCCTCTTAAACATTCCTCTCTCCCTGCCATTCTCTTATCTCCTCTTTTCCCTTCTTCTATTCCTCCTCTCCCTCTCTCTTTCTGACTTTCTTCTCTCTATCTTTTCTCCTCTCTTCCCCCTCTCTTCTTTCTCTCATCCCCCCCCCTCCTTCTTCTGGCTTCTCCTCCTCTCATTTTCTCTCTTTCCTCTACTTTTTTATCTCTTCTCCTCTTTCTCTCTGCTTCTTGAAAGTTTTTCTCCTCTTCTGTCTCTATTTCCCTTTCTCTCCTCTCCTCATACTCTTCCTTCTTTGCTGATTCATTCCTAGAATCCATATTAGAAGTCAAGTGTAAGCAGGAGAAGGCCCTTGCTATCTGCTGTCAGAGTTCTTTTCTGCTCCTTTCAAAAATATTAATGGAGGATGAGCTCACAAACCCTCCCTGGTCTTTATTCTCTACCTGTCAGCTCCAACCTTCCTGGCTACTCCCCTCCCCATCCCTCTTGAGTAATGCCAAATGACCTGCAAAGGCCCACAATCGGACTGCCTCCTCCTGAGCAATGCCCATGACAGATTTCTCCCTGCTGGGGACTCTGGGTTTTTCCACACTCTTTCATCTGAGTGGGGTGCACTTGGGTCTTTAGCATGAGGCAGCTTCTGGAAGGAGCTGTGTTTAGAGGGAGAAGGGGCACCAGGCCAACCTTCAAAAGCTCGATAATAGTCTAGAATAAAAATGGGAAAGCAACACCTTCCTCTCCCCAACAAAACAGGTCAAATTTGTCTTTGCAAATGCTTAGCACAGTGACTGGCACACAATGAACATTCAATAACTGATTCCTGAACTCTCTTGTGGTTCCACTTATCATCCTCAGTCCCTTATGGAGCTGGCTGCCCAGAGCAACCTTATGGGCTGAGGACAGTGGGTCACATGCTTTCCTTTCCCCCTATTCCACACCAGAACAGACCTGTCTTTTCCCAATACTTTCAGGGCTTGGCTATGCAGGTGGTAGGTATTATTGAGATATACTAATTTATAATTCATTAATTCTTTCAACAGATATTTATTGAGCTCTTACTTTGTGTCAGACACTGAAATAGATGCTGTGGGCATATAGAGACAAATAAAATGCAGTCTCTGCTTTTTGGGGCACAACAGACAAATGCTCATGCTTAGACCAACATTCAGGTGGGGAAGGACAATCTCCTCCTGGGCAGACTATCAGGTTTCAAGCAAGTGTAAACCAAATAGCCAGGCTACCTTGTTACTGGGGGCTTTTTTGGAGCTCTGAATCTAGTGGAGTGAGAAAGCTAAAAAATGGGTAAAAGTGAAGATTCAAGGTGGTCTAGGTCAGTACTGGTTCCAGAAATAAGATATGGGCATGCCAGAAGAAGTGGCCACCTGTCTGACTCAACTCATCTCTAGTCTTCTATAGTATCTGCTAGAATTCCCCACTTTCATCCTGACAGCAGCATGGTCCACAGCCAGGACTGCCATTCCCTTTTGACTCAGTCTCACCAGTAGTGCTATAGGCTTGGATCCCCAGAAGCTTCTAGTAGTGCGTCAAGATACATATACAAATAATGACAATACAAAGCAAAATGTAATAAGAGGGGAACAAATTAAGCGTTATACAAAGGAGGGATCACTTCTGACTCAGGCAATCAGGAAGCATAGCACAGAGGAGATGAGCATTCAAGCTAGAAGAATGGGTAGAACTTCTATAGGTATAGATGGGCATTCCAGGTAGAGTAAACAGCATGGGCAAAGGAGTAGAAGTGGGAAAGCCCAAACCATGTCTAAGAGACAATGAGCAGTCCAAATTTCCTGGAACATTTTATATAGAGGGGTAATGGAAGAAAATGGCAAACTACTCCAGCATCCTTACCAAGAAAACCTCATGGAGAGTAGGGTCCACAGGGTCTAGAAGAGTTGGACACAACTGAACAACAACAGCAAAGGGAGGAAGGTTAGAAAGGTAGATGAGAGCCAAGCTAAGAAAGGCCTTGAATGTCAAGCTGAGGGCTTGGACTTTAGACAATGGGGAGTCGTCAGTGTGAAAGAAGGGAGTGACAGAACCAAAATGATGCTTTAGGAAAATTTATCTGGTGATGGCATACGGGGAAAATAGAAGATAAGAGAGTCTAGATACAGGGACAATAGTTAAAAGCCTAAAGCAATAGTCCAGGAATGAGGTAAAAAGGACTTCAATTAGGGTATTGGAAGAAGGGTTGGAACAAGGAGGAAAGATGCCAAAGATCAGTCTGAACAGATAGAAGGAAAACACCTTTCACTAAGGATCTACAAGCAATGGCTATTGACCCATTGTTGGGTTCATCATAGAATGGATTCGTGCTTAGGTATGGGTTGGACTAGGAAGTTCTTTCCTTTTCTGAGAATTTGTGGTTCTATGACAGTCCCTGGAGATAGATTGGATAAAGGTGAAGAAGAGGACTAAATAAAAGATGATTCTAAAACCTGATTGACTGAGAATGGTAAGAGAAAAAGGAAACGTAACAAGAAGATTGGATTTGGGCAGTGAGGAGATGATAAAATTTGGTGTCACACATGTGCAATTTGACTTGGTTTCACATCCAATCTCTGCTACTTGCTGATTGTGAAGAAGTTCTTTCTGTTCCCTGGACCTCAGGGGATAGGGAGGTCAGCATGAGCTGCCTTGAAAAGAGCAATTTCAATCCCAGCTACCAACAAACATATGAAAAAAGGTTCCTAGTCACTAATAATTAGAGAAATGCAAGTTAAAACAATTCCTAGAGTCTCTCTCCTACCCGACAGGTTGACAAAGATGACCCAAGAGGAAAATGACAACTGTTGGAGAGGCTTCAGGAAAACAGCCACATTAATGCCTTGTAGGTGGAGCTGTAAATTGGTCCAGTCATTCTGGAAAACAGTTTGGAGCTATGACCCCAAAGTCATGAATCTTTGCATACCCTTTGATTAAACTATGCCACTTCTAGGCCTATGGCCCAAAGAGATCAAAAAAAAAAAAAAAGGAGAAAAGGACCCATATTTACTAAATTACTTATAGCAGCTTTTTTGTAGCAGAAAAGAACTGGAAACCTAGGGGCTACCCATCTGTTGGGAAATCACTAAACAGAACATGATATACAAATATAATGGAATATTATTGGGCTGTAAGTCATGATGAAATGGACAGGATCCCAGAAACCTGGGAAGACCTGAATGAATGGATGCAGTCAAGTGAGTAGAGGAATATTGTAAAGAAAAAAACAACAACAGCTTTGAAAACTTAAGAATTCTGATCAATTCAAGGACCAACTACCATTCCAGAGGACCAGTGGAGAAGGATACTCTCCACCCTTGACAGAGATGTGAAGGACTGGAGTTTCAGAATAGGACATCCACTTTAAGGTGCAGTGAATGTGGAGCTTTGTTTTGCTTAATTGTTTATTTACAAGGAAAGACTTCCTTATTCTTTTTATAATGCAGGTGGTTGTGGGGAGACAAGAGGGAATAGAAATAGAGTAGCACAAAAAAGAAGAGAGGAAAAGAAAGTTATTGTGGTATCTTAAAAAAATGCAAAGAAGACAACAGAAGGAAAGCCATGAAGAAGCAGGAACTGGCAGGACAGCTTTGAAAGCTACAGGTTGAACTTACATATTTTCAAAGGGAAGCAAGCTATACATAACAGACAGCTAGAGTTCTACCATGTTTATGAAAACACTAATTTTATTTGCTAAACCCAGAATTTTAAAAATGGGTAATTGGGGATGGGTATAGAAATGAGGTTGCAGAGGGTCCTGGAGGCAATGGGTGGTGAGGAAGTGGAATCAGTGAATTTAATTTACTTTTTTTTTTTGAAGGTAATGAAAGCAAGAAGAGAGATGAGAAGGTAGCTGTAGTATGGAAGTGTCAAACAAGCAGTCCCAGCTGAGATGTAATTGGGAAATATATAATGAACTACATAAAATGCAATAGGACATAGATAATGTTAATATTGGGGCAGCTAGGTGGTGCAGTGGATAGAGTGGATATTAGAGAGGAATTAGGAAGACTCATCTTCCTGAGTTCAAATTTGGTCTCAGGCACTTACCAGCTGTGTGACTCTGGGCAAGTCACTTAACCCTGTTTGCCTCAGTTTCCTCATCTATAAATGAGATGGAGATGGAAATGGCAAACCACTCTAGTATTTTTTCTAGGAAAACCCAAAATGGGGTCATCAACAATTGGATATGACTGAACAGCAGCAACAGCAGCAGCAACAGTCTCCATCCTTAATTGGCTTCTTTGCTTAATCACAGAACCCAAGGAGACCTAAGGATGGGGACTAATAAGGGGGAATTTGGTGGGCTGTGGAGGGAGATATTTTGAGTCTGACTGGTGGGTGGCATGGGGACAATCTTTTGGCTTCAGACTTGGATTTTGTCTCCCTTTCCTTGCTGTGATTCTCTGCCATTTCTCATGCCTCTTCTTCATCTTCCAGGTGCTCAGTGCCCTCATACAGTCCCATAGTTGCCTCATCATGACACTCCACCCCTCTTCTGTGCTTACGAATTCGTCCCCCTCCCCCCACCCCAAACCCCAACCACACATCAACTTTCATTCCTTCTGTGCAGATGTTAAAGAGGCAATCTGATAAGCCAATCCACAAGGCTTGAGGGTATTTACATTTTAAGAGAGGAGCCTTGTTAACCAAAACAAATCTCTAATTAGTGGAATTCCAGGCTGTGTGACAAAGGGAAGTGAGACTTTTCAAGCTGTTTGGGGGAGATATCTGCGGATTGCGGAATAGGGAATTTGCTCGGAGGTATAGGGCTGGCCCATTCTGATAGGCCATGTCCTGGTTCCACATTTTTTCAAGGAAAAGGGGAAAGACTTTCTTAACAATAGCAGACATTACCACGGTGTTTTCTGGGATGCAGTGATCCTTTATATGCACTATCTCATTTGAGTTTGTGAGATAGGTACAGAAGGTATTATCCCCATTTTGCAGATGGAGAAGTTGAGACTTACTCAGTGTCACAAAGTTAGTAAGCGTCTGAGGCAGGATTTGAATAGTTTATCCACCAAGCCATGCCTCCTCCATGGTTGCTTGAAGAAACTGAGGGAGAAGGAATGTGTTTAACCTGGAAAAGAAGAAAAGTCTTAGGGAGAACATTTAACGGTCTTCAAGCGCTATAGTGTGGAAGAGAGGGATCAGATTAGGAATAGCTAATCCAGTATAGTAGAAAGAACATCAGATGTGGAGTCAGAATTTTTGTGGTTGTTCAGTCGTGTCTGACTCTCCGTGACTCCATTTGGGGTTTTCTTGGCAAAAATCCTGGAGTAGTTTGCCCTTTCCTTCTTCAGTTTATTTTACAGATGAGGAAACTGAGGCAAATGGAGTTAAGTGACTTTCCCAGGGTCACACAGCTGGTAAATGAGACCAGATTTGAACTCAGAAAGATGAATCTTTCTGACTCCATGCCAGGTGCTCTATGCACTATGGCGCCACCTAGCCACCCTATAGAGTCAGAATACCTGGATTCAAATCCCGGCTCCATCACTACCTGCACGACCTGTGATGAATCAAATCACCTGTCCATTGTAAAATGAAAGAATTAGGGTAGATGACTTAAACTCCCTCCCGACTCTAAACCTACGCTTCTTTGACTTGTTTGGCTTGACTGCAGAAGGTGGAGGGAAGAACAAAGGGTGAACATTACCAAAGAAATCCCTCACCTTTATATTTGTATGGAAACAGTAATGAGCTATTTCAGAGGCACCTTCCCCATCCCTGAGGGTCTTTCAAGTGAAAGCTAGATGACCTCTAGGAGATGATAATGAGATTCAGATACAGGTGTGGGTTAGATTTAGACGGCCTTGGATGTCGGTTTTTTTTTTAAGCTGAAATTCTATGATTCTAGGTAAATAATTTGACTCAGATGTTCTTCCCTACGATATCTATGTTCCTTTAAATGTTCCCTTAGGCCCGTAAAGAGAAGTACCAGCTTAGGATATTGAATGATCTGTGGCTAACAAATTTAGTGGGTCTTTGAATAAACTACACAGTCCAGAAAGAATCTAGTCCTAGAAAGAGGTGGTGTGATTATTGTGAAAACACTGGAAGACACCCTCAAACATAGTTAGTCCAACCTTTCCATTTTATAGATGGGGAAACTAAGGCCCAGAGAAACAAAGTGATTTGTCTAGGGTTACATGCTAGTGACTGGCAGAATCAGAAGTCGGATCCAAGTTTTTTGTTTTTGTTTTTTGGAAGGGGGTGGCAGGGCAATTGGGGTTAAGTGACTTGCCAAGGTCACACAGCTAGTAAGTGTGTCAAGTGTCTGAGGCCGGATTTGAACTCAGGTCCTCCTGACTCTAGGACAGGTGCTCGGATCCAAGGTTTTTGACCCAAACTCAGCTGTCTTTTGTCTTTGTATCCCTCGATCTTCTACAATGCCTGCAATATAGTAGGTACTTAATGAATGATTATTAATTGGCTGATTGATCCGCTATGCCGCCTTCTGAATATTCTCGAAGTACCTAGAGTCACTCTGCTCTGCTTTGCCTTTTCTTAAAAAGAACCATGAAGATCCAAACCCCGATGGTTTATTTGTGTTTGACTCTGGCATTCCAACGAATTCATCAGTATTCAATGGCCAAAGGGGAGTGCTCCAAGGAGAGCACAGTAAAAAATACTGTGTTTGAATTAGCCAGTTTTCTGTGAAAACACGATGGTGGTGCGATTCCCAGCAAGGAGATATTAGAAAGAATTCTATAGACAGCAGGACCAAGTGCACCCTATAAGTATCATGCTTTGGAATGAAATACAGCAAGTCAACGGTGTTCAGCTCATTGTATTCCTTTGGCTGTCTCTGTTCCCTCTCAGGTTGAAGTTAAGTTGAAACTGACTCGAGGCATGCGTGGGTGGGGAAGAAGGAGAGAGAGAGAGAGAGAGAGAGAGAGAGAGAGAGAGAGAGAGAGAGAGAGAGAGAGAGAGAAGAAGAAGAAGAAGAAGAAGAAGAAGAAGAAGAAGAAGAAGAAGAAGAAGAAGAGAGGAGAGGAGGGGAGAGGAGAGAAGAGGAGAGGAGAGGAGAGGAGAGAAGAGGAGAGGAGAGGAGAGGAGAGGAGACGAGAGGAGAGGAGAGGAGAGGAGACGAGAGGAGAGGGGAGGGGAGGGGAGGGGAGGGGAGGGGAGGAGAGGATGGGTATATGGTAGAGTTGAAAAGAAGCTGAATTTGGAGTAAGAAGATCTGGGTTCAAATCCTGATTCTGTCATTTTCTATATCTGTCATCTTGGGTAAGCCACTTCAGTTCTCTGGGCCTCAGTTTCCTTAACTATCAAATGAAGGTCTTGGAATAGATGATTCAAGTAGCTGGCTTTGTAATCTAGAGACCTGGGCTCTTACTCCCTGTCTGATCTTGGTCAAGTCACAACCTCTAAGAGCCCCAGTTGCTTTATCTATAAAATAGGGTATTACTTTCCACACCCACCTCCCTGGACCCCATAGCTACAAACCTGAAAGGGGTAGCTAGGTGGTGCAGTGGATACAGCACCAGCCCTGAAGTCAGGAAGACATGAGTTCAAATATGGCCTCGGGCACTTACTAGCTGTGTGATCCTGGGCAAGTCACTTAACAATGATTGCCTCAAAAAAAGCACTACACAAATATAAAAAATGAAACAATCCCTACTTGAGAGGAACTTGCATTCTAAGGAGGAACATGTAAGTATATACCAAATACACATAAGCAGAGTAAATACAAGTCAATACAGCAGGTGATCCCAAGGTTCATTTCCAGCTCTAAATTCATGATCCTAGTTTCCTTCATGGAGGTCTTCAGGCCAAGGCTGCATGGCTGCTTATCTGGTGTGTTGTAGAGGGATCGATTCCTTTTGAGGTATGACTTGGCCTACCTGCATGGCTGCTGAGAACCAACAGGACTGGGTTCTGATTCCATTCAAATTCCATAGAACTGAGGCCATGAGCTACAACTCTTCTTTTTTTTCTTTCTTTTTTTTTAAACAGAAGAGGATGCTGAGGTGTTGGGGGAAGGGGTGGTTAAGAGGCTTAGGCAGGCCTGTTAGAGGTAGAATTTGAATCCAGGCCTTCCATTTTCCAAGTTGAGCTTCCTGAACACTCTGCCCGCTGAACCACACTGCTGTCTTTGGGCCAGGCTTTTGGTGTGGAGTCTGAGTATTTCTGGAGAAGCTAAAGATTTTCTTTTTGAACTCCCATGAAGCTTCCCCAAGGGTTACTAGTGGTGTGTGTGTTATGTGTATATGTGTGTGTGTGTGTGTGTGTGTTTTTCCACCTGAGGTCAAGAGGTTAGCTCGAATGTGGTGATGACACATCAAATCTACTCAGTGTTTGGAAACTCCCCTTTCAAACCTCCCCAAGACGGGATTAAGAGAGAACAGGTTTGGCCCGTTTTCAGTAGAATCTTCATCTGATTTTCATCTAGAGCAAGACACAAGGAGAAGGTGGGGGGAGAAGGCAGCCAGCATCTCTGGGCCGGCTGGCTCCCGGCTCTCTTGGCTCCTGCGTCCCCTAGCAGCCAGCACCCAGGAGAACAGAAGCAACACAGTGCCACCTCCTGGATGAAGAGCCAAGGCCTGGGAGCCTCGGGCATGGACAGAGATCTGTCTCTCAGACCCTAAGAAAAGCATTCAGAGCATCATAGAGCTGGGGGCGAAAGAGACCTCAGAGACCATCTGGTCCAATCCCTTCATTGGACAGTGGAGGAAACTGAAGCCCAAGGAAAACAAGCGATTTGTCCAAGGTCACATATACAGTGAGAGACAAAGGCAGGATTTGAACCCAGGTCCTCTGACTTCAGATCCATATTCCCCCAGCTTCTCACTCTGCTCCCACGTGGCAAAGACAGAGAGAAGAGCTGTCCTTTTCAATGCTGGTGTGTGTCTCAGTTTGCTCATGTGTGCCTGGGATGCCCAGTTACTTATTCCTGGCTGGCTACTCTCCTGGGAACTTGGGTGCAGTTCTTGCGATGCAGTTAAGATCAGATTATGGATTGGATTTCTGGACAGGAAGCCAGATGCTTTGGCAGCTTTAATTAAGTTTGGCTCATGCCAATCTCTTACTTCAACCAAATGGGCTTTCTCTATTTTCCCTGTCCAACATCCTGTTGATTGTCTCACTCTGATGGCACTGGTATCATTGAGCTAGAACTAGGACCTCAGAGGGCATCTAGTTCAACCCTGTCATTTTACAGGCAGGGAGACTGAGGCCCAGTAAAATAGCAGGATTGTAGAGTTAGGTCCAGAAGGCACCTTAGAGGGAATCTAGTTCTGCCTCCCTTATTTCATGGATGAAGACACTGAAATGGAAAGAGGCAACGTCACATAGACACCAAGAGACATTTTTGAATCCAGTCTTTTGACTATAAATCCGTAATTCAGTGTTGCCTGAAAGCATTTAGAAGTTTTATGGCTTGCCCACTTAATGCCCAAGAGTGCTATTGGGTTTGGAATCAACAGAGCCCTGTGTTCAAAAACCACCTTTATCTCTTACTATCTGTGGGATGTTGGGCAAATTGCTTAACCTCTCCAAGCCTCAGCTGCCTTATTGGCAAAATAAGTGTACTATTATATTACACACTCACCCCTCAGGGCTGCTTCTCATTAAGAGAGCTTCAATACTAAAAGTGCCATGTAAATGTGATTATTATTATTAATTTTAGCAAAATGCTCAAGATCCCCTCAAATTCCTGAAATCTTGTCCTTTATTTCCAAGAGGGATTTAGCTGAATATCTGAGCAGCTGACACTAGTTGAACCCTCCACAAAGTCCTAATACAACACTTCACTGGGGCACGAAGATGATCCTCAGTTCTTAAAGGCTTTGCCAGTTGAGCACAAGCCCTATAAAGCTGGAAAGGTTTTGAGGAGTGGCACAGTGAAGTGCTAAATATCTATAAGCATGGATCTGAGAGGTCTCTTTTAATGAATAGAACACTGGGCTGGGAGTCAGGAAGATTTGGGTTCAAATACCACCTCTTCTACTCACTAGCTGTGTGACCTACCCCATGCCTCAGTTTTCTTATCTGTAACATGAAAAGGTTAGACTCAATGGCCTCTAAGGTCCTGGTGTAACACAAGCCTAACAAATTCAAGGAGTCTCATCTCCAGGTTGGTAATGAGAGAATTAAATTTTTAGGTACAGCAACTCAGGGAGACTTAAAGGTCTGCGTTGATGGAGAAAACAGCAGACTAATAGAATCTTAGCATCAAATGGAATTTCAGAAGCCCTCTAGTCTGATGAATCATGAGCCCCTGTAGCAACATCACCAGCAAGGGGTCACCAAATCTTCACTTGTAGACCTCTGAGTATGGGGAGCTCACTACTTCTCAAGACCATTTTACTTTTAGACAGCTCTCATTATTGGGAAGTATTTTGTTACATCAAGTCAAAATCTTCCTCTCTGCCATCTCCACCCATCCAAGTTTTGTCCTCTGGGGCCAAGCAGACAATTCAAACCCCTCTTCCTCATGGTAGCCTTTTTGATCCTTTGGAGCGTCACCAATCTCAACGTCAGGCTTCTTGCTTCCTGGCAAGACTGGCATGTGGTCTGTTGGGTGCCATTTAGTCAGCTTTGCTGCTGTTGGACAAGACTGAACTTTTCCTTTAAAGCAAGACCCAGTGCAAAGCTTTGTTTCATCAAAGGAGTCTTAGTACCAGAGACACAAAAGCTTATCAGGGCGCCTCTCATTCTCATGGATGGGCACACAGATATGCTTTTATCATTCATGGAATCAAAACCCACTTAATGTGGCGGAAGAGGAATGACTGACTTACTCACCATCCTGCCCTCTGAACACAGCCAAGTTTCAGGCTCTGGGTGAAGGAAGAAAGAGTCAAAACCATAGGAGGGACCATAGACACCCTGGGCCCCTCCTTAATGGACTAGACTTCTTAATGAGTCACTTTCTTTAGCAATATGAACCTTACTGCTTAGTATTTCCTCCATAAAGTTTTAAACCTAAAATTCTCAAATTGATCTTCTCCAACGTACCTTAAGGAAGAAGTGCCTCATTTCTTTTCTGATGACATGGTGTCTCCCCCTTTACATTTTTCTAGAGCCCTTTTAGGTGCCTCTTTATTTCTCCCATCTCTCCCAACTTTGGATTATACTTATTTATGTGCATGCTGAATCCTACGCAGTAGAATGTAAGTTCACTGAGGCAGAAGGGCTATGACATTAAGAAAGGAAAATCTGTCACCAGTGCCTAGCTTGGTGTTCTGTATATAGCAGTAGGTTAATTGTTTGCTAAATGGACCTGAATTGAAAACCAGAACCCCTCAAGTCTAGGAGTTGGTAGAAACATGGAGCAATAGACAATTACTATGCAGTGGGGTGTAGTATGGTGGTGGTAGTGGTGATTGGTGGTATGTGTGTAGGAGGGAGTAGATATCTAGGCATCAAGTGATCACAATCATTGGACTTGAGCAGAAGTAAAAAAAGACAATCCTGGTCATTTGAATAGTCTATCACTCTTTGGTGGCTACCCATTGTTCCATTAATAGACTTATGATGCCATTTTTCTCTACTTCAAACTCTCATCTGATTTTATGTAGCTGTTTCCCATACTGGAGTCTATGGTGAGAGCCAAGGATTCCAGGGAGAACAAATATAAGAAAGACCCCTTCCCCCCCACCCCCAACCAAGATCCAAATCTTCAGCACATGGTTTCATGACTCAACAAATGAGATATTTGTAATGAACTTAGCACAGTGCCTGGGACATAGTAGATGCTTAATAAATGTTTCTTCTCTATTCCCATCTTGTTACTTTCTTCCTCTCTTTTATTCCTCTTCTTTTAGTTCTTTCTTCTTTGTGCTGGGAAGAATTGAGCTGGTAGATAGGATATTTGCCTGCCCACAGAACTGACCCTGAGGAATGGAAGGACATGGATTTAGAACAGATGCTTGTTAAATGCTGTCCCCTCTGATGTGGAAGAGAAGCAATACTAATGCATTGTTGGTGGAGTTGTGAAGCATTCTAATCATTCTGTAGAGCAATTTGGAATTCATGCCCAAAGAGCTATAAAGCTGTGCATACCCTTTGATCCAGCAGTACCCCTACTACTAGGTCTGTACCCTAAAGAGGTCAAAGAAAGAGGAAAAGGGCCTACATGTACAAAAATTTTTAGAGTAGCTCTTTTCGTGGTGTCAAAGATTGGAAACTGAGTGGATACCCATCAGTTGGGGAATGGCTGAGTAAATTGTTCTATATGATCGTGATAGATTACTATTGGGCTATAAGAAATGCTGAGCAGAATGCTTTCAGAAAAACCTGGGAAGACTTACATGAACTGATGCAGAGTGGAATGGACATGACCAGGATAACATTGTAACAATAATATTGTGTGAATGACTTAGCTATTCTCAGCAATGCAATGTTCCAAGGTATTTCCAAAGGATTTATGATAAAAAATGCTATTTGCCTCTAGAGAAAGAACTGATGTAGTCTGAATGCAGATTGAAACATATTTTTTTACTTTATTATTCTTGGTGGGGGTTTTTTGAGGGGAGGGTATGTGTTTTCTTTTGCAGTATGGCTAATGTGAAAATGTTTTGCATGACTGCAAATGTATAATCTATATAAAATTGCTTGCCTTCTCAAGGTGGGGGGAGGGGAGGGAGGAATTTGGACTAAAATTTTTTAAAAACAAATATTAAAAATTTTTATTTACGTGTAATTGAGAAAGAAATTTAAAAAAAAACTGTTTTCTCTAGTGGAGGAGGGCAAACTTTTTGTTTTTTTTTGTCTCCGCTTCTACAGCATGAATTTTCATCCCTAGATCCCCCACCATCAACTGCCTTCTTACCTGTGTTTCATACTCTGCCTGCATTGAACATATTTACATCAGTTGTCTCTGCCCTCATGCCTCCCCAGGGAGATTTAGCAGACATTTTTTAGACCACAATTTGTGATTTCCTTGGTCTAGTGAACTTCTAGTGAGGAAACTCCCCCTGCAGATCTCCATCCACTCTGCCACTTGAAGAGAAATTAAGAGTTTGGTCATTCACATTGCCAGCCACTGTTAGAGGTGAGACTTCAAATGAGGCCATTCTGACTCCCAGGATGACTCTCTACCCAGTCTACTACACTGCCTCTATGTTATAACCCACTGAGGTTGAATGACAACAAAATAGCCCCTTGGAAACCCAAAATTGTTTATTCTGGCCCTTTAGGGCTAGAATCCTCTTGGGAAGTTTTTATTTTGTTTCTCGGTTACAGAAATCATTCTTTGATCTTGGTTGCATAAATTCCAAGGGCAGGCTCTGTCTTAAGGGAGGCAGCTTGGTAGGGTGGAAACATCGCTGAATAGGGAGATCAGCATTTTCCGCCATGGATTTTCTGTGTGTCCTTGGGTGCATTGCTTAATCATTCTGTGCCGGGAAGCAAATAAAATAAAATACGTGAAAGTGATGCGTGAAGTATAAAGCACTACTCGAATGTAAAGAATTATAATTATAATACCTAAAATACCTAAATAAATAAATACCTAAAATACATAAATACCTAAAATTTCAATCCTGCCTCAAATGCTTATTATGTGATTCTGGGGAAAAATCACTTAACCCCCTCTCAGCCTCAATTTCCTAATCTGTAAGATGGAGATAATAATAAGCACCTACTGACAAGGTTATTATCAGGACAAATGAGATATGTATAGAGTGCTTTGAAAACTTTTGACCAGCATTATGAATGACTTGCCCAGAGTGACAGATTCAATAAAGGTTTGGGGAAAAGTTTGAACTCAGGTCTTGCTGACTCCAGGTCCAACTCTATCCGCCGAGCCTCCTAACTTCTTCTGTAACCTATAGTCTTGGAGAATTGCCTGAGGTTCAGAGTGGTTAAATGACTTGCCTATGGTTAGTTCCGTTGCTATTGAGTGTCAGAGGCAGGCTTTGAATCCAGATCCTCCTGACTCCAAAGTTCCTTATCCTCTCCATCATGTCATGCTGCCCCTATATATATAAGCTCTATGAGGTTTATAAAAATAGTGGCCAGTTGTCCCCCAACCAAAGGTACAATCAATCAATGAGCTTTTGTTAAGCAGCCTTTATGTGCTAAGTATGGTGCTAGAACAAAAGTAATATAGTACCTGCCCTCAAGGAGCTTACATTCAATTGGAGAATGCAATATATACTCATATAGACAGGCATGATGATTGGGAGTGGGGGATGGCACTGGTAACTGGTGGAAACCAGGAAAGGCTTCATTCATGTACAAGGTGGTGCTAAAGGTAAGTCTTAATGGAAAGCTGAGGTGGTCCCTAGAAGGGAGCATTGCAGTATAATGATGAGGACGATGACATTATTTATGTAATGCTTTATGGTTTGTAAGACAATTTTATATATTTTACCTGATTTGATCCTAATAACCCTGTGAGGTATACACTATCATTATCTGCATTTTGAGGAAGTAGGTGAAGAAAATGAGGTTGAGGGTAGTATACATATTTTTTCTCCCCATTTTTAGTTGGGGAAACTAAATTTCAAAAAGATTTTAAGTGACTAACTTCTGGACACATGGCTAATAAATAAAGGGGCTGGTATTCAGATCCTCCACTGTTCTTCCCACTAAGCTACAGATAATTTGGGTGGGATTAACCAGATTTTTGTTTAGAGACATTGATGACATAATAGGGATGGAAACAAAGTGAATTTTAGGCTAAGAGTATTTATTGGTTTCACCAAGCTCAAGCACAGAAAACAATGCATGATGGTTTAATGGAAAGACCCTAGTTTTTGAGAAAGTAACAAACATTTATTAAGTACTTACTGTATGCCAGACATTGTGCTAAGTGCTAGAGATACAAAAAAAGGACAAAAGCAGTCTCTGTTCTCAAGGAGCACAACAGTCTAATGAAGTGAGGACTCAGGTGGAAGAAAAACTGGACTCTAGTCTCACCTCTATTTTTAATTTATTGCATTACCTGAGGAAAGTCACTTTCTTCCTCCCCCAACCCCACCACCACAATTCCATTGAACCTACTGGCTCCTAGATTTTCAGCCTGGCAGCATGGCCAATACTACAGATTGATTGGGTGATCGGTGAGAGTTACAGGATAGGCCACCATTTCTTGGACAACACTAGCATTCCCAGGTGAATTTTTTCCAGGATTTACCTTGTGCTTAGGCAGAATTGACAGCCACCTACCAGGTCAGATTTTAGATCATAAGAGAAGGAAAAAGGAGTGGGCACATGATTTCATTGTTTTAGGGGACTCTCTGGTGAGGAAACTCCTCCCTACCAGTGCATGTTGGCACTTTCTCTGCAAGCTGGGTTTCTGACTCTGGACTTCACCACCATGTCCCCTTTTAGTCACCTTCTTCTTGCCCTTCCCAGGTTTCTCAGTTCCATTAGATTATAAAGTCCTTGATATCAGGGGATGTTTTTTTCTTTAGTGAAGTGCCTGGCACATAGTAAGTGCTTAATAAATGCTTGTTGCCTTGTTACCTCGCTAGAGCATCGACAATTTTAATGATTTGCCCAGGGCATTAGAGGTAGGACATAAATCCTGGTCTTGATGGCTCAAAAGTTGTGTCTCTATCTATCTGCCATACTGGCCGTTATCTTAGAGGTAATCTGGTCCCCCTTCTTTTCACAGATAAGGAAACTGAGACCCTTGGAAGTTAAGCGACTTGTCTAAGGTCACACAACAAGTAAATGACAGATAAGAGTTCTAACTAGGGCTTCTGACTGCAAGGGTGGGGACAGGGAGAATCGGAGATCCTCATCCCTTCCTAAATCATGGAAGAGTTCCACTCTTCCACCAGATTCTTTAGTTTAATGTTTTGTCTGTCTTCTGTCTACTACATAGAGAGCTTAGAAGGGAAGATACCAGATTGTTTTCAGTCTCATTTTATTTTGAATGATTTTATCAGACCTTTTCCTGTGGACAGGCTTTGTTAAGAAGGAGAAGAGAGACTTTATGTGGGCACTCAGCACCCAAGATGGAAGGTATTTAAGTGGAAATCTGAGGGCTGAAGATCCAAAAACAACTTTATCTGATTTACAATTTTTCTTGGAGCAAGCTCCATACCTACCCTTTGCATTTAGTAGATAATTATCACAATTTTGTAAAATTTTGTAGACTTGAATTCTTTTTTCTGCTCTGATTCTGACTCCCTAGACTTTGCCACCATACCTCAGCTGCCTTCTCACCCTGAAAAGTCCATTGGCACCTCTGGTCTTCTTACCCTGGAAAATTCCTGTGCCCTGTGACCCCCTTTTTCCACTGGTGAGTTCATCCTGTGGTTTCCATTTGGGGGGGGGGTCTATGCTGGCCAACCTTTATTCTTCTGACATTCTAGACTTCAATAACATTCTCTCCTACACTGCCAAAATTTTTTCAGCCCCCTTTTCGTGCTGTATTCCCCCATCACAATGTAAGTTCTTTGAGTGAAAGGACTGTCTTTTTTCTCCTGTTTGTATCCTTAGCACTTAGCACAGTGCCTGGCACAGAGTAGGTGCTTAATAGATGCTTGTTCATGTAACTTGGAATGGAATTGAATGGAATAGACTGATTCTTGAGGGATCATGTCCCTTCTTCCTGGCCTTTTCCAGCTCTCTACCTGCCTGAGTAGATTGTTAAATTTGCGAGTGGGGGTGTGATAGAGAAAATGAGAGCAATCTCGACAGTCTCTCTGAATTCCAGACTGAGGGAGATGATAAATAATCCTGCTCTACTCCACCCTGCTCAGACTCCATCTGGAGTCCTATACTCAATCTGGGCACTTCATTTTAGGGATATAATTAGAAACTTGTGGCACATGCTGAGAAGGGTGAACAGTTTGGTAAGGTGACTTGAGATAATGCCAAGTAAGGATCTGTTGAAAGAACTTTGGGTCTTTAGCCCAGAGAAGACTTGGGATGGGATCAAGGAAGAGATATGGTGACTATCTTCAAGTATTTGAAAGGCCTCCTTTGAGAAGAATTGGCTCCAGAGAGTGGAGCTAGGGTGACAGGTACAAGTTGAAGAAACAGATTTCATCTTGACATAAAGAAAAAGATACTGACTCTTAGTTGCCTGGTGAGGTTAGTGGGTTTCTTATAACTGGAGGTCTCCAAGAATATGGATCAGTACTTGTTGGGAATATCGCACCACAGTTTCTTGCTTAGGTACCAAATGGCCTGTGAAGTCCCTCCAGGTGTGAGTTTCTATGATTCTGTAGCTGTAAGTCTTATCTCCTAGTTATGACAGCCATCTCCTGAGAAAGAAGGGAGGAAGAAAGAGAGGGAAAAGGGTAGGAAGAAAGGATGGAAGGAAGGAATAAAAGAAGGAAGGAGGGAGGGAAGGAGAGAGATAGGGAGGGAAAGAAGGAAAGGAAGGAGAGGAAGGAGGGAAAGAGAGAAATAGGCATAGAAGGAAGGAAAGAAAGAAAGAGGGAGAGAGGGAAGGATAGAGATATGGAGGGGAAAAGGAAAGGAAGAAGGGAGAGATAAGGAAGAAAGAAAAGGAAGAAGAGGAAAGGAAAGAAATAAGGAGGGAAGGAAAGAAAGGAAGGAGAGAGGAAAGGAAAGAAGAAAGGAGGGAGGGAGGAAAGGAAGGAAGGAAGAGAGGGAGGAACAGAGGAAAGAAGGAAGGAAAGAAGGAAGGAAGGAAGGAAGGAAGGAAGGAAGGAAGGAAGGAAGGAAGGAAAGAAGGAAGGAAGGAAGGAAAGAAGGAAGGGAAGGAGGAGAGAGAAAACACATGCCAGTCACTGTGATAAGCACTGAAGATATAAATTCAAGCAAAAATAAAGACGATCTCAGCCCTCAAGGAGCTAACATTCTGATGGGAGAAGACAGTACACAAAAGGGAGGTAAAAAGCTGAGAAGCGGGGATAGGGAAAAGGAAGGTACTTGGCTTGGGAGTCTTAAAGGCCAGATCTCTTAGGATGATAGATTTAGAAGCAGAATGACCTTAGCAGTCTTCTAATCCAACCTTCTCATTTTACAGATAAGAAAACTGAGACCCAGAGAGGAGGACTGATGTGCTCTAGGACACCTAGGTAGTAGCCAGGACACCAAATCGAACACTCTTTTCTCTGCACCCACCCTGCTTCTCCCAAGATGCCCCTTCTTCTCCTTCTTGAGGACAAGGAGAAATGCCCACAATCCCAAGTAACAGACAGTTAGTACAAGGCCAAGAAATCTGTACAAAGTTACCAAATCCAGTGAAGGACCCAGCAATGGGGGACAGGCCATCACCTCCTCCCTTCCGCTTTTGTGAAGCCACACATAACGGGAAGTTAATTAAAGCTTCCACTCTGAGAAAAGGAGAATGTTCCATTTGGTAAATTTAGAAACAGCTGGTTAGTTTTATCCATTACTTTTGTGCTAACATCAGTTGAGCTCACTCAACTCTCTCTTTTTATGAAGCTGTCCTTCCAATGGTACCTGATAACTACTAATTGCGGCAACTACATTTCTGAATTGCAAATTTTCTGCACTGATAAAAACTTTGATTGCCTGTCAGCTACACATAAGGAAAAGATCACCAGTGCTAAATGAGGTGTTCCACGCTTGGATAATAATGCCTAATGAATTATTCAGGGAAGAATGCTTGAACGCAGCAAACAATTTGAGGGGTTACTAGCAGCCGTAACAGTTCAACAGCCAAAAGAACAAAAGTATCATCTTGAACATTACACTAATGATTAAAAAATGCGTATTAATTCTAGATTTGGAGAAAAAAGAAATGCCAGTCTGATTTTAAAGGTTAATCATTATTCTCTCACTAGTGTTGTGATTGTCTTGGTGGTGGTGATGGGGGGGGGGGGGACGGAGAACGAACCCATCCTTAACTGTGAGATTTGGGGACATATAATATTATGACATAATAGTCCTGTAGTTTTTCATACACATCATCTAAAAATGGTAAATTTCAGATTTCATTGGAAAGGATAGGTAGAACCTAACAGCTCGGTGCAGCTGGCTAGAAGTTTGTCAATTCCTGTTTGTCAATTTCAGATAACTTTCCCCATCATAGGGTAAAGGCAGCTTTAGAGTCACTAATGTTAAATAAAACTTAATGGACATGCTTACACACATACCAATACGTATCATAATTGGTACCTTTTTCTGGAAGAATTTGACAGAATAGTTGCTGAACCAATGATACTTTTCCTAAAGCAGTCTGAGTATTTGTATATATATAAACATGTTTATATCAGTGTACGTACACACAGTTGTAGTTAGGGCTCAGAAAAGATGGAAAAAACTTGGTTGGAAATAGAGTATATACTTATATATATATATGTATACGCATGAGATGCATACACACACATATATGTATGCATATGCGGAAAATTGTTGAAAAATAGAGTATCTATACTGACATGTATAATACATGACTACATATTTGTTTTTATGCAAATCTACATA
Organism: Trichosurus vulpecula; assembly: GCF_011100635.1. NCBI lineage: Eukaryota > Metazoa > Chordata > Mammalia > Diprotodontia > Phalangeridae > Trichosurus > Trichosurus vulpecula. The sequence goes on from NC_050578.1 coordinate 243,415,035, forward strand.
TGTATATATTCTAGAGCATTTGTCAAGGGGAATGGGAAAATAATTCTTAGAAAAAGCTTCCAGCTATAGACTGAAACCGAAGGGAACAAACCAACAAAAAACCAAGGGAATTTTCAGTTATGTCCAATACTGACATATTTGCTGCCTTCATAAAAAATATATTTCCACGACCCAAAGTGCTAATTTGTTTTGACAGATGCTGTACAGTTGCCAAATATGAGGGAGGAAAAAAGTTCCAGAAACCTGTAATTCAAAATATTATAATTAGAGACAGTAAAGAGATAAAATAGGAATGCGACCACGGCAACGTGATGATTTATTTGAATATTTTAAAATAGCTTTACAGGGCTGTGCTTCAAAATTGCACGGCAATCAGCATCGCGCACGAGGGGAGGCGAGCGATACAATCCAGCACTAACCGTTTTTTAAAAAGTCGTTTTTAATGATGGAGACTCAGCCAACCCACTTAACTGCTTCTGTTGAGATCTTTTTTTCCCCCCAGCTCTAAAGCCTGTGGTATTAGACACCAATTAGTGATTTTATTATAAAGATGTTCGATGTCAAGATAACACTTCTCCGTTTCTGGCAGTGCCACTGAATGGTGGGTAGAAGGAATGGTTTCAGGAAAACAGCTGACCATCTGCTGAAGCCTGCTCACTCACAGATGACTAATGTTTTCCCTGGAGGACGCTGTCTCCATGTGTTTCTGTTGCTGTCTTTTCGATGTCACAAAAAGAGGTTGATAAACATATTCAAGGCACAATTAAAAAACATTTTCACTGACCAGTTGCCACTGATGATATTATCAGACAGTTTGAGCCCTTGTTGTGACCACACTTTTAATAGTGTTGACGTCGGGTGAAGAATATGCTTCCTTTCTTCCAGCCCTTACCTATCTCTGCATTTTTCCTGTGACTTTTAGATGCACTCAATGCCTCCAAACGAACAGAGATTCGTTCGGGCACTCACCGCACAGGACATCTCCGTGAAGTGAAGACTCTAAATTTTCCAAGCTCTGATGGAAGCTTTGGGTTTGGACGCATTTCTGCTCAGTGTTTGTGAGAGATTACAATCAACTGAAGCCTATGAGGTGAGCTTCGGCTACCCATGCTAGGCACGGAGAAGGGAGTCACTCAAATGCTGATCATTTAATTTCGTGAAGGTGGCTACTTTCCTATTGTTAAGGGATTCGACAGAGATGTTTACTACCATATGTCTGGTCACAGAATCTAGAGCTGAAAGGGACCTACGAGAACATGTAGTTTAACTCCCTTATTTTACAGATGAGGAAATTAAAACTCAGGGAAATGATATGATTTGTCCAAGGTCACACAGGTAGGAATTCCTCGCATGGGATGCCCCTTCACTTATGCCCTTGATCCCTTCCCCTTCTGTCTCCTTTAGAGATTCACCCTCTTTCTCCCTAATTTTTCATCCCTTCATTTACTGGGTCTTCCTCTGATACCTACAAATATGCCCAGCTCTTCTGTCTTAGAACAAAACAAAAACAAACAAACAAAAAAATCTCAGAAACTGTCATTTGACTCCACTATCCTCGTAAACTATCATCTAACATCTCCTCACTCTTTAAATCAGGGACAAAACAAAACAAAAAATCAAACCTATCTATACCTTGATGAGCCAATGAAAAAGTAAATTTTTACAATATAAAAAAATAAGGGCCAGAATAAATGAGCTTAGCTGCCTAGGAGAGATTTGGGTTAGATATAGGACTTATATACATTGGAATTGTTCGCTGATGACAGTGATGAAATCTCCTCAATCAATCAACAAGCATTTTAAAAAATATTTTACTTTCCCCCCATTACATGTTAAAACAGTTTTTTCCATTGTTTTTTTTTTAAGTTTTCTCACCTCTCACTCACATCTCAACCCCGGGCAATCTGACTTTTAACTACACTACTCAATAAATCTACTCTATCCAAGATCATCAATGATTTCTCTGTCCAATTTAGCGACAGGATTTACCTGTCTTTTCTTAGTCATCACCTGTCTTCACTGCTGCAGCATTTAACGCTGTTGACCACCTTCCCCTCCCACATATTCTCTTCTCCTAGGATCCCCTCTTCTAGATTCCCTTTTATTAACCCTTCTCAGGTTCCTTTACAGGATCAACATCCATGTGCTATTGTGTATCCCCAGGTCTCTGTCCTGGGACGTCCGCTCTTCTCTCTCTCTCTTTTTTTAGTGGTATCATCAGATTCCGTGGATTCAACTGCTATCTCTATGCAAGTGACTCCCTAATTGATATATCCGACCCCCACTTCCCACCTGAGCGCTGATGTTGCACCACCAACTATTGACGAGCTATCTCTATTTGGATATCCTGCAGGTATCTTAAACTTTATATGTCCAAAACAGAGCTCATCTTTCCTACTAAACCCATCCCCCCTCCCAGATTCCTTACTTCCGTCAAGAGCATCATCATCTTTCCAGTTACTCAGGAGCCATCCTTGACTCTTCAGTCTCTCTCATCTTCCGTATCTAATCAGGTGCCAAGTACTGTCCGTTGTAACCTCGCGCCCTCTCTCCCATTGGTTCCCCTCTTCTCTTCATCACAAGCTCACCACCTTAGTTCAAGCCTCATCCCTTTCACCCGGACTATTGCAATAGCCTACAAATCATTCTCTTTGCATCGAACTTTTTTCCTCTCTAATCCATCCTAATCTGATGCACCCAGCTGCCATGTTGATATTCCTAAAGCATAGGTCTAACGATGTGGCTCTGGCCTTTACCTCTTTGTGGTTCCCTATTGCTTTTTGTATAAAAGACAAACTTTTCTGTCTGGCATTTAAAGCTGGATTAAAGAATTAAAGATTAAAGAATCTGCTTTCAGTGTTCCTTTCCAGTTTAATTACATATCACTTCTTCTTAACATAGTCCATCTTCCAGTCAAACTAGCCTACTTAATATTTCCCTGATTTGGCATTCTCTCCCCTCTATTCCTTTGCCTTGGCTGTGCCCCGTGTCTGGAATGCTCTCTCTTTTCACCTCCTTCTCTTAGAATCTCCACTCTCCTTATGGCTAAGTTTGAGTGTTGCCTCCTACTCAAGGTAAGAGATTCACTTACTGACTCCCCCAGTTGTCAGTATCCTCCTGAAATTATTTTGAACTTAATGATTATTTTGTATTTACTTATCTATGCAAATGTTGCCTTCTCCCCCCTGTGCATCTCCTGCCGAGTTCCTTGAAGGAAAAGACTGGTCTTCAGCTTTTCTGGGGGATCTTTGTGTCCTTGGCACTCAGAGCTATGCTTAACACATAGTAGGTGCTTAATAAATACTTGCTTAATTGTATTTCGAACTCCTTGAAAGAATACAAAGGTGAAGGGCAGACTGACTAGTTCAGGGAATTCTGAATCCAAAAAACTCACTAGGCCTCAGAAAAATGATTCAAATTGTATCATTACAGATTTAGAGCCATAGAGGACCTCAGTCAGTAAATCTCCTCATTTTATAGATGGAAGCGAGACCAAGAAAGCTTAATTGTCTTACCCAAGGTCATATGGCAGCGAGGGTCAGAGTCAGGATTCAAACCTAGGTCTTCTGACTCCAAATCCAGTATGCTCCCCACTGTATCATGCTCTTCTCTTGAATTTAGCAACCTCTTCATGGTACCAAGGAGAGAGACCTGGATTTGGCATCAAAAGGCCCGAGTTCAAATCCTCGTTCTGTTACTTACTACCTGTGTGCCTTGGGCAAGCCATTTAACTTCTGTATGATGTATAAAAAGAAGATTGTTGAATTAGATGTTCTCTGAGATCCCTTCTGGCTCCAAATGCCTTGACGAGCCAATGAAAAAATAAATTTTTACAATATTAAAAAAGGGCCAGAATAAATTGGCTTAACTGTCTAGGAGAGATTTGGGTTAGATATAGGGTTTGTATACATTGGAATGGTTCACTGATGACAGTGATGGAATCTCCTTAATCAATCAACAAGCATTTTAAAAAATATTCCTCCCCAATTACTTGTTAAAACAATTTTTTTTCCAATTTTTAAAAAGTTTTGAGTTCCAAATTCTATTCCTCCTTCCTTCCTTCCCCTTCCCCTCTCCCTGAGATGGTAGACAATCTTATGTAGGTTATACATGTGCGATCATGTAAAATATTTTCATATTAGTCATTTTCAACAAGCATTTATTAAACTCTTACTACATGCTGAGTGCTACAGATTCAAAAATAGAAGTGAACCAGTTCCTGCCCTCAAGGAGGATACATCTTATTGGAAGAGATAATATATTACAAAACAAGATAATTGTGAGAAGAAAGACTTTAAGTTGGGGTGGGGGAGGGTCAAGAAAGGCCTCATGTAGAAGGTGGCATTTGAGCTGAATTTTGAAAGAAATGAGTTTCTAAGAGGTGGAGGTGAGAAGGGAATGAATTCTAGGCATGGGGCAGAAGTAGAGAGGTGGGAGATGAAAAGTCATGTATGAAGAACAGGAAGGAAGACATTTTGTTTGCACCAGAGAGTATGGGGAAGGAGTATGAGGGCTGGAGTCAATTTCCTGTAGGGCCCTGTCTAGTCCTAAAAATCTATGAACTGAGGGAGGTCTGTCAAAGGCGATGGGTGTTGGTGGAGGCCCAGGTAAGAGCTTCACCTCAGCAGAATCCATAGCCCAGCATAATTCCTGCTTCATTTCTCCTCATTCCCATCTTCTTTCAAAGTGGGCACAACAATACCAAGCTGTTTCCTAGGCTTAGTGTGAAAACAGATGGTGGGAGCTTTGCACCAGGAATGTGATGGTAAAATAAAAGTAAACATTGGGCCTTGAATAGAACTAGGTCCAGGGAAGCATCAGGAGACCTGCCCATCGCTGATCAAGTCACATATGCAGGGCTGCTTTAGAATGATCTCCTTAGGATCATAGGGAAGTTAGGTGGTGCTATAGCGGATAGAGTGTTGGGCTTGGGACCAGGAAGACTCATCTTCCTGAATTCAAATCTGGCCTCAGACACTGACTAGCTGTGTGACCCTGGGCGAGTCACTTCACCCTTTTTGCCTTAGCTGCCTCATCTGTAAAATGAGCTGGAGAAGGAAATGGCAAACCTCTACAGTATCTTTGCCAAAAAAATCCTCAACAGGGTAACAAAGGGTCAGATACGACTGCAATGACTTAACAAAACTTAGAATCACAGGCTCATAAGGACTTACGGAAGTAAGGGAATTTGGATCATTTAATCCATTCCTCCATTTTAAAGACGAGGGAACTGAGACCCAGGATGGGGAAAGTGGTATCTCAGGCCTAGGATCCAGGCCTCCTGGCATTCAAGGTCCTTCATCACCTGGCTAACCTTCTTGCTTAGCGCTGTCTCAGGTCACTCTTGCTCACTCATAGTTCTACCTGCTTGATATATAGCCCTGCTTGATTCCTTGGAATCAGGAAGACCTGGGTTCAAACCCTGCCTCTGAACACGGTGACTGAGAAAATCATCTAACCTCTCAGTGTTCTAAGCAGTTAAGACTGTAAGTTGAAGAGAAGGTGCCAATAATTTGTTGGTAGAGGAAATACTTCACTGGGAATGCTTTACGCTAATAAAATCATAGGTCTGGCCAAACACAAATCTGTCTTACACTATGTGATACTATCACATTATATTAACTATCGTATCATGTCACATCATATCTATCATATATCATATCTGTATTGAATATATATGTTATATTTGAAATATGTGTATGTGCATATATATGTATGTAAAATATACATATGTAAATATGATGTGTATGTATATACACATACGTGTACATTTTATGTGCTAGCCAAAGTGGTCTGCTGTCTGTTCTCTCTTCTTTTCTCTTTTTGTAAAGTCACTTGTGGGGTCTGCTGTAGAACAGACAGGCATGGGTTAGGCAGGAAAAGCTTAGAGATCCGTCCTAACTTTTGAGATCCTTCTATTCCTCCCGAAACCCTCATCTGCTCCCTCCAGATGACCACAGACAAAGCCCACATTTGCCTGATGAGTCTGAGAGCTGCCTAGTTAAGATGTTATTTAAACCTCTGGCAAATTTATGAGTTTAGAGGGATTTCAAGCTAAGCCTTGCAAGGTGAATGGGGAGCAGGGGAAGTTGGTCCCTGGGCTCCTGCGGAAGTACATGAATCAGAATGGAAACAGCCATGAAAATGGCCGGCTGCTAAGGGGCAGCGGATCTGTCACTCTATTATGCTCTGTTCAGGCTAAGGGGTCTCTGGGGAGCTCCTAATGAGCTCCAGGAATGCCTACAGCTCTGGGGAGGGAGGTGCTGCTTTACCGAATGCCTTCAGGAGCATGGCCACATTCGTCAGAGGGAAACCACACATGTACTGGCATGTTTTGTGGCCAATAACGAGGTTTTTCTTCCAAAGGAAGGATTAGGCCTAAACACAGGGGGTCCTCAACCCCCAGGTGGATTCCTTGTTTGTTTCTGGCTTCACTAAGGGGAGAGGGAGGAGCTGAGCATCTTTGCTCATAGGTGAGTACCAGTGGGGTATCAAACAAATAATGGAAAAATTGTTCTGCAGCTCCCTGGAAAACTAATTTTGACCTCTTTTGACTATGAGACAAAAGGAAACCTCTCTCTATCTGCTATCCTTTGTTACTTCTTTATCTACATCCTTACTCTGGCATTCAAGGCTTTGACCATATGGCTTCGATATGCCTGAGAGTCAGCAGAGAAGAACCTTACATCTAGAGAGTCGAGTTCACATGTCGTGTGTAACCCTTTATGTGGCTGTGTGACCAGGGACCAATCATTCAACCTCTCTGATCTTCACTTTCCTCATCTGCAAGATGGGAAGAAGGGGTAGCTTGGTGTAGTGAGCAGGGAGGCGGCCTCAGAGTAAAGAGTCCACTGGCAATGTGACCCAGGGCAGATCACCAAATGTCTGCATTTCCCAGCCAACTCCTAACAACCATACATTTCCAAACAGATGCTGATTTGCATTAATAAAGGGAATTTCTTATACCAGTGAAATCTTAGGTTCAGTAGAATTTTTTCAAAAGATGGCAGGAGTACCTGTAATCTTCCTCCTAAGTTACCTTCTTTTTATTCGATCTGTCCTTCTTATATTTCTCCTTTATGTGAATGGTGTCTCCCCCATTACAATAAAAGCCCCTTGAGGGCAGGGACTATTTTTCTCTTAAATCTTTTCATCTCTACTTCTTAGCACAGCGCCTGGCACAAAGTAAGCACTTACTGTACGTCGATACACTGACAGTATTCACCTCCCAAGGTTCTTTGCAGGCTCCAATAAGCCAGTGCAAGTAATGTGGGTTTCTGGTAATTATTCTTATCACCTTTGCCATCTTGCTTCATTGTATCCTGCGTTCCATTCATGTTGGACTCCTGATTCCTCAGTCTCATCTCTCCACCTCCGGGCTTCTTTGCTCGGTCCAGCACTGCCTCCAAGCAGTTTCTAGATTGTTTCTACCTGTAGCTGGAAAAGACTTCATGGAGCACTTTGTCTCTTGTGTGCTTGTGTTTGAATTTGCAACACAGTGTTACAGCTAGCATTTATATAACATTTTAAGGTTTGTAAAGTACCATATGCTATTCCATTTGATAAAGGGTGTGTGGGAGGAAAGAGAATGAGCGTTTATATAGTATCTACTAAGCGCCGGGCACTGTGCTAAGGGCTTTACAAATATTATCTGAACAACCCTGGGAGATAGGTGCTGTTGTGATCCCCATTTTACAGGTGAGGAAACTGAGGCAAACAGAGGTTAAATAACTTGTCTGGGGCACATAGCTAGTAAGTATCTAAGGAAAGATTTGAACCAGGGTCTTCCTGACTCCTCAGCTTCTTGTGTCATATATTGTTCCACTTAATCCTCATGAGAACCTTGAGAGATGGGTTTTATTATTATTCTCACTTTACAGATGAAGAAACTGAGGCAGAAGGTGATTAAGTGATCTGTCTAGGATCACCCAGCACATAAGAGCCTGAGACAGGATCTGAGTTCAGGGCTTCCTTTCTCCAAGTCCAATGATCAATCCACTATAACACTGAACTGCCCACCATCTCTTCTACTGGATTGTAAACTTCAGAAGACTGTCAGTTATTACTTTACCACGTGCTTCTCTAGTCACAATTTCTTGTCCTCCATCTTTTCCTTTGCCTCATTCCTCTGAAGCCTAATTTTTGTCCTTATTATGACCTCCAGTTCCTCACTCTGCATCCTCCCTGCCAGTCTCCCTCTCCATCACTCCTCTTTTCCCCTATGGTCTCCTCCATCTCTGCTGAGATATAGGATTACATGTTTCATTGTCTATGGCCAAGATCGTTGGTTTATAATTTGAGAAGACCTTAGTGATCCTCTTTCTAATCTAACTCCCTTATCTCATAGGTAAGGAACTGATGAACCCATGTGGGCAAATGGTTTCCATTTAGCCGTTAGTCAAGATAGAATATATTAGACATGGGGCTCAAACCTTGGTTTTTTGACTTATAATCCGGGGCTCTTCTCTACGAACACATGCATCGCTCTGAATTTGCCTTGCATTTACCACACACACGCACACACACACACACACACATATATACATATATATATATATATATATATATATATATATATATATATATATACTTATACATGGACACATTATCTCTTCCAGATGAATGTAAGCTGCTAGAAGGCAGGAACTATTTCATGTTTGTATCCCTAGAATCTAGCACAGTGTCTGGCACACAGCAGGTGCTTAATAAATGTATTTTGTTTGATTTCAGGACATTTTCAAATGGAAAGAAGACCATATTCTTTAGTTTTGGGAAGCTAGAATTACCTCTAGGTTGATACTGAAATTTCCTGGCTAAAGCCCCCACTCCTGCCTCAGATATTTTGGTCCTTTGTGTCCATGCTGTTTTCCTGGCAATCTATTTCTGGCTTCTGGAAATCTTAACGAGCACCCTCCTATCTCTCTGAGCAGTGATTCACTTCTCCCACTTTATCCTTCAGAGGATGGAGGGCATTGCCAAAGTCAGGGCCTCTGTTTTAATCCATTGTACTTTCTCCCTGCCACCTGCTAGATACATAAACCAGTGGTAAAGTTACCATGAGTCTCCCTTTCTTTATCTGTAACATAGAGATAGGGACGTTTGTTCTACCTCCCTGGCACGTAGATGTTCAATTGTTTTGAGAATCCAATAAGAGAGAAAAGTGAAAGTATTTTATAAACTATAATTTGTGATATACATGAAAGTGAAATTGATCAGGGGGACTTGATCAATTCCCCGAATTCCCCAACAAGGTTAATCAGATTGTGGGCTATGGACCTTTGTCCAGATGGCAACTCCCACAGAGGGAAGTATGTGCTCTAGAGCCTTGCTGTGAGGACACAGGCAACTCCTCTCTGAGTCTGATTCCAAGTGACTAGGGCTGCTTCCGAGAGGATTGGCTATGCAGAGTCAGGGGAATTTAGACTCTTGTCTGAAGAATGGTCCTTTACTAGAAACTTGATCAATTCCACTTACATGTAGAGAAAGGCTTATCATAATAATCTAGCAATGTATTTTGGCCTCTGTTGGCACATGAATTATAGGAAGCCACTGGCTTTTTGCCCTGACTGTTCTCCACTGAGTGTTCAAGGTCTACATGTTCACAACCACACTCACTCTTACCACACGGTCCTGGATCTAGTTTGTATCTATAAATGGTCAACTGCAGAGGTAGGGCAGGAGCTTCTTCCCAGAGCTCTTAATCCATACATTCTTCCTCAAAGATTTCTCCTCCCTACTTCCATCCTGTATACAGTATAAATGAGAAGTCAGAGAATTTATTTTTTAAAATTTATTTTTTTCAATTAAAAATTATTTTCTCTTTCTACTAGAGGGAGAGGGAGAGTTTAAAAAAAGAAAAAAAAAGTTGAAACAAAAACATAAGCAAAGCCCCTTTTTAACAAATACGCCTAAGAACCAGAAGAATATTGAACACAGTAATAGCCATATTGTGCGATAACTAACTTTGATAGACTTAGTTCTTCTCAGCAATGCAAGGATCTAAGACAACTCCAAAGAACTCATGATGGAAAAGCTATCCACATCCAGAGAAAGAACTTTGGAGTCTGAATGCAGATGCAGGAATACTCTTTGCTCTCTTTGGTTGCTGTTGTTTTGTTTTGTTTCTTCTTTCTTGTGGTTCTTCCCATTGGTTCTAACTCTACAACATGACTAATGTGAAAATATGTTTAATATGAATGCATATGTAAAGCCTATATCAGATTGCATGCTGTCTTGGGGAAGGGGGAAGGGAAGGAGGGGGAGAAAATTTAATATTCAAAAATCTTATGGAAGTGCACATTGAAAACTAAAAATAAATTATTTAATTTAAAAAGAAACAAACAGTCCTAGTCAAACAAAAAAAAATTGCCTCAACGTCCATGAACAAAGATGTATGCCTCATTCTGCACCTTGAGTCTATCATCTATCAGCATGTGGGTAGCATGCTTTGGTCTTCTGGAATCGTGATTGGTCACTGTGTTGATCAGGTTCTTAAGTCTTTTCAAGTTGTTTGTCTTTACAATGTGGATCATAGAATTTAAAGTTCTCTGTTAAGAGTTCTAAATTCTGTTAGAGTTCTGAATTCTAAAGAGGCGTCTGAAGTAGGGGACCTCAGAGATCCATCAAGTCCAGCATCCTCAGAGGTATTCACTGAGGTGTTAATTGAGGTGACTTGCCCAAGATCACTCATGTAGTAAGTGACTGAGTTGGGACTCAGAGTTAGGTCATTTGGATTCAAAGCCAATGGTCTTTTCATATGATTGTTTGGAAGTCCAAGGAAACAACTGTCCACTTGGTCATAGCACTCCCAGGCTTTGTTCTTCCTTCATTTAGAGCCTACCATCACTTTTAATCCCTCCCACTCCCAGGCCATTTTACAAATGAAATCGTTAACTAGTAACGCCAGGTGGTATGTTATTGACCCGCGTGGTGGTGTAATTAAACAAGGACTGGTCAGAGACATCAAGGTTCAGGCCTCCCTGACTTCAGGCAACTCCATTAACTTTTCTGAGCCTGGTTTCTTCTTCTTTAAAAGAGGCTTAATGATCAGATAAAGGACATAACCATCATGACAATCCTCTGTAAAGAGGGAAGGTAGGGATTATTCTGCCTTGTACTACTAGTCAACTCTTTCATAAGCATACAGTATAACTTAAAATTTTTTTTTCAGTAATCAAGCTTTTATTTTTTCTCCCTCCCACCTCTTTTCCCCAACCTACTCCTCACCCCCAAGGAAAAAAAAGATGGAAAAAAATCTTTGTAACAAATTAACGCTGTCAAGTAAAACAAATTTCCATATTAGCCGTGTGTAAAAAACATGTGTCATTCTGCGTATTCATTAAACCTTTTCTCTGTTAGGAGGTGGCTGGCATTCTTCACCATCGGTCCTCTGGAATCCTGATTAGTTAGGGTTCTTAGGTCTTTAGACATTGCTCATTTTTATAATGTTGATGGTATGACATGAATTCTGATCCTGGTTCTGCTCACTTCTCTCTACATTAGTTCAAACAAGTTTTTCCATATTTCCCTAATATTCTATTCCTTTACCCAAGTTTGTACCTTCCTTCCCTGCTAATAGCACCTCTTTTTTACCTTTGTCATAGATGATGTTTATTGGCAAATAAATCAATTTATATTAAATATTTATGTAACAATATGAATAATTAAAATTTTATATTAAATCATTTTATATTACTTTCATTTTATTATGTAAATATATGACTTTTACCAACAAACCTTTGGCTTATTTCCAGTTATAGAGCACCACTTTCTGATGAGAATGTGAAGGTCACTTTCAGGGCCAGAAATCTATAATACTGAATATAGTGTCTTCTGTTTCCTTTATTTTTCTATTCTATTTTCTTTATTTCCTTTTATTTTCCTTTAGAGAGCATGTAGCACCATGCCTGGCAAGTAGTAGGCACTCTTTAAATTCTAATTCCCTTCCATTACTCTTAACAACACTGAAGCTCAGCATAGTTTGAATACACAATCAATCAGTTGAATTCACTGGATAATATCATAGATTTAGTGATGGAAAGATCTTTAGAGATGATTTAGTCCAGGGGAACTAGAGGTTGATTTGAAACTAGAAGGTCTTAGAGGTTGTTAGCCAAATTCACTCATTTTACAGATGAGAAAACTGAGGCCTGGTTAGATAAAGTGACTCGTCTAAGGCCACATGGGTGATACACAACAATTCCAGGATCCCATCCAGTCCCTCTGACTCTTTCTCTATGATACCATTGAATTCTTCCTTCTTAAGCAGCAGGGCACGTCTTCCCATTCATGCCATGTTGAGCTGTAGAAATGTGACGATTCACTCACCAGGCAGCCCATCCTGCTGATCAGTGTCTGCCCTTAGCTCTGAAGCCATCCCCCTGTTTTCATCTTTCTGCTAATTCTGGTCATCTTTCCAGAATCATCAGGCATGCGGTCTAAATACCAGCAAGCTCTCCCCGGACTTCCTAACAGCTTAGGTTGGAGCAACCTCTGCCAAGTCCAGCCTGACATTAGGAAGTCAGTTCTCCATGCTGCCCACTGCCAATGCCAGAACTGCCAAATTCACCCTGGGTACCACAGAAGGGCTGGGTCCACTTGTCACTCCCTGAAATATGAACAGGAAGCATATCCAAGGGATTGTGCCCTCTATATTAAGTGTTGCTGAAGATTTCCTCTGTTAGAAAGTGAACCGAGTTGAAGGCATTAATTATCTCTGCTAGGATGGAACCGTCCTAGAGAGTTGTGGCCAAAGAGGTAAAGGAGGCCAGACTGGTATAGTAAGATCTTCATTTGGTATCTAGGTGGTGCAATGGACAGAGCACTGGACCTATAGTCAGGAAGACATGAGTTCAAGTCCAACTCAGACACTTTCTAGCTGTGTGACTTAACCTCTGTCTGCCTGAGTTTCTTCAACTGTAAAGTGGGTGTACTTCAAGGACTGTGAGAATTAAATGAGATAATATTTGTAAAGCACGTAGCATAGTGCCTGGCACATAGCAGGTGCTTAATAAATGCTTGTCTCCTATCCCACCTCCTTCCCTTGTTACTTCCTGTACAAATGTCTTTGTGCTGACCTGAAAAGAAGATCAGACACTAGACCTGGAATCGATACTTACTTGCTGTGCGACTCTGATCAACCTCCCCGTGACTCAGTTACCTTACCTGTAACAATGATAAGGCTGGATCCAGTGGCTTCTGAGGTCTCTTCCAGCTCCAAACCTATGATCTTCCAGGTGTATGTCTACTAATGAGATGAGGGAAGCCCATCAGAAATTGGTTCAGCAGTCTGTAGCTTCTGGTAAACCAACGCTGGATTCTCTTCTAGAGTGTGCCCATCATAAAACGTGTCCATCTTGACCACAGTGATAACAGAATACAGCTTGCTCCTAGGGCACCCTCTTCTCTGCATTCTTTGGAGCGACTGGCCTTAACCTTTGGCCCCCAAATTTCCTGATGCTCCTAAAGGAGTGAATCTATCCCAACTTCTGCTCTGTCTTCAGCTCTCAGTCACCACTACACACGGCCATGTATTGAGGGTCAGCCACTGGTAAAGGGCCTTGCCCATGAATCCCTGCCATATGCCTTTCCTTTGATCTTTGAGTCCCCTGAAGTCTTATTACTGGTATGAAGAAGACCTTTCATTCATTCAAGGCTTTTCAGTTTACAAAGCACTTTGATTTACATGATCTTATCTTCACAATGATCTCACAAGGTCATTTATATATTATTGTGTCTATTTTACCAAGAAAGAAAAGAAAGCTCAGATGAATGAAAATACTTGGTCGAAGTCATACGGCTCATGCAGGCTTTTAATCCAGAACCTCCTGACTCCAAGCACAGCATACCATCTACAGGGAACCTCTTGGAGTCAGAAACAAAAGAAGCAAATAATTCCACATGGACATGACCAAGATAAATGTCTAGCATTGATACAGTCCTTTGAGGTTTGCAACATGCTTAATAAATATCTCATCTGATACTCACAACAACCCTTGGAGGTAACTCCCCATTTTACAGTAGAGGAAACTAAGGCAGATGGAGATAAAAGGACTAGCCCAGGGTCACACTGTTAGTATATATCTGAGGCACAATTTGAACTCAGATCTTTCTGACCCCATGGGTCCAACATTCTATCTACTGCTCAGTAAATCTCAGTATCTACAAAGTTTTTTTTTGTTTGACTAGCTTAGACATCTTTTCTTCTGGGTCTTCAAGAAGCATTCCTGGCTCTGTGGGAATCCAGCCTTGTATTGCTGGCTCATTTATCACAGGACCCCCAGGATGGGAAGCAGCAGGCGGTATATGGACAAGTAAGGGAAGGAAATAGTAGTAATGTGCTGGAAGTTCTATGAGCAAACGAAGTTTCCCCAGTTGATAGCACCATGATGCATTCCATCATATACATGGGTTGCTTTCCTTTGGGATTGGAGCCCCAATCAATCTTCAGATGTGGTTGTAATTAATAGGTAAGGAAGTACAAATATATCTAAATTAATAGAGCCACTAGGTGTGACTAACTATAATATGATTACATGTGAAATTAACCCAGAGATCAAAACTAATAAATCCAAACTACTAAGTGCTAGGACAACCATTTGTGGTTTTAGATTAGTTTACTTTTAAAGGCAGAGAAGGAAAGAAAATGAGCCTGGCTGTCATTTTTAAAGGCTTTTTAAAAAATTGTGGGTAGGATATGGGGATTATATGATGGTATGTGAAATGCATGAGCCCTCAGCTGTATTCCAGCAGGGCCGTTCCTCATGTTAATGAATTGCCAGCGCACCAGGAGAAATCTGGAAAACCCAGAATCAGAAGGGAACAATGCTAGGAACTTGGGATTTGTAAAGCTGTTACTTTTGTAAAGAGAGACTGTGCGGTTAGTTGACTGGAGCCAGAAGACCTGGGATCAGGTCTTGGCTTAGCCAAACTCTACAACTTTGGGTCAGGATCTGGACGTCTCTGGGTCTCTTGGTTTCCTTATCCTTAATATCCTTAATATCCCTTTCACACCAGAGAGGTTAGGGGCACAGCACCCCTGAAATCTGGAAAATCCCTGTAAAATCTGTAGAGGTAGATTTCATTTTCCTTTAGGAAATCATATAAGGACTTAGCCTTTTCTCATATGATGCCAGAGTCTACCAGAATGCCTTTTTTTGTAATAATCCTGCATTTCTGAGTTTCTAAACTTTTTCTGAGTCATCTGTTTGCCTTTGTGTGTCATCTGCGGCTTCCACAAAACTCCCCCAAAATTCTCATTTAATTTCTTATGCTGACTTGCAATCTATCTAACCATAATGGAGAAAGTCGTGATTTGGAAGGGCTAATTGAGGCATTTTGTGAATGTTGAAGGACTGGGTTAGCCTGAGTTACTATCTTTATCCTCTTTGTTATTGTTGCTGTGGAAAGCATATTGTGGATGGAGTCAAATCCTGTCTCTGCTGCTTGTTTACCTGTGTGACCTTATCTCCTTTCTATAGTCATTTAACCCCTCTGAGCCTCAGTTTACTCATCTGTAAAATGAGAGGGCTGAATTAAGTGACCTTGATGATCTCTTCCAGTTCTAAGTATATTGCATGACAAGATGAAGTATTAAATTCAGGCTCTGCCACTTAGAGCTGCAATACCTTGGATCAGTTGCTTAACCTTGTCCATAAGGAGCTAAGATTTCATCAGTTGGTGGTACTTCCACCAAAGCCTTCTGGAATCCTTCTACGCTTTAGAGCAGAGGTGTCAGACTCAAGGCCTCTAGGCTAAAAGCAGCCTGCAAAACTCCCAAGTGGGGCCTGAACCAGATTAAAATGTGATCAGAAAATGTTTAACAAAATAAATAAAAATATAATACCACATAGATCATGTTAATGTGTGGTTTTCTAAGTTAGCATGTAGCTGGCAGGGATCCTTAATCAATAATCTCAACCCTCTCGTCATCTTCTAAACCACTTTGCCAAATGCCTTATTGCTAGGGCAGATCCAATTCCTTGAAGGTTGTAACGCCAAAACTTCCATCTTGGGGCCTCAGGTGATTGCTTCACCTGGCCTATTTTAAGCCACTAACATGCTTCACTTCACTGTCAACTCCCCAGACATCTTCTCCCCACCTTGCTCTGGCCCCAGCTCACCACACTTTCCAGTTCCAGTTCAAATCTACTCCTTCATTGTTCCTGGAAGGGGCATGTCAACCTACTCTTCTATAGCACCACTCATCATCCTTATACATTTCCCAATCAAAGTTACCCTTGTTGGGCACCACTCTCTTATCTGTGTATTCTTATAATATAATATAAATTCTTCTAAGGAAGAGAAAGTCTTCATTTTGCTTAACAGTATTTGCCATATAGTAATCACTATTGGAGAAGAAAATGGCAAATCACTCCAGTATCTTTGCCAAGATGGGGTCATGAAGAGTTGGATACCCCTGAAAAACAACTGCACAACAACAATCACTTAATAAACTCATTCATTCATTCATGCTATGTGCCAGATACTGTGCTAGACCAATGGATATACAAAGACAAAAAAGGAGGCATTAGTCTCTGTTCTCCAGGAGGTTACTTTCAAGAATTTATCATGACCTCCATGTTCTACACTGGAGTAGAATTTACTCATCTGTAAAGTGGGAGAAATAATACCTGTACTTCCTTATCTCCCAGGGGTGCTGTAAATGCATAATTGTTATTAAGGATGCTAAACACAATTTCAATAAAAGCTGTTTTTTCCCTTCAATTCTCTGATTCCAGGACCTTTTCAAGGGAAAGAGTTAAGCAAATTCTCCCTTAGCTGGCATGGGCATCCAGCTCTTTCCTTTTCCCCTGAAAAAACATTTGTAAAGTCGGCATTTGAAAGAAGCCCTCAATTAGCCAACCACTAAAAAGCTCCCGAGTAAGCAGGGAAGCCAGGTTTCATATGGGCGGTGGGCCAAGCCGTGCTTCCAGCTGGATCAACAGAATCCATCAGAGCGATGCACAGATGAGAACACTGCTGGGTGGGGAGATGGGCAGGACAAGGTGTGCACTCCATCTTCCCTGGGCTTCTGGATTCCCTTCCATCCCTTCACTATCTGGGCCAGTCCAGAGAAATTGTGAAGTGGGCATGGTTGGGTTCAGGCTCTTGGCCATCTCTTTGGGGGCCCCTTCCTTCTCTTTGCCCTTTTTCTCCCTGCACCCTTTCCCAGGTTGCTTAGCACCCTGTCCTGCCCTAGGCTCTCTTACTGGAAGGGAAGAGATTTGGTTAACTCTTTTACTCTGAGGTGTTAGGGACTTGTGACTTCAACCCTCCCAGGATAATTTGCATTTTTAAGAAAGGTCATGGGGAGAGGGCATCCTTCAAAGGAATGATTCACTAATGGTAGGATCATAGATCTAGGGCTGGAAGGACCTCAAAGGCCATCTGGTCCGAATCCCTCCTTTTATAGATGAGGAAAATGAAGACTGAAAAGTTTAATTGACTTTTTTTTGTCACAAGTTTGGGGAAAAATCAGATCTGAGATCCTCTGAACCAATGCTTTTACCTATCACAATTCCCCCAGGAGATTTTGAATATTAATGGGGCATATATCTTGGGTCAGGACCATGTAGACTTGTATTCATTTTAAGGGGCAAAAAGGGAAATTTGCTGCCCCTATCTCTAGCAGTTTAGAGTCTGAAGGAGTGTTAGGAAAAATATCATTGGGTTCATTCTGGGGAAGGCCGATGGAGGAAACAACAATAGTAATAAACATTTGTATAGCACTTTAAGGTTTGTGAAGAATTATCTAATCCGATGCTTAGATAGCTCTGTGAGGCAGGTGCTTTTATTACCCTCATTTCACAGATGAGAAAACTGAGGTTCTGAGAGGTTGGCTGACTTGCCCAGCATTGCAAAGCTAGTAAGGATCAGAGGCAGGTTTTGAACCTAGGTCTTTTCTTGATTCCAGAAGCTTCCCTCTTTCCACTGTCCCATGCTGCCTCTGTAAGAACGAGTTTATGAATTATCCTCTTTGTTTTTCCAAGCTTGCATTGAGAAAAATACTTTCATGGAATCATCCCTCTTGTGAGACAGTATGGTGGAGGATCTAGTCCTGACTCTACCTCTGACTTTCTGTGTAACCCTGGACAAGTCACTTCCTGTTTCCTCCTCAGTCAAATGAAGGGGTTACCATTCAAGTTCATTCATTCATTCCACAAACATTTATTAAGTGCCTATACAGTACAAAACACTAATCATTGTGGGGTGATACCGTTCAGACAAGACATGCTAAGGCTCAGAGTGGCTAAGTGATTTGTTCAAGAACACACAGCATGCAGGAGGTAGGACTCAAGCCTACAGTCTAGTGTTCTTTCTACCATACCCCAATGAACATAGATAATTCTGCTGCACATGACATATCTATGTTCGTTCTGATCTGTCTGGAATTCTCCAGTGGGGCTCTACCAAACAGACCCTCCACTTCCTGATACAAATACGCCAACAGAGACAAATTAAACATTTGTGGGGTCTGCAAATGTTCAATTTATATATTTATTTTCCAGCTCTTTTCAGGCCCCCCCCATTCAGTAAAACTTCCTTGGGGTAAATTTTTTGCACTCTGTTTCTACCTTTTAATGAATGACCTAGGAAGAAAGAACAACTGTACATTTTTGTGTAATTGCTGATGGTACAAAATGATGTAGCTTACTGGGCCAGGGAGCAAACAGCAAGAACCTCTCATGAAGACACGATCAGCTCAGCGATTGAGCTGACACAGGGCAAATTAATTTTATTAGCGGGAAGCATTGGCATAGACTACAATATAGTCTGTAGAGTGAGAATGAGCACAGAATGGCCAGTGTTGGACTAGACTGATCACTTGTAATGGACTCTCCAAGAGGAAAATCAATCTCTTCTCTTTGATCATGACCAAGGAGGGAGGAGCGATTGGGGAAATGAGCTTTGGGTTCCATGATCCCCCAACACTGGTTCTTTCCCTCCTTTTCAAGGCAAGACAAACAACTTCTCGACCTTGGGTCTTGGTGGAGAGTTATGGGAAAAGTCAACTTAGGGATTGGGCCTGTGTCAGAAAGGACACTGACACTCAGTCCTATGGTCAAATGGAGAACATGGGTTTAAGTAGGTGCCAAGGTCAAGAATAATGATACCTGACATTTTTCATAGTGCTTTCAGGTTTATTGCAAAGTAAATAGGGAGCTAGCCTTGAAGCCAGGCAGATCTAGGTTCAGGTCCCACTTTGACACATACTATGTGACTCTGGGAATTCTCTAGGACACTCTCTAAGACTATAAGCTGCAGGGAAAGTGTCAATCTACATCGGTATAGAGAGTTTCCTCACCTGGGAGTTCCCTATAACCAGCAAAATCACAGCCCCAGTCCCTTTCACTGTCATTCCAAGTTTGTAGCTGGTATTAAAGACAGATGATCCTAGTATTTCTTGTAAAGTGTTTTGCAAACCTTGTAGTGCTGTATACATGGTGATTAGCAATATACCACTGAATAGAATATATAATGCTTTGGGCTAAGTGATTGGCCAAGTTGATAGATAGATACCTATGTATAGAAGGCAAAAGAGACTTTCAACTATTCAACAGGATACGATGATTCTAATTATCCTGGACTATGAAAATGTCAGGGTGCTCTCTTGATGATGGCAATTGACCAATCGATAAG
The DNA here is from genome assembly GCF_011100635.1 of Trichosurus vulpecula. Taxonomy (NCBI): domain Eukaryota; kingdom Metazoa; phylum Chordata; class Mammalia; order Diprotodontia; family Phalangeridae; genus Trichosurus; species Trichosurus vulpecula. Next base: position 243,434,676 of record NC_050578.1, read on the forward strand.
TATTTATTTATTCTTAATTAATTAATTACTACTTATTAATCAATAGGTATTTATACCTATAATGGGATAGACTGTATTTGGTGTGGTGGTAGAGCTGGTCCCTCAGGGTTCATAGTGGAAATGAAATATTGAGTGTACCTCTCACAGGAAGGAAATGGAGGATTAGGATTGTGTTTGAAGGGATTCAGAGACTAATGTTGTTTTAGGGGTTGAGAAGGTACGTTCTGAGTCAGTGAGTAAATAAAGGAGAGTTTGGGCAAAGATTCCTAATGGTGACTCTGGGTACCAGAGTGTGAGGGTTTGGAACCCTAACGGAGAAAGGGTGAGTCCTGGTTTTGGATGGAGGTGGGTATACTCCACTGGTGACTCAAACCCAAGACCGAGGGTACAACGCAACCCTAGGATCTAAAGGCCTCCAATGCAGCAACATCAATATTTGGGGATCAGTGAGGACTGAGTCCTAAAAAATGCTAGATTGAATTGTAACGTTCTGAACTCTCAGTAGCCTTGGTAGGGGAAAAGAGGATGCCAGGGTGGGCTTGGGAGAATACGGAAGTCAATCTAGAGTTTAAGGAGTGAGATCATACTTCTATAATAGAATGTCTCATGATGTTAAATGAAGGAAAATCGATTGGAGAGTAAGTCATGGTAAGATAAAAGATGGTGGATTCTGCCCAAGGTAGCACTGTCCAGTCTGTGCTAGGGATGAGACGTATCCCTGAACAGGGAGAAGGATAAGATCTTGGATCTGGAGTTGGAAAAGACATCAGAGACCATCTAATCCAACTGCCACCTTCTTACAGATGAGGAAACTGACACCCAGAAAGATGAATTGATTGGCCTAAGATGACACAGGCAATAAGTGTCAAAGGCAGAATTAGAACACAGGTCCTCTGACTTCAGGACCAGTGATCTTTCCATGGTATCATGGCAGCACTCACTGTGTGTGGGGGCCAGGGTGCAGTGGGAGACAAGCCTTGAGAAAGGAGAAGAGCAGACAATCCACAGACCAGAGGTGACTTGGTCGTTAGACAGAAATCAAAGCTGAAGGAATAATCTAAAAATTAGGAGGCTAAAAATTCAGGGAAGCTGAGAATTAACACTTTATCCAAACTCAGGTTTGGCTCTCTTTACTCTGGAATTATGTACTCCCTGTCTCCTTCTGTCAGGTAGCACCAATATCCTACATTGTACTGGGCGGGGCCTGACTACCTTCTCCTGATTCAGCACCCCTGGCAATTTCAGTTCCATAAAGAAGTCAAGAAAGTAAGAAAGTGTCAGGAAAATAGTAGGAAATAAATGAAAGCCCGGAATTGATAAAGTCCCCAGAGGTTTTCCAGGAGGTTTCCAAAACCTATACTCTTCTCAGAAGTACATAAATAGCAAACTATTAATTAGACAGGTAAAAGGGGAAGAGTGCCAATATGTGCTACTGATAATACCCCTAAACTTCAGAATGGTTTGAACCAACACTTTGGACAAATAGGAGGAATAATATGAGTTCTTTTGCCTTATCAATCTCTCAGGGTTCTAAGTAATGGAGAGCAGTGGCACTGATGTAGGAATGCCATCATTACATTTCTGTGTTTGAATGGCCAAGCTCAGGTCATGAAACCAGGTGAATTCAAAGCAGAATTCACTAACATCGCAGTCCCACGCCCTGTTGTCCTTAGCTCTTCTTGTTGTTACTGAGTCATTTTTAGTCATGTCTCATTTGGAATTTTCTTGGCAAAGATACTGAGGTAGTTGGCCATTTCCTTCTCCAGCTCATTTTACAGATGAGGAAATGGAGGAAGAGAGGATTAAGTGTCTGAGGCTAGATTTGACCTCAGGGAGATGAGTCTTCCTGACTTCAAGCCTGGCACTCTATCCATTGTGCCACTTAGCTGCCTTCTAGGCAGTTTCTTCAGAGTAGAAGCCCACAAAGTGCAGGGCCAGCAGGTTGTAAACAGCCCAGCTGCTGCTACAAAAAGCTCCAATCTCCACCTAGAAATAGTAAGACTGATGCCATGTTAGCCAGCGCTAGAGACTTTGTGGTGTTAGTGATTCTGATTGGCTGACCCCTTTCTGAGGTTTGCTGTGGAATTATTCCAGAATGTTGGTAGAGAAGGTAGATGCAGAATTTTATACTGGAGTTGGTCTTAATGGCCTCTAGGTTCTTTCCAGTTTAAAATCTATGATCCTATGACCCCTGCCCTTGTTTATGAGGTGGTATATTTTGTTTTGGATTAGCACTCTAGGCAGTGGTCTATTTTCCCAGAGGGTGGCAACTGTTGTTTTGGGGAGCCAGAAGGGAGATTGGGAGGATGGATGCAACTGGTCATGTTACCAGAGATGGACATTACTGATAGAAATTGGCTTGACTTACCTCTTTATTTGAGTGTGAGAGCTAGAAGAAGGAAGTAATACCTTGACAAGTCACAACAACCACAGGATGGGTGATACCAGCCTTTGTCATCTCCCTATAACCTTTGTCTTTCCAGAGTGAGTATGAGGGTGATTGTCCATTCTGGCTGCTTCTTCTACTGCTTAGCACCACTGAGACTTCCAAACAGACTCTCAGCCATGACCTTACAGACCTTATAAGGGGAGGTCAATTTTCATTCACAGGCATCAGCTGGTGATGAATTGATCAGTTCAGGACCCATCTCTGAATCCTTCTAGGAATATACAGATACACTAGGGATAAGTGGAGATTAAGAATGGAATTCTGTTCTTTGGTTTGATACAATTCAATTCAGCAAACATTTATTGGGGATTTACTATGGCCAGATACTAGACATTGGGTATATATTTTGTATATAGGCATTGGGGATACTAAAGAAGATTACAGTCTTCTAGGTAAGGTAAAGACTGAACCCATCTCCCTTGGATGAGAGACCATTATACTGGCTCCAAAAGAAACTCATGATGCAAGTGAAGTGAGGTCTGACCACTAGATATGGAGTTCTCTGGCAGAAGAGATGGAAACACAAAATTCCCCAGGGCTTTATTCTCTGCAAAACTCACCAGTGGGCCAGAATTGGAGTCAAAGTCTTGGTGCCCAACACAGAAGGACTTCTTGTTATAATTGCTTCTGTATTGGGCTTCTGAGAGGCAAGAGTCAACTTGCTCACATCACGGAGGTAACCCTAGGATGTGACCCATGTATACAGCATCAGTAATCATCCCCCAATGTTACTTTTATCTAGCCAGCATCAGCTAGGCAAGGATTAACTGCTAAACCAATGGCAGTCAAAATGTGTGTTGCACATTGGGGAATGGGATGAGTGTGGAAATGCGGAACAGGGATAGCAATGGGGATTAAAATGGGGATAAAAAGTTGCAAAATTTCCCCAAGTTGTTGTGAGGACAAAATGAGATAATATTTACAAATATTATGCAATATACTATTATACAAATACTATGCAAATGTTATGCAAACATGTTCTATAATTCTTGTTGCCCAGATCAGATTTGAGTTCAGATCTTCCTGAGAGTTAAACCAGAGTGTCAAAGAGAGGAATCCACTACACCAATAAAGAAAGAAAATAGAGTTCAGGATGAGTTGAATGCTTATTCATAATTAGAAAGAAATCAATGCTAAGATGAAAATGAAGCATGAGAATGAATGGAGGATTGGGTCAAATCAAACCCACAGCAGAGGTAGCCACCAAATGCCAGTTTGCAGCACTCAGCACATATTACAGCATGGCGTCCTTTGATGGAGGACTGTCAGCAGATGCAAACCACACCTCCTCCTGCTTCTTAAAGGTAAAGAGCTGTCATAGTCTGAGATGTGCTACATTAAGTTCCATGATGGATCCCTGGCATGTAGATCTCTTCTGTGCCTGTGAGGAGACCTACCTCTGAAGGGACAGCTCTAACCAGCTGTCAACAAGTCATATGTGCTTACGAGTTACTTCACAATAACATTAATGGGGACAAAAGCAAACCATTGCTTTGTCTGTGAATATTTCAGTGCATATCTCAGACTGGCAACTCAAACTGCCTTGCCTGCTAAGGTCATCTTGCTCTAGGCAGTGTGTGTCAGGAGCAGATGCAGTAGAGGAAAGTGCTATGTTGATCAAACGTAGGCTCACCTGCCAGGCAGCATATGCTCAGCTCTTCTCAGACCTAAGGGTTTTTAGCAGCATGGAGACAGATGCTCATCTAACCTTCTGCATGATTGGAAGAGATCATGTCACAGAGTCCTCGGCTCTGGAATCTTTGCATAGAAGAGAGCTCACAAGTGATGCCTTTGATTCCAGTTGGATGGTCCTTGGTGCCATTTCCCAAAGACCAGAACTGGCCTTTGGGAGAATGTCTTCAGACCCATTGATGGCATAATACTTCATAACAGAGAATCAGGAACATTTTAAGGTATTACAAATGATATATTGTACATCTTTAGAGATCTACCACGCCCCCAGCAAGCCAAGCAGGTACCTGTTGGCCAGATGAAATAGTGGCTATTACTGACCTGCCCAAAGTGCTCATTTTATTTTTAAATAATGTCTTAGGGCTTTGACTCAGAATACCATCACTAGCTAAATGTGTACACTTCCATAAGTTCTGTAAACTCTCTGGGTTTTTTCTAGTATGCAAGAAAAGGTTTGAAAATCATACATACACATGCATGCACTCATGTATGCACACACACATACACATACACAAACACATAATTGGTGAGCCAAAATAACAACCAAAGTTGAGGAAGAAGTGGTGGCAGCAAAGGTTAGAATAATAAACAGAAAACAGAAAATAGATGCAGAAATGAGGACAGAGTAGGGGTGTGCTGGCAAATGTTTAACAACCAGCTCTGGTGGGGGTAGGAGTTGAGGGTGGAGTACAGAATGTATCCACGATGCACTTTTAAGTTTAATCTGAATTGTTAACATTTTATCCATCACTTTCTTAAGTCTCCACAAAACAAGAGACCAAGCCCTGCTTTGTATCATTTGCCAATTTCAGAGGTGTAACTGCCCACACCAAAAATTTAACAATCAGCTTTCACAAACCAGTTGGAACTGGGTGAGTGCATGCCTGAATGTACTCATCTGTAAAATGAAGGCCACTGGTGGCTCCGTGGCTAAACTTAGAGTCAGGAAGCCTTGAGTTAAATGTAACTTCAGACACCTATGAACTGTGTGATCCTGGGTAAATCACTTAACTTCTGACTCCATTTCTTCATCTGTAAAATGAGGATAAAAAATTTCCCAGGCTTGTTGTGAGGACAACATAAGATAATATTTACAAATATTATGCAATATATCATTATACAAATGCTATGCAAATGTTATGCAAACATGTTCTATAATTCTTGTTGCCTGGGTCAGGTTTGAGTTCAGATCTTCCCGACTCAAGGTCCAACACTCTAGCAACTGCATCACCCAGCTACCCATGATCTGAAGAACTCAGATCTTTCAGAAGGGACAGTGCTGTCTTGAAAGAACCTAGTCCTTAGGGGAAGAACAAAATTCCATCAACCTAAACACTTAGACTTCTTTCAATCTGGGTCCAGAAAAATTTTCTTCTTGACTGATATACGTCAACCAGTTTTCAATGTGAATCACTCGTCACAGAAATTTTTTTGATCCCTTAAAATCTCCCCTTCCAGGCTTCCCAGACCAGAAAGGCTTAGAGCTGCCTTCTACTAGCTAGCTAACCCCATTCAGGATTAGTTGACCTGTTTCACTATTTGCTACCTAGAACTTACCTGGGTGAATACTTCTAAGGACTGAGTTTTGATGGAGAGTAATGAATGAGGCAGATTCGGGTCCTCTCTACTATGTAATCATTTAGTGAAGGAGATAGGCTAACCTCCAAACAAGCCATATCCAGAAAAGATTTCTGGGGGTGGTGAGGGTCTTGGAGACCTGGCCACACAAAGATCAGTTAAAGGAAATGTTTGTTTTTTTTTCACTTGATGAGGAGAAGGCTTAGTGGGGACCTTTGAAAGGTTCCATATGGAAGAGGGATTGTACTGGTCCTGCTCAGCCCCAAAGGGACCAAGAACTAGAAGCAATGGGCAGAAGTTTCAGGAGGGAGATTTTAGTTAGTCAATAGGTCAATAAGCATTTTATGTGCTTACCATGTGCCAGGAACTGTGTTAGGTGCTGAGGATGCAAAGACATAAAAAAGATATAATTCCTGCCCCAGAGGAGCAAACATTTCACTGAGGAGAAACAACATGAAGGCATAAGTAAATACAAAGCATCTGCCCTATTTTCATAGGGCAAGGAATGGCCAACACCTAGGGTGGGGGGAGAGGATTAGTATAGAAGGTGACATAATTTGAGCCCTGAATGGAAACAGCAGAGGTAGGAATTGAGCATTCTAGGTATGGGCAAAGGGAAGTAGGAAATAAATACTTATTAAATGCCTACTATATGCCATATACTATGCTAAGCACTTGTAATATTAATTAAGTTGGGACTTTTTTTTTTTACTGTTTTAGAATGCTAAATTAATTAAGTGTCTTTGATTGAGCCTTACTAAGAGCAAAGCCCCAGGCCCAAACCCCTATTTACTAGGTACTAAGCTGATGTGGGTGTGAAGCCCTCAGGGCCCTAAGGCGAGTTGCTAAGATCAGAGCCAATCGTATGCACCCAAGTTCTGGTCTCTCAGATGATATTTGTTGATGGCCAAAGACTGTATAAAAAGAGAGAACAGAGCTATTTCCTAGAGGCTCTCACTCCTGGAGATGTGTTGGCTGGGGCTCTGGGCAGCTGCTCTAAGAGCCTCCTGGCTTGTCAACCCAGATGTTGATGGTTTCTTGGTAACTATGAATTGTGATCTGGTCTGTTTATATTGTGTATTTATATTGTGTATGTTTGTATTTGTATTTGCTCTGAAGTTCAGGTTTCTGGCTTTTCCTTCTGAACTAAGCGAGTTTATATGTATATGTTGGATTAAAGTAAAATTGTCAACCTCTTGGTGTTACTTTCCTTAGTAAAGCAGATCAAAAGAACCTGTGCTGGTAGCATTCTTGTTGTTGGGCTTGTGTTGGTCGTTCACCCCCCACAGCAGCTGCTAGCTGAATTGTTGCAACAGCACCTTACAATTATTATTTCCTTTAATCCTTATTACAACCCTGGGAAGTAGGTGCTATTACGATCCTCATTCTACGGATGAAGAAATTGGGACAGACAGAGGTTAAGTGTCTCTGAGGACAAATTTGAACTCAGGTTTTTCTTATTGCAGGCCAGAGCTCTATCCACTGCACCATTCAGCTGCTGAAGCTAACATTGACCTTTTGATGTTCAAAGGAGGATCTTGCCTTCTTTAGGCTTCAGGCAGAATTCTGGGGCTTAGTGGAGGGATGAGATCCTAGTGCATGGGGCAATGGGTGGCTCACATATCTTTCTAAGGTCTGTCTGTCTACCAGGAGGATAGGGTAGAAGAAAGAGTAAAGGATCACTCTGAGGTTACAATTCTGGGCGACTCCAGAGGGATAGCATTGCCCTTATCTGAGATAAAGGAGTTAAGAACAAAGGTTGGTTTTGGGGAAAAGATAATGAGTTCCACTTTGGACATCTTAAGGTTGAAATGTCAATAGGACATCTTAATTGAGCTGTCCAGCAGACAGTTGGTGATGTGAGCCTGGCACTAAGGAGACAGCCTAGGACTGGAGCATATGTAGATCTTGACATCATCTGCATGGGGTAATATTTAAAACCAGGAGGTTGATGAGATATAAAAGAGAGAATAGGAAGAGAAAAGTCCAGAACAGATCTCTGGAGTACCATGGCATGTACACACACAGGGTAGACAGAATGTAGATGATGTCCAGGATGTACAGAGCTTTTCTGAGCCAAGGAGACTGCGAGGGAGCCATTAGATGGGAGAACCAGGAGAGAGGAGCTTCATGAAAACTCAGGGAGGGAAGGACAGCCAACGAGGAGGAGGTCACTGGTATCAAAAGCTGCATAGAGGTCAAGAAGGATGAAAACCAAGAAAAGGTTATTATACTTTGGTGAAAACAGTTTTAGTTGAATGCTAGGGTCAGAAGTCAGATTGTAAAGGGGCTGCAAATTGAATGCAAGGTGAAGAAATGGAGGCAGGGAATGTAGGAGTTTTCTCAAGACTGTGATGTGGCATTAGAGTTATGGAGGATAGCTTGAAGGGATGTCGGGATGAAGTGAAGACATTTTTAAAGATGGGTAGGAGCAGCTATGCACCATAGTAGATAGAGCACTGACCCTGGAGTCAAGAGAATCTGAGTTCAAATCCAGCCTCAGACATCTACTAGCTATGTGACCTTGGGCAAGTTACTTAACCCTAATTGCCCCACCACCACCAAAAATAGATAGGGGAGGTCTAGCTATGTTTGTAGGTAGCAAGGAAGGAGGCAGCAGATAAAGAGAATTTAACCTCATTCTGTGGTGGCAAAGACATAAAAAGTAAGGGAAACCCCAACAATTAGGGAGTAGCTGAATAAACTATAGTGTAAAATAATTGTATATTTTGTGCTATAAAAAATCGAAATAGTTTCAGAAAAAAACTGGGAAGATTTGTATGAACTGATGCAGAATGAAGTGAGCAGAATCAACAAAAAGAATATACGATAACATTACAAAAACTAACAACTTTGAAAGACTTAAGAACCCTGATCAATGCAACAAACCAATAACAATTCTGGAAGACCCATGATAACTCATGCTACCTACTTCCTGACTGAGAGGCAATGGACTCAGAGTGCACATTGAAACATGGCCGATGGGGAAAATTCTTTTGCTTGACTATACATATTTATTGTGAAGGTTTTGTTTTTCTTTCTTAATTGGGAAGAAGTGGGAAGGAGAGAAAGTAGATTTTTGTTAATCGAAAAAAGCTAATTTAATTTTAAAAATGAGGCACTCAGTATAGTGAAAAAGGGGGAGAGATTGGAGATTAGAAAGAGAATAGATAATTCATTTGCTCAGCCATGACAAATCATGAAGACTCACCTGTTAATATGTAAGGGGGTTGGGAGCTGTGTTGGTGGAGTCAGTAACTACATCCATGAAATCACAGGTTTCAAATCCATCACTCCTCCTGGAAGAGCTTGTAAGAATGCCTAGAATGAGACTATATTTATCTCCAAGAGGATATTGGGAAAGGACAGAGATCACCTCCCCAGCAAGAGGAAGCATGGTGCAGTGGGAAAAGCAATGGCTGTGCAGTCAAAGGGCCTGTATTCAAATTTGGTTTCTGATGCTTCCTGCGTGAGTTTGGGCAAGCCACCTGACTTTTATGAGCCTCAGTTTTCTCATCTGCAAAATGGAGAAGGGGCTTGGGGACTAGATAATCACTGAAATCTCTTCTAGCTCTAAATCTGGTATCCTATGAGCCGAAGTATATCCACTTTGGCTCTTCTCTACAGGGCTGTGCAGAAATAAACTAGAATATGAGCAAAGGTGTTAGAAAACAGAGAGTTTTGGGGGGAATACAAAAGAACACGAGAAAACTTTATGTAAAACCCATTGTGATCGATACTGTGTTTTTGTGTCTTTAACTAATGTAACCCTGGAAAGAACGCTGAGTTGGAATCATAAGCACCAGATTCAAATCCCAGCCCTGCCACTTACTCTTGGTCTCAGTTTCCTTATCTGTAAAATGAGAGGGTTGGGCTAGATAGAAAGCTTCCTTTCCAACTCTATGGTCCCTAAGGATTTTTCACAGCACAAGGAGGAAGGCCTAGTCTTGCAGCTGTAATCATGTAATAAAGATCACTTGGGGGAGTGCACAAGATGAGACAGCTCTCACTCTGTTCCTAACATTTAATTCAGCTCATAGAACAAATCCCCATCCTCAGTGGGAGCCATATGATGAAGATTGCCTAGGCAGGGCCTGCATTGCAATGGCCTACTCCACTGGAAATCTGTTTATTTGGCAATTCACAAAGGATCAGAAGACCCTTTCTGACATTTTGGCTTGGAAGGTAGGGGCAGGTTTTATACTGAGAATGCTAATGAGAACCCTGTCATCTTTGGGGGATCAATAGAACCCATGCTGCCTCCCAGAGAAGGACCACTGCTTCTAACTGAGGCTTCAAAGGCCTCCTGCGGGTTGGCCACAAATCACCACAAGAATCCAAAGTTCCAACAGATTTTTCTGCTCTTTTTGTCCTTTCTCCTGAAATGGAAATGTTCCCAAATACCTATCCCCCATCCCAAGGAAGTCAGCTGCCAGGAGTAGGCTAGTCAGGGGTAGGACAGGATGACATCCACTTCAGGGGAGTCCCAGCATCAGTTTTTAGGTCACTTTTAATAGTATTTAATTTGAATTTTTCAAAGGTATTGATTTTTCCCAGCTGGTCTGTTTTATCTAGAGCGATAGAAGCTACAGTGTATTTTCAGCATCTAATTACTAATACCAGGCACAGGGTTTACAAAGCTTATTCTTATCTCATTCCCACAACAACTCTAAGGAAGGACAATGATCTCAAGATCACAGAATAATTGATTTGGAGTTGGAAGTTACCTTAGGGGCCATCTAAGTCATGAGAAGTAATTTTTTATCATAACATTGTGTATGTGGGTATGTTTTGCATCACATAGATACACACATATACAATTTATGTATAGACACACGCATATAAGTATATATAGATATGTATACATAATGTATGTGCAAACATGTATGAATATATTATAAATACATGTGGAAAATTCCTATAAGGATGTATGTATGCACATACACTGCATATGTGTACATGTTATATATATGTACGTATACATACAATGTATAAATGTGTAGGCATACGTATTTATATATAACAATACATTTTAACATATATAAAATCTATACCTGGAATCCGGTGTAGGGAACTCCAAGCATGGAAACCCTCTGCGTTGATGCCAATCAGCAACTTCTCTGTAACTCAGAGCCTTAGGCAGTGGGCTTTGGGAGATTAAGTGACTTGTCTAAGGTCACGTAGCCAGCGTGTGCTAGAGGCCTGACTTGAATCCAGGTCTTCCAGTCTCTAACACCAATCCTCCATCCACTACAATGGACTGTCTCTCTCCATATTTTACAAATTTGTAAACTGAGGGTTGGAGCCCTGAAGCTACTTACCCATGGTCGCACATTCGTTTAGTGACAGAGCAGGTACTTGAGTGGAGGGCTTCCATTAGCTTGTAGAATGCTCTCCCCATTATACCAAACTGCTTCTCTCACTCTGGGCCATAGTCCAGTGACCAGCTCTCAGCCAAATAGAAGAGAAATTGATTTCCAGAGAAGCGGTGTCCTATGGCAAAGTAGCATAGTGGGAGAGAGCTGGACTGTATGTTACAAGATTTGGATTGCCAGCCTGGTTAGGCATGTGATCTTGGGAAGTCACTTTAATATCTTGGGGCCTCAGTTTCCCCATCTGTAAAATCAGGACAGCAACACTTGTACTACCTCCTTCACAGAAGGGTTGCTGTAAGAAAAGTAAAATTTTAAAATACTGTAGAAATATGTATTACTATTATTATTACACATCTAATTATTATAATAATGCCATGTGTCTAAATGTCAGATCTGAAGCTACTGACCTGCAGTGACCCAAATCAGTTTGAAAATCAAACAAGTACATGCGGATAGATTTGTATGGAGGGATTTGGTTTTTTTTTTTTAATTTTCCTGGGGGATTGAGGATGGGAATAGTGGAAGGGACAGATTAATTTTGACAGCTTAAAATTGGAAAAAAAAATGAACCAGAGACAAAAATGGAAATCAAACAAGCACGTATTACAAATTTATTATTTATTAAGCATTTATTATTTATTAAAAACCTATGATACACCTGGCACTAGGCCTACAGTGGTGATACTAATACAAAAGTAAGTCAGTTTCTGCCCTCAAGGAACTTATATTTTCCTAGAAGAGTGAATCCGTGATTATAGAATTTTCAGGCCAGTATTTTCAATATGCATTCTCTGCAGAATGCTGAAAAGAGGTTGCTTCCCCATCTTTGTGGAGGTGGGGAGGCGGGGCAAGAGGGAGGCCTGATCTTGGGGAGACACTGATGCTGGAGCCCCACTTCTCAAGGGGGCATGAATTCTGCAGGCTTTACACCCTGGTGAAATCCTATATCCCATTACTCACTTAGCTTCATTACCACTTTAATTATGACCTTTTAGTCTAAGTGAAAAAGAAGTATAATTTCACGTTACAAGATATGCATTTCCAGGTTTCATTGAAATTGCAGGGATCATAGAAATTTAACCTGATAATTACTTCAATATTTCAAGGCACACATTTCCCATCTCTTAGAATAATTACGGGTTGTTGTTTTACCCAAATTCTTTTTCCCCCTTTTTTCTTTTGTGCTTAGAGCAGGTTCTATTTCATGGATGCTTTGAGGCCAGAAGGAATAAATATTCTGTATCTCCATGCAGTTTGGTTTGAAACAAGAGAACCTAGAAATACCCTATGGTGGTTTTTCCTTCCTATTGAATATTCAATGAATGCTTGAAACAATGTGTGATTTCCTTAGCAGTAGAGAATTCCCAGTGTGAGAACTCTCTGACATGGCATGCAACCTCTCTGTGATATTGCAAATATAAGTCCTTAGAAACTGCCTGAGGCACACACAGGTTAAGTGACTTGCCCAGGGTCCTACATAGGTATGGATTCCATAGGTATGCCTGGAGATATCCTCTCTTGCTTCCTACACAATCCCTTCTATACAGAATGGAAAGAACGTTGGGCTTGGAGTCAAGAGACCTGGGCTAAGTTACTTGCCAGCTCTATGGCCTTCAATAATAGTAATTTAAATTTTAAGGTTTGTAAAGTGTTTTATAAGTATTATCTCATTTTGTGCTCAAAAAGAACCCTGGGAGGTAGGGGCTATTATTATCTCTATTTTACAGATGAGGAAATTGAGGCAGACACAAGTAAAATGACTTGCCCAGGGTCATATGGCTAATAAGCATCTGAGGCAGTATTTGAACTCAGGTCTCCCTGATTCTAACACTTTATCCACTATACCATCTAATCTCTCAAAACCTTAGCTTCTTTGTCTGAGAATCGTATTTACTTTCCAATTTGGGTTTCTCCAGAAACTCAAATGAGATTATATATGCAAAGTACTTTTTAAACTATACAGTACTTTTATCAGAATGAGCAGTTATTGTTATATATTATGAATAGCCAAGCAGTATGTCACTACTAGACCTTATTAAATGGAACAGTCCCTTTTTAGAGGATTTCAGAAATCAATTGATCAGTCAGCAAGTGTTTATTAACTACCTACTATGTGCCAAGTGCTTTGTTGGCTGCTGGGATACAAAGACAAAAGTGGAACTAATTTAAAAAAACCTTGGGTTCTCATCTAACTTTACTGCCTAGAGAGGGAACTGGGGGCTAATAGTCCTCATTAGCAAAGCCTTGCTTGATGCAATCTGGTTTAGTGGAAAGCTATTGGGCTAGGAGTCAGAAAACCCACGTTCAGATTCCAACTCTGCCACTAACTCACTTTGTGACCTTGGATAAGTCTCTTCCCCAGCATGACTCTATCTCCTCACCTGTAAAATGAAGAGGTGAGAGAAGGGGCTAGGACTTTATAGTCTCTAAGGGCCCTTCCAGCTCTTGACATTCCATGACTCCAGATTCCATTCTTTTCTGCATCCCATTTTCCAGACCTCAAATACTTTAAAAAAAAAGATTAGAAAAAACAAAATCCTTGCAACAAATATGCATAGACAAGCAAAAAAAAGAGACCACATTGGCCATATCCAGAAATAGGAATCTCAGTTTGAGGGGTGGGGGTAGGGGGAGAGAGAAAATAAATGCTTATTAGTTGAAAAACATTATTTTTTAAAAGGGGAAAAATTTAAAATAAATAAGTAAAAAGATTAGCCAGAAAATCAAAGAAGGTGGGCTATTTCTGGATATGCATTTTCTTGGAGTGCTTATCTCTCCCCCACCTTCCACCCCTATGCCCCTCTTTTTTTGGTGGGAGGTGTGGGACTGCTGTAGAGAAGTGAGAATCCAAGAACTTGGCATCATTTCTCTCATGTTGATTCTTCTGGGTTTCTCCAATGTTGGGAGCCCCGGAAAGCCTAGATTCATGCTTACTTCTCCTCTTCATTAAGGCGGTCATGGCGGCATTGTGGGGAGAGCAGGCTGCTGATGCAGTAGGTGGGCTTGCTGAATACGGTCCCTACCACAGCTGTACCTGCCTTTGTCAGAATGCCAGCCTGCTTTCAGCCAGTCTGTTATCCGCTGCTTCCTGGCCGTAGCCCATCTGTTTCGGAATCCATAAAGTGCTGAAGAATACAAACATCTGAACCTATTATAGATAACATACTTCAATTAAATTTGGAGTGTGGAGCAGGGCTTAACCAAGCCACACTTCTGTGGCATGTGTTTCCAACTCAGACCATAAAAGAGTCATTAATCTCCAGACATTTCTATAGTTTGGGGTGTGCAGAGAAGCCTTTTCTACCTAGAGGCTTCTACAGGTAACATGCCTGCAAAGGGGAGTTTGATTGCTAAGAAAATGGAGGAGGAGGAAGACGAGGAGAAGGAGGAGGAGGAGGGGGAGATGGAGGAGAAGGAGGGCTTTTTAGGACAGAGACCACAGAGAGGATTAGGTGTCAAAAAAGACCAACTTCAAAGTAAAGAGCTGGGAAAGTGTAGTTTAATGGAAAGAGAAGGGAGCTTGAAAAAGAGACAGCTGAATTGCATCGTATCTATTCAGCTTCTCCTGAATGGTGGTACCTTGGGCACATAACTTAGCCTTTCTGAGACTAATCCCCCCTTTTTTTCTTTGTAAAATGGAATAATAATTCTTTTACTTGCCTACCTCATATGGTGATAGTGAGCCTCAAATGTGATAAGGTATATACGAAGCTTCAAAAATGTAAAATTACACATCGAGGTCAGCAACAACAACTAGGCAGCCAGATAGCACAGTGGTTAGAGCTTTGGACCTGGCGTCAGGAAGATCTGGATTCAGACACAGCTTCACATATTTATTAGCTTTCTGTGTAACCCTGGTCAAATTCACTCAACATTTGCCTGCCTCAGTTTCCTTATCTGTAAAAGGGCACCCATCTCCAGGGATGTTGTGAAGATGAAATTAGATAGTATTGTGGATTAGATTAGTAGATTAATCCACTCATTAGATTAGTAGATTAATCCACTCATTGTAGATTAATGTTGAGATTGTAAAGTGCCTTGCAGACCTTAAGCAATATAGAAATGCTAGCTGCTGCTGCTGCTGCTGCCACTGCTACTACTACTACTACTACTACTACTGCTGCTGCTGCTGCTGCTGCTACTGCTGCTATTACCCCTTATTTCTTCCATGTCACCTCAAGATCCCTTTCTGCATAAAGCCTTTCCTGAGCTCCCCAGCCGCTAATGGCTTTCCCCTTAAAATTACCCTGTATTTATTTTTTTATCTGTTTTGTGTGTGCTTATGCATTTAGATGTCTCTCTGATAGAAAGTAAGCTCCTTGAGGGCAGGACTTGTTTCATTTCTTATTTTAGAAAACCTAGCTCCTAGCACAGAGTCTAGCATATAATAAATGTTTATTGATTAATTACTATGGCTTTTGTTCCTTCTGCTGCTATTACTAGAATCCTCCACATTACTAGATTCCTCCAAACTTCAATTTAAATGTCACTTTCTACATGAAGCCTTTCCTGATCCTCTCAGCTACTTCTGTTTCCCCTCAAAATTACCTTGTATTCATTTTGCATTGATTTTGTATTTATTTATGCATATACATGTTGACTCCCTAATAGAATGAAAGCTCCTTAAGGGCAGGAACTATTTCTCTTCTCTCCTCATCTTCCCTTCCTCTCCCCTCTCTTTTCCTCTCCTCTCCTTCTATTTACCTTCCCCTTCCATTTCCTCCTCTTCCTCCTCTTCTTGTTCTTCTTCTTCATCCTCTTCTCATTCTTTTTGTTCTTGTTTTTGTTCTTCTTGTTCTTGTTCTTGTTCTTATTTCTGGTCTTCTTCTTCTTGTTCTTGTTTTTGTTCTTCTTGTTCTTCATTTTCTTCTTGTTTTTGTTCTTGTTGGTCTTCTTGTTCTTCTTTTTCTTCTTGTTTTTGTTGTTCTTCTTGTTCTTGTTCTTCTTGTTCTTGTTTTTGTTCCTTTTGTTCTTGTTCTTCATCTTGTTCTTGTTTTTGTTCTTCTTGTTGTTGTTGGTCCTCTTGTTCTTTTTCTTCTTGTTTTTGTTCTTGTTCTTCATCTTCTTCTTGTTTTTGTTATTGTTGTTCTTCTTGTTCTTGTTTCTGCTCTTCTTGTTCTTCTTGTTCCTTGTTTTTGTTCCTTTTGTTCTTGTTCTTCATCTTGTTCTTGTTTTTGTTCTTGTTGTTGGTCTTCTTGTTCTTCTTTTTCTTCTTGTTCTTGTTCTTCTTGTTCTTGTTCCTGCTCTTCTTGTTCTTGTTCTTGTTTTTATTCCTTTTGTTCTTGTTCTTCATCTTGTTCTTGTTGTTCTTCTTCTTGTTCTTATTTTTGTTGTTGTTGTTCTTCTTCTCCTTCTCTTTCTTCTTCTTCCACTCCCTCCTCCTCTGCCTCCAGATCTCAGCACAGTTCCTGGCATGTCATAGGCACTTGATAAATGCGCATTGATTGATTGCTTCTGTTACTTCTTATGGCTGCTGTTATCACTACACATAGTGATGTTTCGTATATATATGTGTACGTATGTATTTGTTGATCGCAATGAGTAGTTTTACTCGGTAGAGACTTGTAGCTACTCGTGATGTAAGAACTTGATCCTAAACCAACAGTGGGCCCTCAGTACATGTCTGTCGATTAAAAGTAGTAGGTTACTTAATGGAGGAAACTTATAGCTGTTTGTGATTTAAGACTGTGACCCTCGAAATGAAAATAGCTCATGCTAAGGTTTGCAAAACACTCACCTTGTGACAACCCTGTAAAGGAAGTAATGAAAGGATTGGCCCATTTTACAAATGAACGTGACTGTAACTAAGGTGGATCACTGGGCCTTTGGCCCCGGATGATGACATACAGAAGGCGCCAACTGCATTTTTGCAGTCCTTCAGAAGGCATCAGAGAAACAACCCAGCTTAGGTCTCCTAAATCCTAAAAGAGCCATTCCTTGATCTTTCCTCACTCCTTCCCTTCATAGCCAAACCTGTTGGAAAACTTAACTGCTTCTTTGCTCCCATTTTGTTACTAACTACCCTGTTCCTGCTTAACCCCATACAGTTTGGCTTCCATCTTTACTAACCTACCTCCAGGATCAAATATAAAATCCTAGCTGGCTTTGAAAGCCCACCCTAACTTTCCCTCTTCCTACCTTTTCTGTATTCTTATACCTGAATGTCCTCCATGTCCTCTGGCATCTGGTGATGCTGGCCTTCATATTTCCCACACGTGATGCTCTGACTTCCAACTCTGGGCATTTTTGTTGACTGCCCCCCATGGCCAGAACTCTCTCTCATCCCGCCTCAGCCTCCTGGCTTCCCTGGCTCCCTTCAGATCTCATTTAATGTTCTACCTCTTACAAGAACTCTTTACTAGTCCTCCATAACCTTAGTGGCTTCCCTCTGAGTTTATCTCTAACATGTATCTTGTTCACATATAGTTGTTTGCATGTGGTCTTTCAATTAGACTATGAGCTCCTTGAGGGCAGGGACTGGTTTTGGTTTTGGTACATTTCATCCTTTCTTTGTATCCCTAGCTCTTAGAACATTGCCTGACATATAATAGGTGCTTAATAAATGCTTGCTGACTTGACTCTCTACAGACCATTTATGATCTCCTAATGATCAAATCCATGGGCTTTTTCCTTCTAGCATTCATCTTCTGGAGTCTCTCTACAGAAGATGTGGTCAAGGATTTTATAATCTGGTAGGGAAACAACCCAAACATGGACAACTTTGGACATAGCCATCCTGTTCTGTACCTGAGGTCTGAAGCAGGATGGTTTCAAGGATTTAGCCCTTTCATTTCCAGAACTTCCACCTTGGGCCCTACTCTATTGATTGGTGATGGCCTCTCTTGGCCCACTATTACAGCTATAACCCAGCGGTCCTTCATTTTATTTCTTATTCCCACCATTTTCTCTGTTGCCCCTCTAGGCTGCCTTGCTACCAGGCAAGTGTTCTTATTACTGTGTCAACTCTCCCTCTCCCTTTCAGTTGTAGAATCATGTTCAAATGAACTCCGCCATTCTTCTTAGAAGGGATGTTCAATCACACCATCTCTGCGTCTGTCATGGGTCATTTCCAATAAAGATGGGGTCAGAGGTGGGAGCTGATGAGCATCTTAGGGGATATGAGGAGAAATGATGAGCGTCAGGGATAAACATGGTAATTGGTGATGAGTGTTACACTTTGTGATCTAACATGTATACATATATACACATACAGACACACATAGACACCCGCATATATACGTGTATATACATATAGATAATATATACAGAGAGAGAGAGAGAGAGAGAGAGTATTCAATCTACTTCTCTATGGACCCACACACCATCTCCATAATTTTCTGGTTTAAAGTGTTCCTTCTTGGCTCTATTCCCATATACTTGCATACATACAGATGTATATGTACATATATATAATATGTATATGTATATGTGTGTGTGTTGTGCATATATACATACATGTGTCTGTATATATATACATATATATATATGTACACAGAGAGAGAGAGTCAGAGTCTCCTTGGCCACATTCCTAAATCCATGCATATACTATATATCGCCCCCACTGCCCTCTCCCAAGGTTGGCAGAAGGAAGTGGGGCCATGGCGAGGGCCAAGGGCCCTCATGGGGTAGGTCCGGGCCAGTGCCAGCGCCGGGCTGCCCTGGGCGTCCATCATGCAAGAGCCAGCCTTCAGTGTGTGTGTGTGTGTGTGTGTGTGTGTGTGTGTGTGTGTGTGTGTGCATGTATCAATATGTGTGTGTGTGTGTCTTTGTATCTTTATGGGAATGGAGCCAAGGAGGAATAGGTTGAACCAGAAAGTTGCACTCTCTCTCTCTCTCTCTCTCTCTCTCTGTATGTGTATATATATATATGTATGTATGTATATATATATATGTATATATATATATGTATGTATGTATGTATGTATGTGTGTATACATATATATGTGTGTGTGTCAGATCACAAAGTGGAACCCTCATCACCAATTACTGTGTTTATCCCCGGCACCCATTATGTCTCCTCCTATCTCCTAAGATGCTCATCAGCTCCCACCTCCCACCCCATCTTTATTGGAAATGACCCGTGATAGATACACACAAACAACTTTGCAGCTTGAAATCCCCCGTCAGGCAAATCTGAAATTCTGAACATTTTCCTCCAGGTTTTCCATGAAGAGTGCTAGTGGAGGAAATGACTCTTGAACGCTTCACCATTTTATGCTGGGGATTCTGCCCTCTGTGCTAATGCGTGTGTCTTCATGCGTCAGCTGCGCTAAGTGTCCCCCTTTCCTGTTGATGTTTATTTTGGAAGCAAAATGTGTTTACAAAATCAGTTAGGAAGTGTTAATGATCAGTTCACAGAATACTAATGTGGATTCAAATTACTTTCACATGAATCAAGACAAATTAAAAAAGGCTATTTGATCATAAACTGTTTTAAATTCCTATCATAAGTATTGAGGCAAATCTAAGAACTTTTTTTTGTAAAGCATTCAGACGGAGTAAGAAAAGTTGGGCCAAGATATCTGCTCATGCAGAAGGGAAGACGACTTAAGGAGATCAGTGACTCCTGCTAGACTAGTTATTAATATGACGATAGTGCTAGTAGCTTTGATATTAATGAGAGAGGCTGGGTTTGGATTCTGGCTCTGTTACAGTTTAGTACAGTGAAAAGAGTGCTGGATTTGGAACCAGAAAACTTGGGTTCAAAGTCCTGAGTATTTTATGCATGACTTTGGGCCAGTCATTTAGCCTCATGGGCCTCAGTTTCCTCATCTGTAAAGTGAAGGGGCTAGATTAAATGGCCTCTGAGGTCCCTTCCAGATATAGACCTGTGATCCTATGTTATTTGTGTCTGGTAGGCTCTACCAATTCTCTTTTGATTCTGCCAATCTAGGAAGGCTTCTAGTAGGGGCCCAGAAATGAGTTTCAGGATTATATTTTGAGCACTATCCTAGATATAAGTGCAGACAGATTCAGCATCAGAATGTGGAACACAAGGTTGTGATTTCTTTTTCTTCCACAGTAACTTGGGAAGATCATCTACTAAGGCAGTCTGCATTGGGGAAGGTGGGGAGGAGGGTGTGCCCCATGCTGATTAAATCATTCATCCTTGAAATATGGAAGTGTTTTTGAGCCCAAACCCAAACTTATTTGTGTGAGTGGGGCGAGGGCTTTGCCAGGACACAGGCAGACGAGGATGCTAGCTGGGGTCCCTCTGCTTTCCTGTTTCTAGTGCCTTCTTGAGACCAATTAAAGCTGTGCGGCCATTTGCAGGGCCAAATACTAGTTACCCAGGGGCATGGTAGGTAAATTGAAAATGGAAAAGGCAAATAAAAAGAGGTAAAAGTTTTTATTTCCAGCCTTAGAATGACACAGATGGAAGTGATGGTCTAGATGTAGAGATCGGGGAGACCCTAATTACTCTCTGAAGCAGGGAAGAGATAAAAGGAATTTAAGAGCCCTAACCCAGCTAAGAGTAGAGGCTGGGGATCTTCCATTAAGACTGATGAGTTTTAATGTCCCACAGGTGCTTAAGAAGTCTTTTTTTTTTGTACCACTAAAACAACTGTGAGGCTGTTTAATGACAGAACTTAAGATATGTTGACCAACCCCATGCATGTGGTCTCACTCCAAAAAAGAACAGTAATATTACTCCAAGGCAGCAGTAATGATGACAGTAGCAGAAGCAGGGTGGAGACTCAGTATAGTGGAGCTAACAAACCCAAAGATGGCATGAGAGTGGCAAAGAAAGGTGGAAAACACCATTTAAGGGTGGAGTTTTGCTGATGACAACTAATGGTAGCTGAGTTGCAGGGTAATGAGATTCTAGCTTCAGAAGGAGTGGATGCAGAGGGTAGGGACTAAAGACTTTGGAAACAACAGTCTCTGGACCATGCCAAGGAGCTATGGAAGATGGAGCTGTGTGGACAACCCTCTCAGGCAGGAGCTTTCCATCTGTGATGCAAAGCAGACTGCATTGAGGTAGCTACTTGAGGCCTTTTATTGTTCTAGATGACCACCTTTGGATGCTCCCCAGCTTATTAAAATCCTTCCTAAACTGTGGTGCCCAGAGATGAGCCCAATATTCCAGACATGGTCTGCCCAAGGCAGATATATCTTTATACTATTTATGAACACTTCATATAAAACAGATGATTCTGACACGGGATTCTAGAAATTATGGATTATAACTGAAATATTTTTCAGGGCCTGTCCAGGATGACATTATTCTTTGGAAAATAATTCTAGATTTAGAGTCACAGGACCTCAGTTCAAGTCTCAGGTCTGCCATGTATTACCTGTGTGAGCTTAGGCAAGTCACTAAACCTGAGGTTCCTCATTTGCAAGTTGAAGGGTAGGATTAGATGGCTCCAAATCCCTTCCAGCTCTGTGATCTTGTGGCCTAGATGACCCTGGAAAAGTCATGTGGCTTCCCTGGGTCAAAGTTTCCTTGTATGTAAAATGAAAAGGTTAGAGTAGATTCAACTCTGAGTTCCATTCCTGTTCAAAATCTAGAGAACTATGAAACATTATAAAAGATAAATAAGCTTATTTCTGTTTCCCCTTTGCTGTTGTTCAGTCATTCAGTCATGGACTCTTTGTGGTTAAAGCAAAATTCCATTTACTGGAAACATTTAGGTAACAAAACAGAAGAGTATATTAAGTCTGTGGGGGTAGACTATCATCAGGAGGTGAAGGTGGGGAAAGAGTTGACCTTTTCTTGGAATGTTTCTCAGCCTATGCACTTCTCATGCCCATAAAGTAGAGGTGGGGAACCTGTGGTGTCAAGGCCACATGTGGCCCTCTAGGTCCTCAAGTGTGGCCAAGGTCTACATTTGAGGACCTAGAGGGCCCCATGTGGGCTTGAGGCCACAAGTTCCCCACCCCTGCCAGAGATCATAGCCTATCCACTCTCCTCAATAGCTCTTGTCTTTGCTATGGTTCAGTTTAACCTCTGCTTTGCACATTCTTCATCTTCTGGAATCCAGACTTGTAGAATCTCTTTTCCCTCAATTCTAAAACAGCTTCTCCCTTTTATACAGATTGCTTATGGTCCAGGTCTAAAACAATGGCTTTGATTGAGTCAAAGGGTGGGAGGGTTTACAAGATTTGTTTATACTCAGTTCTGATTATTCAGTTCACTCAAAAAGTATTTGCACTCATTCAAGGCCAAATGGATTGATTTGGCTCCCCACCCCTTAAAATGCAAAACGAAAAAGCATTCATTAATCATTTCCCACGTGCAAAGCAAGATGCTAAGCCACTGAGCATAGCAATCCCTGCCCTCCAGGAGCTGACATTCTAATAGTGAGAGACACCACAAATAGGAACTTTTAGCTTCAAGTCAGATGGAAAGGACCCATGGTCCTTAGGAAGTGGCAGTGAAGCAGATCGATACGCATGTTCTTTAATGTTATTTCTACTGACAAAATCATGCCAATTCCTGATGTTGGACCACGGGATAGTGCCAAGGGCTTTGGTGCTAAGAACTTTCTTTTCTGTGTCTTCAGTAGCTGTAACTACTGAGGAGGGGACTGCAACATCCGGAGAAGCAACTGTCAGGTTACATGTCCGCAAGTGTTGATTCCTTGGGTGATGGCTGTGGGGGCTGGGCCAGTAGCAGGGGTAGGAGAGATTGCTGCTTTTCCTTGGACTCTTGGGGTAGATCCATCAGTGCTTGGGAAGACATAGTAGTTGAGATGATGGCAGTGGTTTGATCTGACTGACTCATGTCACCTCCTATCTCCCCTTCAGCACGCTCTGCCGCTGAAGCTAGGTTGGATTGTGTACCCCATAAGTAGCAGTTGTTGGGGCTGGCTAGTCCCTCTCCAGAGGAGTTACTCCCCTGAATGAAGGCTATAAGGGCTGGACTAGAAGCAGGACCACTGGTCTGGGGAGGATGTGCCCTACTATTGCGGGGTTCTGGGGATTCCTTGCCTACTGATGGCAGTTGGTCAATGGTCAGTGATGGTGGTGGGGATAGTCAGGCACCTGTGGGCATGATAGGAATTGAAATGACCCAGTGCTCCCCTGCTCCATTTTACCTTTGAGGACAGAAGTCTGACTAATACATTCATATGATAAAGTTACTAACAATATGGTACTCTTCCCAGTGGTATCTATATTCTAAGACTCAGTGCAGAGAGTCACACTAAGAATCATTGGGAATTAAATTTCAGGCTGTCCAGGCCTTGCAGGACAAATATTTTTTATTTGGAGGCAGGGTTATATGCAGGGATTTTGTAGTAATGGGTCCCTAGATATAGTTCTAGGAACATAGAAATGTAAGGTTTCTCATTTCAATGAATATAACTGGCTAGTTGCACTGTCAATCAGCATCAGGCCAAGGGGCAAGCCAACAAGGACCTTTTACAAGACTCTCTGACTGTCACTGCCATGTCTTATGCTTATTACTCTCTGAACTAGCCGGTGACAAGGGATAAAGAGGCCCTGGAGGATAAGGTACCATCCCCCTCCACTTCTTTCTCCCTCATCTTATCTTGAAGAGGGAGATTAATTACTGGTGTTTGAATTCAAGTAAATGTTATGTCCAAAAAGGCATTAAAAATAGATGCCAGGGAGTCCTCCAATATCATGGAGGATACTCTGCTCAGAACTCAAATGAAAGAGGGATAGCCTATAGATGGTGAAGTTATCCAAATGTTCCTGTTTGTGGATGATATTTGGTTAGTTCTCTCAAGCCCTGGAACACTGCAGAGCCTCCTAATGAGATCTATGGTCACAAAGAAGAGTTTGGATGAACTATCCAAGTGGATGAAGGATGCTATTAGCCAGACCACGGTATGCAGTTGGATGAGTATTTCATGGAGGTAGTCCATCAGTACATCTTGAAGGGTCCCTGCACATGAGCAATGAGCTGGACCCAGAATGGAACAGAAGGAGGAAGAAGCATCTCCTAGACCTCTGTAACATCTAAAAAAATTAACAAAAGCATTCTTCCAGTGATGCTGTAAGGCCATGATTTAAGGTATACAAGCAATCTTTCAACAAATAAAGTTGAGGGCCATCAGAGAGTAATGGAGATATGTCATGAGGAAGCTGCAATTATAAATCATAATTACATATATAGTATATAGAAATATATAAAATATACATATTTTATTATATAATATAATTATATATAATAATGCATTTTAAATAAAGAATTGTGCAGAAAAAAGTGTTGCAAGGATGCCATCAGAGAGAGATATAAACAGAAAGGTGAGCCTGTCACATAGAGAAAATGAGGTACAACCAGTGAACAGTCCACATGTTCCATTGTTATCTTCACAGTGTCAAGAAACTTAGAGGAAGGCTCCCGGGACTTTGGGTAGACTCTTTCTGGAGGATCAGCTAGAGAATATTAACAAGGGTCACACAGCAAGAGAAAAATTAGATGACTTGTGATATATGCCATTGGAGAGAGTAGCCCAAAGGTGAGATCTCACATCCATCAATGCATCATAGAATTGAAGCGTCCCTAACCATATCTGTGAAAACAACAAATAAGCAGCAGTAATCAGAAATCGATTAAGTGCCTACTGTGTGCCAGCCACTGTGCTAAGTACTGAGGCTACAAAGACAAAAGCAAATTAATTCCTGTCCTCAAGGGGCTTATATTCTGACAGTCTGCCCCTGCTCCTCTTCCCATCACCTCATGAGATGACCAAAATCTTACCCAGTGTGGGGAACAGAAAAGAGCCCATCAGCTTTGGGAGATGTGACCACAGTTGGTTGGTCAACACATATTTTTTTAAATTTATTTTTATTTTTAGTTTACAACAGATGGTTCTACATAATTTTGAGTCCCAGATTTTCTGCCCTCCCTCCCCCCTCCCTCCCCAAGACGGCATGGAATCTCATATAACTACCACGAATGACTTCGCATTGAATTAATTTATACACTACTCGAGTTGCGGAGAAGAATTACGACCAATGGAATGAATAATGAGAAAGAAGAAACAGAACCAAAAAAAAAAAAAAAACAACCCAAAAACAAAACAAAAGAGAAGAGAAAAAGGTGAGCATGAAGTGTGCCTCAATCTGCATTCAAACTTCATAGTTCTTTCTCTGGATGTAGGTAGCATTCTCCATCGTGAGTCCTTTGGAGTTGTGCCTGCACCTTGTTCAACACATATTTTTAATGAGAGAATTTTAGTATGAAGAGCACCACAAAGGCAGATTTGGACCTTTGCTGTCCACCTCTAGTGGTTCCATGATTCATGAAGAATGGAGGAAGGCCAGTTACTAACTCTGCCTGGGAATCACAGTCTTTTCCCAAGGAAGACTCATCCTTGGATTTTCAAGCCACTGGGAACAATAATGGTGAAGCCTGTGAGGAATCAGATGCAAAAGGAACATGACTTTTCAGTTTTTCTAGAACCACCAAATATTAAAGCAAAAAGTGGGTCATAGGTGCCATCAAGTACAACCTTCTCATTTAAGAAGGAAAATGGGGCTCAGAGAGAGGAAGTGACTTATTTAAGAAGATGTCTAGTTATGGCAGGCCTAAAAGTAGAACCCAGATCTTTTGGTTTTCAGGCCAATGCCCTTTATACTATGCCATTGCCATCCATTTCATGGGATCACTGGATTTAAAGCAGAGAAAGGACTTTAGAGAGATCTCTTACCTCAGTTTTGCAGATGTGAAAATTGAGGTTCAAAACCTCGAAGACTTAAAGCTAGAAAGCACCTTAGAGGCCATCTAGTCCATCTACCCTCTACAGGTGAGTAATTTAAGGCCTAATGAGGTTAAGGGACTTGTCTAAGGTCACACAGCTAATAAACATCACAAGATTTGAACGCTCTGACTCCAGAGTCAGTGTCCTTTCCACTGAGCCTTCCCAAGGTCTCTCAAATAAAGCATAGCAGAACTCAGATCCAAACTCCAAGGTCCCCTGTCTCCCAATCCAGCTCTTTCTTTCCCACAAGATACCATCTTAGTCTTGTGCGTCAGGAACAAATACTCAGCCTAATGTGCTTCATGCAGCCAGGCCTATTTCTGGCCTGCCAGAAGATGAATCTCTTGGCGGTTGTTGGCAAGACAATTGATGGTTCATCGTTGTCTATATTTACAGTGCCATATAAATAATACATACTAATAACTCACTTCATCCCGCACGGCTTTCCCATCTATTTTCCCTTGGCTCCCAGGCCTTTCATCAAACTCTGGACCCCATCACTGATTTTTATTGCTGGCCTCTGGTGCACTGTAAGAAATCATTGTTGTATTTGAAACAGAGACATAATTTTTCCATTGAAAAGTTATTCCAATACAACCATGACAACAATAACAACAACAACAGAACCTATCAGCGCTACTCTGTGAATGTCAGATGTCCGCCAAATGGGAAACGAACCAGGAAACAAATCTGTTAGATCGGCCTTGGTGAATTGGGGACCAGAAGGCTAATCGGTTTGTGCAGAAGTGAGCATCCCTTGGCTGTTAGCTCTTCCCCAACCCCCTAAACATGAAGTGATGTATAGACACACATCCACACACACGCACAGAGCTATGTACTTAGCTATGGAGTGTATTTTCTGCTCTCAAATTAACATTCACCTAGGAAATTACCATATGAGAGACCCATCGCTCACCACAACTATTTCTTTGGGTACAGTCTTATTTAACTAATGTTTTAAAAACAAATCTAAAATGGTGCCCACATCTCCTCCAGCCTTGAGGACGGAGTAATCAAGTCAAGCACCATTGACTATGGGGACAGTGAACTGTAGAAAATGACTTCTCAGCACTCTGCGGTGTCACAGCACGATTTAGAGAACGTGTTCATTACTCAGAAGCCCATCATTCTTGCGAGGGGAGAGGGGAATACACTGCATTTCCGCAGCCTTCTGAGCTCTGGCTTTACAGTCAAAAGACCTGGGTTTGATTTCTTGCTGCCTTCACGACCATCCAAGTAATCCCTAAAGTGCCCCCTTTCTAGCTTTAAAATCCATGATGTTATGAGCTCCTTCCTTTGGGCTCGGTTTTCTCATCGGCAGAGTGAAGCTATTGACTTAGATTAATGGTCTCCATTTAGTGGTTTGCCATGATGGTCCAAGGAGTTCACACTAAAAATTCTCTAACAGCATCTTAAATAATCGCCCACTTAGGTTACATATGTATTTTTCCTCCGTGGCAATAAACATGTGCATATTTGAAGGTTTCTAGGTTTGTTTTGCAGTGATTCAAAACAGTTATGATCATGCTCACACGATTGTTGTAAAATAAAGAAATTTGATATGAAGTCTTGCAGATAATGGGAAGTATATGAAGTCTTAACTGGATTTCTTCTTTGAATTCTCACAGAAAATTCCACATAAAATGTTTGCAATTATTTTCTAGTTAGAGTTTATAATTTTATATCTAGAGCTCTCATAAGGATAGGATAAAATAACGAATGAAAGAAAAAAATTTTGTTTTATTGTCATAATCATATAATGCAAATTTGAGATTTGGGGGCAAAGTTATCATTGTAGTTATTGTAAGCACTTAATAAGTCTAAAAGAATATTATAAGTAGTATATTAAATTACCCTGGGGGTTCACATTTTGTTGTTTTTGTTGTTGCTTAGAGGGGTTAATTAAAAAAAATTGGGAATTACTGGCCTAGATATTGACTGAGATTACTTCTAGCTCTAAATCCTTAGAAATGAGTTTTTCTGGACACTCCATTGGACCAGAATGCCTTCTATCTGCTGCCATGCCTCATAGTCTGTCTCTCTGCCTGCTGACTGATGAACTAATCCTCCATACAGGGAGTTTCCTTCAACAATGAAGAAGGTTTGTTTAGAATCACACCCATGTTTCCTGACCAGGCATCTGCCAAGGAGTCACCCTCCTCCAAAAAGCCTCCATGTGATCACAAGTACAAGACACTTTGCAAACCTCGTAAGCATTACATAAATGTGAGTTTTGCTTATTGGCGTTGTTACTGATGGACAGAGTGGTCACCGAGAAGCACCACTGTTGCAAGGAAAAATAGAATTTTGTTGCCATGAAAATAACAGACAGACTTGGTTTCCTACTCTTGCCAAGTAACCAAAGAGAAATGTGACAATACTATTGTATTCAGGGGGCATGGGCACCAAATTCCAGGCCCCCTCAT
Source organism: Trichosurus vulpecula (assembly GCF_011100635.1). Lineage (NCBI taxonomy): Eukaryota > Metazoa > Chordata > Mammalia > Diprotodontia > Phalangeridae > Trichosurus > Trichosurus vulpecula. Next base: position 243,462,877 of record NC_050578.1, read on the forward strand.
TACACCCTGAATTTCAGGCATCTCTTCTGATATATCCTGAGTGTTCTTTCTTTTTCTTCCTCCTCCTTCCTGTGTCTTTGGAGAGTTCACACAAATGGAGGGAATGGTTGAATGAATGATGGGCTTGGTCCCAGATTTCTTGTATGAGATTCTTAGGATTGTAGATGAAAAACTGGAAGAGACCTCAGAGGCCATCTAAGCTCAACAGATGAGGAAACTGAGACCCATGGAGGTAAAGTGATTACCCAAGGTGGCTCAGATAGTAAGCAGCAGAGCTGGGATTCACACCCAGGGCCTCTCAAGCCAGATCTAGTCCTTTTTCCACTATATCATACTTCTCCCAAGATCATGCCTGATGTGCAGCTGAAAATTCCTATATGTATGGTCATTTCCCCCTGCTAGAATGTGAATTCTTTGACAGCAGGGAGTGTTTTGCTTATTCAATCATTCATTCATTCATTCATTTTCAGGGGGAATTTGAACCCAGGTCTTCTGACTCTAGAATAAGTACTCTTTACACTTTCCCATACTTCCTCCATGACACAAAGAACACCATGGCTGGGTTTCTTTGCCAACTTTCCTACTTCAAGAATCCGGGATGCTATCTTCCAAAGCAAGCCACTGACTCTCTACAACTTGGTGCAAGGTCTTCCAGCACCACTGTGGCCCCAAATGCATCCTCTTGTGACCAACTGGGTGTGGAGGGTCTCCGAATGTGGCTAGCTGGCCCTTGGACAATACATGTGTAGTCTCTTGCTGGGCTTGCTCCTCGGCACCTTAGAACCTGGCAGTGCTTGGCTTTTGCTGGCAGAGGTTCTAAGCAACCAGGATCTCTTCTTTGCCAGAGGGAAGCATCCGCGGTGGGCTGGGTCTGCTCCCACATTTATTTGGTCTTCACAGGAAAGGAAGAATGGTTTCCCCCAACGGCACAAGCCTTCGAGACCTGAAACAGCTCATTTAAAAGGTTTTTCTTTTTAAAAAATTATGTGCTTAATTTTTTCATTTTCAAAAATACTGAACTTAAGAAAAAAATCAACTAAAAGAAGCATATCCATATATACATTAGACCAGGCACAGGGTGGCACAGGATACCTAGAGTCAGGAAGATGAGTTTAAATTCGGTCCCAGACGTTGACTAGCTGCATAACCCTGGGCAAGTCCCTGTCTGCCTCAGTTTCCTCGTTTATAAAATGGGGACAATAATAACAGGACCTTTCTCCAATGATTGTTGTGAGGACAAAATGAGATAATATTTGTAAAATATATTGCAAACTTGAAAGTGTTATATGATAGCTAATAACTAACATTTACATCTATAAAACATTTATATGTTATATAACATTTATATAGCCAATAGCTGCCATTTACATGCTATCTATCTATAGCTAACATTTATATCTATAAAACATTTATATATTATATAACATTTATATAGCCAATAGCTACCATTTACATGCATCTATCTATAGCTAACATTTATATCTATAAAACATTTATATATTATATAACATTTATATAGCCAATAGCTGCCATTTACATGTATCTATCTATCTATAGCTAACATTTATATCTATAAAACATTTATATATTATATAACATTTATATAGCCAATAGCTGCCATTTACATGTATCTATCTATCTATAGCTAACATTTATATCTATAAAACATTTATATATTATATAACATTTATATAGCCAATAGCTGCCATTTACATGTATCTATCTATCTATAGCTAACATTTATATCTATAAAACATTTATATATTATATAACATTTATATGGCCAATAGCTACCATTTACATGCATCTATCTATAGCTAACATTTATATCTATAAAACATTTATATATTATATAACATTTATATAGCCAATAGCTGCCATTTACATGCATCTATCTATAGCTAACATTTATATCTATAAAACATTTATATATTATATAACATTTATATAGCCAATAGCTGCCATTTACATGCATCTATCTATAGCTAACATTTATATCTATAAAACATTTATATATTATATAACATTTATATGGCCAATAGCTGCCATTTACATGTATCTATCTATCTATAGCTAACATTTATATAAACATTATTTCATTTGATTCTCACAGCAAGTCTGGGAGCTAGGTGCTATTATTAACCCCATTTCCCAGATGGGCAAACAGAGGCACGTACAGTGTCACACAGCTAGCAAGTGTCCGAGGCCAAATTTTAATAGTAATAATGACTAACATGTCAGGCATCATGCTAAGTCCTTTACAAGCATTATTTCATTTGATCTCCACAACAGCAATCCTGGGAGGTAGGTGCTATGATTGCCCCCATTTTCCAGATAAGGAAACTGAGGTAAATAGACATGAAGTGATTTGCCCAGCATCACACAGCTGGTAAGTATCTGAGGCCAGATTTGAACTCAGGTCTTCTTGATTCCAGGCCTGGCACTCTATCCATTGAGACACCTAGCTGCCTCTTTTTATACATATATATATGTATGTATGTATGTATTGTATGCATATATACCTACATATATGTATATGTCAACAATTGTTATTAGAACAGAAGCAGATGTACATACAGTTTGATTTCTTTTTAAAGCAAATGACAAATTCAACACATTACTTCTTTTTTATTTTTGTTTTAAAATTTTCTTATAAATTTTCTTGACAGTTTTTTAATATTCCAAATTCTCCCAAGTTCCCCCTTTCCTCATCCCATAAAGCCTTTTCATGTGACAAATAATATTTTAAAAGAAAAATGAGAAAAACATGAGCAAAATTGGTCAGTAGATTGAAAAAAAAAACAATATGTACTGCATAATAAATGCAGACCTCCCTCCTCGGCAAAGGAACAGAGTTGCGTTGTCTCCTCGTATTTCTTCTCTGGGACCCCATTTTTCTTTATAATTTTGCATCATTCACATTCATTTTGTGGTGGTTTTTTTCCATTGACATTGCTGTAGTCACTGTATATAGCGTTTTCTTGGCTCCACTTACTTCTCTCTGCATCAGTTCACACAGATCTTTCCATCTTTCTCGGGATTCATCTCACGCTTTTTTTATAGCACACTAATAGTCCTTTATGTTCGTGTGCTACTTTGTTTCACTATTCCCCAATAGATCTGCATCTACTTTATTTCCAATTCCTTGCGATCACAGAAAAAGCAATGCTGTAAATATTTTGGCATACATGGAGACTTTCTTCTTATCAGTGTGCTCCTTGGGGAGCCTTGGTACCCGCACATTACTTTGAAGGTTGTCTGTGATTCCTTCGGGCCTCCGTCTGTTCCCTTTTATGTCTTTCAAACTTGTTCTTTCCTGCTGATGCTTGTGAAGCCTGTACCCAAAGGTGGAAAAATCTTTGTCTTGCTCTTGATGTAAATCAGTTAAGTCCAGACCTCTCCTGTTTCAAGACTAGTGACCCTGGCTGTAAGTGTGACCTTGGCAAATCCGATAACCTCTTTGGGCATCAGTTGCCTTATCTATGAGCAAAGTCTAAGACCTGCTGTCTCCCTATTCCAGAGATGAAAAATTCCCCTTCCTCCTCTACCTTTGGTACAGCTTGTATTCTAGGTATAATAACCATAAAATGATGAGACTTGCTCCCTTAGTCACACAAAGCAAGAAAAAAATCAGTTGCGTTTATAGACACACCTTGTATATTATATACACACAGGAGATGGTGCCATCTGGCTGTTAAATAACAGAGTGAGGTTGGAATCAATTACTGATCAGCCACTAATGAGGTAAAGATCACAGTGACTCCATCAAAGCAAATAGAACACAGGATGTTAGAACCGGAAGGGACCTTAAGAGCGTAGAATAGCCATCCTTAGTGCCAAACACAGAATTTCAGCTCTGGGTTTTTGGGATGTGGGGTGTAGAACATCAGAGCCGAATGGGACCTTAGGATGTGTATTATAGAATACCAGGTCTGGAAAGAAACTTTAAAACATAGAAAACAGAATGTTGGAGCAGGAAGGCACCACAGAGATAATTTTACATTCAGAAAAGGAAAATGAGGTTCAGAGAGAAGTGACTTACTCAAGGTCATACAGCTAGCTGAGGCCAAGCCTGGTCAAGAATTCCAGTCTCCTCCTGCTCAGTCTAGATCTCTTCTCATGACCCCACACTCCATTCCAAGCATGAAGCCCTGCTCACTTTCTAAGGTCATGGATCGTTTGCCTCTGTTTCTGGGACAAAAGTGTCTGTGAGAGGACACAGTCTTGGCCAGGATAATTTTCTTACTTGTCTGCCCCCACCCAGGTTTTTTCCCCCCTAAATTTTTTCCTGATTGTTCGGCTTCCTTTCCCCCGTGGAAGGGAAGTCTTTTGAAGGCTGAACACTCTGGCTGGCAGTCAGACAGTGATTGGCATCGGACCCAACTTTTCATTATGTCTGGAAATCATTGTGCCAATCTACATGAAACAATATGTGATTGTTTGTAATTGATTGTTCATCACTCTGCTGAGATTGGCAGGACCGTTAGTCAACAGAAGAAGGCTCTCTGGCTCCTGCTGCTCATTCCTAGGCAACTTCCCTTTCCTTTTTCCATACTCTCCATAGTTCTCTCATCTTGACAATATCAACCGGCTTTCAGCATGATAATAACTAGAATTTTTAGAATGCCTTCAGGTTTGGAAAGCATTTCACAAATATTATCTCCTTTGATCCTTACAACAGCCCTGGGAGATTTTACAGATGAAGAAACTGAAGCAGACAGTGGTTAAGTGACTTGCTCAGGGTCACACCGCTAAGAAATGTCTGGATTTGAATTTATGTCTTCCTATCTCTAGACCCAGTTCTCTATCCACTGTTGCACTTAGATATGTCTAGACACGACTGTAACCCTAAAGATGGCTATTCACAGTGTTGTAGAAAGAGCAACGAAGCCTAGAAGATCTGGGTTCAAATTCTAGCTTTGACATTCACCTTGTGACCTGGGGCAAGTTGCCTAATCCCTTTGAGTCTTAGTTGCTTTTTAATAAAATAGGGAAAGTAATACATGCATGACCTACTATCCCCACAGGGTTATGAAGACCAAATGTGTGTAAAATGCTTGGTCTGAAAGTCCTACTGAGTCAGATGGAATCTCAGACATTATTTGGTCCAACCCATACATGTACGGGAATATATTTTATAGAGTCCCTGGAAGGTGGTTATTTAACTTTCATTTGATGACCTCCAAAGATGAGGAACTCACTACTTACTGTGGCAATCCATTCCACTTTGGGTCAGGTTTAATTGCTAGGAAGTTTTTTTTTTACTTGGACCCCAAATTTGTCTTTCTATAATTTCTGCACATAGCTCCTACTTCTGCCCTTCAGAGACAAGCAGGAAAAAATCTAGTTCATCTTTCATATGTTGTTGTAGTCATTTCAGTCACATCTGATCCTTTGTGACCCCATTTGGGGATTTTCTTGGCAAAGATAATGGAGTGATTTGCCATTTCTTTCTCCAGCCCATTTTACAGATGAGGAAACTGGGGCAAAAAGGGTTAAGTGACTTGCTCAAGCTCATATAGCCAATAAATATCTAAGGGCACATTTGAACTCAGGTCTTCCTGACTCCAGGCCTAGTGCTCTATCCACTGTGTGCCACCTACTTACCCACTGCTATTAGGTCCTCCCCAAGTTTTTTCTTCCTTGGACAAATATACGTATTTCCCTCAAATGCTCCTTGTGTGCCATGTTGTTTGGTCTTCTCATTGTCTTGTTTATCCTCTTCCGGACTTGCTCTAGCATACTGATGTCTCTCCTAAAATCTGTTAAAGCTGAATGTGACACTTCAGTTGAAACACTCTGTAAATGTCAGATGTTAATATTATTTAAAAGTATAAACTCATGAAAATAACTCCTCTGATATTAGAACTGGAAGGCACCTGGGAACATGGAATGTTAGAACTGGCACTTTGCACAGGGCCTAGAACATAATAAGTACTTAATAAATATTTATTAACTGGCTGACTGATGTTCCAAAGAAGATCATTAAATTTATTTATTGAGAGATAGCTATGTTTTTATACATATATTATATCAGTAAGAGAAACCATGGCATAGTCACTACAGAGGTGGCCTCAGAACTAGGAAGATCTGAGTTCAAGTTCTGTCTCTGTATTATCCCTCTGGGCAAATTGGATCCTCTCTGTGCTCTCTTAAGATCAGCTGCAGAGAAGGTGCCAACCTACATTGGTAGATGGTGTGTCCTTATCTCGAAATTCCGAGATGTGCAAATTCCTAAATGTGTAGGAATGTTAAAAATGATGAGAGAACAGTAGGATTCCAAATGAGGTGGGCCATTCAGGGATGGCAAGGATGTGGACAGCCCGTGTGCCCCTTTGGGTGCCCCCTTGGCAACATCAAGAGGTCTCAAAGAAGCCCTTTGAGGTGTTGGGTGAACCCCCTGTGGAGGATGGTGGGAGATCTGGAGGGGAATAAGAAGGATAAGTAGGTGTTCCTGGTCTGTGATTCCCATCTATATGACAAAAGGGAATGAGTGCAGAGAGTCCAGGAGATTGCTTTGTTGTGTTCAGAGCTCTTCCCAAGCCTTGTGTATCCAGGGCACAAGCCCATCCTGCAGCTGGAGCCTCTTCTAGTGTATTATAAACCTTTTACCCAAGCAAAATGTACGTGGCTTCTAAAAAAGGAAAAAGAAAGTGCTTGGTTTTTGAGAGTCCCCTTCCCCCTTTTGTTGCTCACCGATGGTTTTCAAACTTCCCATGAACTCTGGAGAGAAAAGCACTGCCATCTGTTGGATGGAGTTAGCCTGCTCAGGCTGCCACAAGGCTGATTCAAGCTTTCCAGAGAATCTCCACTTTGCTTCTTACTTTTGGGACCATGCAAAGACCCAGTGTGATCCCTTATGTCCCACCCACAGCCCAGATGGAGGAACCTTGCTTCTCCTCCTGCCCCAACAGCTTGAATGGAGGGGACCCTGCTTATCCTCCTGCCCCAACAGCCCGAATGGAGGGGACCTTGCTTCTCCTCCTGCCCCAACAGCCCAGATGGAGGGACCTTGCTTCTCCTCCTGCCCCAACACCCCAAATGTAGGGGAGCTTCCTCACACTCCCTCCACCCCCAGCAACAGCCAGCACAGAAAGGAGTTCGTTTCTCCCCCTCCTCCCCAAGAGTCAAAAGTTGCTTACCTGTATGGTCCCTCACCTATCTGAGAAATAGATTAAAAATGTCTAAGTTTGAAAACACATCAGTTAGAGATAAAATGCAAACTCAAGCTTGGGAACTAGAGACAGAAATATTTTATTCCGTGGAGGTCCAACACAGCCTGAGCTAGCCTCCTCTCAATACTATATATTTCCATGATCCATATGGTACAAAAGTATCTAGAGCAGCTCTTTTTATAGTGACAAGTAACTGGAAAATAAGGAGGTGCACATCAACTGGGGAAATGGATGAACAAACTGTGGCATACGGATGTAATGAAATACTTTTGTAGCTGTAAGAAATAATGAAGGGGATACTTTCAGAGAAATCTGGGAAGAGGTGTGAAATAATGCAGAGTAAACCGAGCAGAACAACTTACATGATAACGACAACTCTGTAAAAATGAACACATTTGAAAGCCATAAGGACTCTGGTCGATGTAATGACCAGCTATGATTCCAGAGGACCCATGATGAAACATGCCGCCCATGTCCTGAAAGAGAGAGGGTACAGAATGAGACATACATTTTTGGACATTGCCAAAGCAGGAATTTGCTTTGCTTTACTATGTATTTTAGGAGTGTATGGGCTGCTCAGGGAGGACCTCTGATGTGAGGGCTGCTGAATACTTTTTGGGCTGCTCATCCACCTTAGGTGTCCCTCTGCCACCCAACTCTCACCTGTGTCTCTAAGAAGCTGGAGCATGCGTAGCAGTCACACTCTGGTAAAACTACCTTGGCAGATGAGCTAAACCAGGTTGAGGGTAACCAACAGACCTCACACCCATAGGTGAGTTGGGGGGTATCTGCCCCAAACATGTGAACACTTCCTTTAGTGGAATGGGTAGGTGAGAACAATTTTTCTGATGACCATGAAGGTGGCTGATGCAGGTGCTGTGGCATGCTTAGAGCCTGGTCAGACATTAAAGACACCAGGGTCATTCAATGCATGCTTGGCTATCACCACTGGACTTTGATGACTTTGGAGGAGAGAGTGAGGCAGATTAGTTTGCACAACTCTGCCTTGCTTAAGTATAATGCATGAGCGAGTCAAGACATCGACCCTTGATGTCATTGGTCCTCTTCAAAAGTGAAGAAAGAACAACATTTTTGTGACAAGGGCTTTCTTTTTCTTATTTAAAGTGGGGTGAAGTGGAAGAATTAGAAAATAGATTTTTGTTCATTGAAAAAAAATTGATGAAAAAATACAGTGTACATTTCTACTACTCGGTTACTTTTTGGTTCCTTAGGTTATTTATCAGATTGCTCAGGTCTATTAGAATTAGAGTCACTTATCACATCTGAGTAATGTTTATCCCCAAGACAAATCCTTAGCCATTTTGGATCCTGCCAGACAGATCACTTATGGGATCTGAGGGAAACCAAGTTATAGGCATTTTTTTTCCTTCTGGGGGCAACTGATTCCATCAGCCCTAGCTCACAAGGGTGGGCACTCAGGAGAAGAGCAGGAGCCTGTTTTTACTCAAATCTCTGGCAGCTCCTGGGTAGAAATGATGCTACAGACTTTCAGCCTCCACTGTCTTTTAAAGGCAATGAGTGTAGCGTGCTGCTATAGAAAGAACACTGACTTGGGAATCAAAGAACCTGGTTTTGAATCCCCAATTCACTGTTTACTAACTGCATGACCTGTGAGTATTTTAAATTCTCTGGGACTCAGTTTCTCATCTATAAAGTGAGGGCTAAATGGGCTAACTGCACTCTGAGGTCTCTTTGAGCTCTGAACCTATGATTTCCCCATTCTCCTGTCCAAATAATCATTATGGTTTGCTTTTATACAATGTTTTCAAAGGAATGGCAGTAGGGGAAAAGGGGAGGAAACTCTAGGAGATAAAATTTCAGTATGTTTCAGAAGTTGTATAAAGGGTATCATGTGTGCCTGGAGCAGCAGCAGCAGCAGCAACAAGAAGATGGGTCAAAGCCTAATATCTTCCACTGATGTTCATGAGATTCCAGGAGAGCTCCAGGAAGGTCCTTGGCATGTCAGGAATTTGAGGGTGGACCAGAGTAAGGGTCTTAACCTGAGGTCCATAGACACCCCCCTGGGGGCTTGTGGGTAGCTTTCAGGGAGTCTGTGAGGTTAAATGGGATAAAATTACATCTTTTTCCCCCTCACTAATCTCTAATTAAAATTCAGCACTTTCTTCAATTAGAAAAAATTTTAAAACCAGTGATATTGCGAGAAGGGGTTTGCTGGTCCAAAGGGGTCCCTGACACAGAAGACAGTAACAAACACTTGGACTAGAGTCACACAGGTTGGGAAGGTATGGATTTAATTCAAAAAGCATTTATTAAGCACATAATATGTGCCAGGCACAGAGACAAAAATTCCCTGTCTTCAAGGAACTCATCAATCAACAAACATTTATTCAACTATGTGCCAGGAACTTGTGAACAGACTCTACCCTCAAGGTCCTCAAGAAGCAATAAGGGGAGACAGCATGCACAGCGTGTACACACAGAAGTACATATCCAATAAGTATATGCAAAATATATTCAGGAATGTATAAACATACATATATAATCCATATAAATTTACATATAGACATATTCATACATGTGTACACACATCCATTCATACATACACATATGTGTATGTGTGTGTGTGGTTGTGTATATGTATATATGTGTATATGTGTATGTGTGTCTATATATAGACACATATATACAAGAAGCAGTTAGGAGGCTCAGTGGATAGAGCACTGGGTCTGAAGTCAGGGAGACCTGAGTTCAAATCCATCTTCAGACACTTAGTCCTTGTGTGAACCCGGGCAAGTCACTTAACCTTTGTTTGCTGTAATCCACTGGAGAAAAAATGACAAACTATTCCAGTACCTTTGCTAAGAAAACCCCCTGGAAGGTGTTGGAGTGCTATGGTCCACAGGGTCATGAAGAGTCAGATACAACTGAACAACTGAACAACAACAAAAATATGTGTAAGGTAATTTGGTTGGGGGGGGCGGGGAAGCACTAGCTACTAGGTGTGTCAGGAAAGGTTTTTTATATGAGTGAGGTTTTGGAGGAAATTAGAGGAATCATGGCATGTTGGATTGGGCATTGGGCATTGAGTTAGGAAGACCTGGGCTCAGACACTAGCTTTGTGACATGGGCAAGTCAAATGTAAAGTGAAAGGGTTGGATTGGAAGGTTTCTAAGGTTTCTGCTTTCTCTAAAGATGTGGCCCTATAAGGATATAAAGATGAGGAGGTGGAGAGGCAGTAGATTCCAGGCACTGGGCACAGAGAGCCTCTGCAAAGGCATGAAGACACAAGATAAGAGTATCAACAGCAAAGATGCTAATTTATGGAATAGTGTATAACAAGCCTCAAAAGGTAAGTTGGGGCCAGGGTTGTGAAAGGCTTTAAATGAAAAACAAAGGCATTTGTATTTGATTTTAGAAGTACCAGGGAGCCCCTGGGATTCAAAGAGCAGGGGAATGACATGGTCATATCTGAAATGCTTTGGAGGCCAAGGGAAAAAAGTACTGTTGGAGGGAATATTTCCATCTGATGTTATAAGTGCACTGAAGGTGATTTTTAGTTACAGAAACTGAATACAGAACACATCATTCCTCTCCTCCCTCTCAAAATACATATTCCATGGACGTATGACATGCTTTTTTTCTTCTTCTCATGAGTCTTGAAACTCACCTTGCTCATCAAAACTGAAGAGTTTTCCATCGTGGCAGAAACCATCAGATGTATAATCTGCGTATAATAAATACTTAATACAATCACTATTGGAGTGGAATTGAATTCCTCCTTCAGGAGCCTGTAGAGCGTGGTGGGAAATACGTGCCCACGGATTCCTCTGAAGTGGTTTGAGGTGCTCCTGGGCAGGCTCATTTCGCAGACAAGCAATTTTTCAAAGACTTTTTTGTTGCATAATTCTAAGCCTTCCCCTCTGCCTTTTTGCTGTGTTATTTTAGGTCGTGTTGTCATGTTTAAAGAGATCTGCTGCTTTAAATGACTGATCCAGTCAAACTTCCATTTTTCTGGGATATGCTTCTCCTTCTGTGAGTCATTGGCTATGAAATGAACAAGCCCAAGACTTCATCGTCGGATGGAAGAAGCATTTTAACAAACCACCAAAGTGCTCTTTCTCTTGGAAGAAATGCACCCTGGCCTTTTTCCAGCTGAAGTTGGAAACAAAACCCAAGAAAAATGAACATTAATCTTTCATGAGCCAAGCCCCCAAACGGATAGGTTGTGAGCTCAGCCCTAATTAGGCAGCATCTCAATACCAAGAACCTTTAACGAAGGAGGACACTTAACACAGGCTGGGTATTCTGCTGGGACTGGACTGTGGGAATGAAGATGTTGGGGAGGACAATCCAACTTACTTTGTAGCCATCAGGGACTGGAAGGTTAACCTGACAATTACTCAAGGAGCTTTGCCCATGAGAGAGTCACAGGGCTGCAGTAATGGAACATTCAGAGCTGTGTGTTCAGTCTGTGAAACCAAAGCACATGGCTACTAGACCACACTAGCACTAGACCACAAACTCCTCGAAGGCAAGAACCATAACTTCTTTGTTCTCGGATTTCTTCTGAAAAGTAAAATAGCGACAGCGTGTTGGTGTGGGCAGAGCACCAGTCTGGGCAGGGAAATCTGGGTTCAAATCTAACCTCTGGTACTTATTGCCCATATGACCTTTGACAGGTCACCTCACCCCTGCCCCTTAGGATTCCTAGTCTCCTTCAAGATAGTGCACATGCTACCTTGACATAAGATTGTAGAATTGGAGCACAAAGGGTCTTTAGAAATTGTCAAGGCCAAATCCCTCATATAGATGATGACCCTGGGGAGAAGGGAGATGAAGTGACTTGCCCAGGGTCCCATAGCTAGAAAGGGCATAATGTAGGATTTGAACTCAGGTCTTCTTGACTCTAAACCCAGTGATTGAGCCACTGAGCCATCAGCAAGTACCTTCCCTGTCACTTTGAATATTCTTTCTGTTTCTCTGTCTGTTTCTGTGCCTTTCTCTCTCTACATGTATGTGTATGCATACATCATGTGTACACACACATGTGTATATAGATATACATTACACATAGTGTATATACACATGTGTTATATGTACCTGTATACATGTGAGTGTGTGCTATATATACATGTACATACACACACGTACAGGTTGTGTTCTCTGATAGTGTGCAAGCTCTTTGAGGGACAGGATTGCTTCTCTTCTGTCTTTGTGCTCCTAGTTTCTAGTAGACTTCCATGCTCATGGTAATTGCTCAATAAATGTTCCTTAAATTATTGATTCATTCCTTGACTTACCTGCTCAGTCATAGACAAATTGCAATCTGGGTTGGTGTGGGCCGTTGCCATCCTGGAAGCGGCCTATAATGCTAAAATCATGGCCTCTATATATTTCCTCTGCATGTTGTCGTTCTGCCAGTTTTCAGTTGTGTCCGACTCTTCATGACCCCATTGGGTTTTCCTTGGCAAAGGTCCTGAAGTGGTTTGCCATTTCTTTCTCCAGCTCATTTTACAGATGAAGAAACTGAAGCAAATAGGGTTAAGTGACTTGCCCAGGATCATCTGTAAGTGTCTGAGCCTGGATTTGAACTCATGATGATGAGTCTTCCTGGTTCCAAGCCCAGCACTCTATCCACTGCACCACCTAGTTGCCCTCTAAGTATGGTAGGTGCTTAATGAGTGTCTATTGGATAAATAAAGGCAGTATAGTGAATGAAGGAGAACTAGACTTGGAATCAGAAGGCCCTGGGTTCAAGTTCAGGTTCTCACTCCGCCACATGCTTGATAGCTGTGTGAACTTGGGAAAGTGGATTAACCTCTCTTAGCTTCTCATCAAAGAATGGGAATAATACTTGACTAATCTACCTCACAGAGTTTTCATGAGGAAAGTGCTCTATAAATCCTAACATATTACCTAAATGTGAGTTGTTGTTTTCATTAATGTATCTTGTTTCACTACCTCCATTGCATATGGCAGTTCATGAAGAAAAAGGAGCATTGTAGGCATGAAGGAGGCAGCCTGTGTAAAACTTAGGTGGGCTCTAGCTGGAATGTTTCACTGAAATGCCATCTCCAGGGGAACCAGGATCCAACTGCCTAGTGCTCATCACTTAAAATGATCAGAGATAAAGACAGCATGCCTAGAATATACTCAGAGTCATGGCTGTCCGAATCCTCCATGATCCTACCTCGTTGGCCATCATTGCTGTTATCAGAGCTGGAAAGGTTCCTAGAGATCATTGAGCACAACCCACTCACTATCCAGGGAAGAAGCAAAGATGCCAAGAGCTGTCTGTCTGTTGTTCAAAGTGTGGGGGCTCATGCCCCAAAGTCAATGCTCTTCCAGAATATCCTGCTGTCTCCCTGAATCTGATCAAGTTGGATACTCTTTCCAACAATGCAAATTGAGACCGATCCATGCCTGATGCTTATTTGCTATATCTCAGGGTAATGGTCTCCGCATCCCCTGTGATCTTCCCACCCCATCTCGCCTGTACTAGCCTTCCTGCATTAGTCTGCCTTCTCACAACTCACAATCGATAACATTCAGGACACTCAATGTGGGGGGAGTTCTGCCCAATTTTCACTTGCGAGGTGTGGACAAAAAGCCTTCATGCACACACGTTTGGACATGTGGTTGGCTCTTATGAAGCTATTTTCTATATATTTGACCCTCAAAAAAAAAGCATTGTGCTTGGTCCTTGATTTCATACTGATAGCATTAATCTTCCCCTTGGGCCCTCCAATGTCATTAACTTCTGCTTGGGATGAATTTCCCATAAAACCCTGCTGCAGCACATGTGTCTGAGCTCCCTGTATGCCTTATTCCTGTGGTCAGTGTACTGCTTCATTCTATTACCCTAATTAACAAGTGTTAATATAGAAAGACAGAGCCAGAATCTTATTCTATTGGCATGCCTGGGAGGCTTTTCCAAGGATTTCAGTGGATGAGAATTTGGTCAGGCATTACTTGGCACTGGAAAACTTTCTCATCGTCCCTGAACTTTGTTAATGTTAACTCATTAACCCTGGTCAGTGTGGTGACTTTCCAAGCAGAGGATGGTGGTAGGGAAGGAGTATCTGTCCTACAACCCATCCCTGCTCCGTCCTTGGCCACTGGTCATTCAGAGAGAGGCAGGATAGTTATATTGGAAGAGCACCAGACTTAGGGTTGGAGGACTTGAGTTCCATCCCCGTTGATGCCTACCAGCTGTGTGACCCAGGGAAATCATTCATTTTCTCTCTACCTCAGTTTTCTTATCTGTAAAATAAGGATAATGATATCAGCTGCCTCACAGGATTGTTGGGAGGGGGAATCAACTGAAATAATTAATACAAAATACTTTGAAAACCTGAATGTTGGATTTGGAGTCAGGGACATCTGAACTCAAAACCCAACTCTGACATCTACAATTCTATGACCACAGGTAAGTCACCAATCTCTGGACTTCATGAGACAATGTACAGGAAACACCTCAAATCAGCTAATGCTACAAATCGGAGTTTGATTTGTGGTTTTGCTGATTTTCTGTACTGAAGAATGGGATAGGTAAAATATTAATAATTGAAATTAAACTTTAAAATGTGTTGTGTATTTTTAGAGAGAGCCAGTTGTTAAAACATTTATTGGTAAACTGCTCCCTGGCTAAAATGTCCATCTGGAAACGGAATAGATTGAGAAATTAAAGACTGAGAAATTATTTAATACGATCATTTGACAGTACGATCTCAAAGCAAGTTAATACCAAACTATACTTTGCATATGTACAAGTGGTTATCTTGTTGATTTGATCTCTGCAATATTGTACTTCTCCCTAAGTTATTTCTCTTTCATTCAACTCTAAAATCCTTCAGGGGATCATCAAATTATAGAGGTTTATTTTAGTTCTAAAATATTATGAAGAATCATAGATTTAGAAATGGAGGGAATTTAGAGGTCACTTAACACAACTGCCTCACTTAAAAAAAAGATGAGATTTGCTTAAAAAGATGATTAAAAAAAAGAAAGGCCAGAGAGGTTGGGATTTCCCCAAAGTCACACAGAGCCAGATGTGAACCTATGTCCTCTGATTCCAAATCCAGAACTCTTTCCACTGTATTAAGCTCTTTCCAGGATTGTACCTTGGTATGAAAATGTGTTTTACACAGGGTGGCAGGGTGGAGGAGTTGGTAATAAGTATTTATTGAATCAAACAATTGTTTGATGAGAATTTCTTAAGCACCTACTGTGTGACAAGCACTGTGCTATGTGCTAGGGACATAACAACACAAGTCAGCTAGTCTTTGCCATCAAGGAGCTTGGGAGGGATGGTGGTAGATAGCAAATAAAGATTTATTAAGCTCCTACTATGTGCCAAGCACTGAAGAAAAACACACGCGCAGGTGTCTACAAAAGAAATAAATACAAGGTAATTAGGAGGAAGACCCTAGGAGTATAGGAGAGGTGCTTGAGGTGATCTGTGGAGGAAACAGAAGAGGTGAGGAGGGAGTAGAGAATAAGGAAAAGAAGGAATTTTTAAGTGAACTGGGGTTGCCATTTGTTATTTTGTAAAGTTATTTTTAATTTATGAAATAAAATAAACATTTCCATAACATAATATGGTAATTACAGTATAACAATTCCTTTTGGAATTAAATCTGGCTCAGAGGTAAGTTCAATCAATCATCAAGGATTTTTTCAATACCTACTATGTACCAGGCACTGGAGATAGAAATAAAAAAGCTCCACCCTCAAGGAGCTCATGCACAATTATTGGTATTTTGGAGAAGGTAAAGGTGATCTGATTTTTGTCAGGTGACTGTGTGGTTACAGCAGCCCCTTATCTAAACAGTTTGTGTGAGCACAAGGAAGCATCACAAAGGAAAATGGACCTGGAATCTAGCAAAGACCCAGGTTTGAGTACTGCTTTTCACATTCATCTCATGATCTTGAACAATTTGCTTAATTTCTGAGTCTCAGCTTTTTCATCTATAAACTGGGGGCATGTATACCTGCCTTTCCCATCTGAGATGGTTATTGAGAGAATTGGTTAATCCCAAAGTGTTCGTTAAGTACCTACTGTGTGCCAGGCACTGTGTTAAGCACTAGGGATATAAAGAAAAGGGAAAGATAGTTATTGTTCTCAAGAAATTTCCAATCTAATGGATCAAACGGGGTAACTCAAGGAAAGTGTTTTGCAAACCTTAAAGCTCTATATAAAGGTCAGCAATTAGTACTAATTATCTGATTGATTATTATGAGTGGCCACTGCCACCTTCTCTAGTAAATGAGTTTCTGTGGTTTCTGAGAATTGTCAAGGTGACTTTCTGGTCAAGGCGGTAACAGCAGTGTTGGGATCAGCAATGTCCTTCTGGTGCCATCACCCCAGTGAGCTGAGGAATAGCTTGTGGTGGGTAAGGGAGCACCAGGGTATTTGGGGCACAGGGGAAGCATGCATGGCGTGGCATGCTTTGTTGCTCTCAGCAAAGCTACATATGGGACTTCGGATGTGATCATTCAAATACACTCTGATTGCCCATCCAACATCTGCTTTTACCATATTGGACTGTGAATATTTCAGATCAACAATCTCCATCCAGATGTGTTTGTGTCATGAACTCTATGCACCCTGCTAGAAATTATTGATGTTTCAAAAGGAGAATTAAGAAGTCACCCAAGCATACACATAGAAGCAACCTGGGATATGCCGCCTGTACACTTTGGTGCATTTCTTGGCTATCCACTGGAGATAATCTGAGCACTGACTTCTCCTCCATTGATTGTCTCTCTTACCCTTGCCAAAGGGCATTTGCAACAGGTGCGTTGTCAGCCTCTCATCCAGTGGCTTTTGGAAGTACAGTATTGGGCATGTCATCAGCAGCACAGGCCTCAGATGCCAGCATCTTTGTCTCTCCTCATTTCTCAACCCATGCATGTTGGTCACTACTTCACAGAAAAATCCCCTCCAGTATTCAGTCAGCTGTGATTCAAAGTTCTGTACCCAAATAGGCTTGAGGTCTGGAACACTTACTCTGAAAGACTTCTACTTATCTTTCTTCCCTCTGCTAAGCCTTCTTCTCTGCTAAATTTTCTTCCCATCCATCATCTTTGCTGCCTTCTCTTTGTTACGCATTCTTCCTTCTGCCTGAGACTTCTTTGTCATTGCTAACCTTTCTTCCTTCCTTCTCCTAGGTAAGGGGTGGGAAACCTGCAGCCTTGGCCTCCAGGCAGCAGGTTCCCCACCCCTGTGATGTCTTCTTCCCAGCCTTAAAAGGAGACCATCCAATGCCTCTAGGAGTTGAGGGATGTTAACCACAATCAGAGAAGGTTGGTCAGGATGGTGAAGGAAATTGAAACTATGACACAGGAGGATATGTGGAAGAAATTGAGAATGTATAACCAGGGAAGAAAAGACCTCATGGGAAACATGATACCTATTTAAGTCTTTGAAGGTCTGCTAAGTGGAAGAAGCATTTGGCTTATTCTGGTTGGCAATGGAGGGCAAGATTAGGACCAACAGTTAGAAATGATAGGGAGGGAGATTCCTGCTCACTATTAGGAAGAACACCTTGACATTTAGGATTTCCAAGATGGAACAGGCTACTTCAGGAGATAGTGAGTTCTTTGTTATTAGAGGTGGCCACTTGTAGTGAATCGGAGAATCACAAAATCTTGGAGTTTTTAGGCATGGAAAATTTATTTACTCTAACCCCTATTGGAAGAAGAATCTATAACCTCCATTGCCTTTGGTTTCTTCATCTGTAAAATGAGGTTAGAATAAAGTTAAACATCTTGGTTTCCTTTCAACTTAAAATTGTGGTCCCACGATCCCATCTATACCATTCTTGACAAGTGGCTGCCCGCCTTCTCTTGGTGACCTCCAGTGACTGGAAACTCTCTACCTTGGGACACAGGTCATTTTACTTCAGGGCAGCCTAGATATTGTAGGAGGGAATCATGCTTCAGGTTGTGGAAGTATGGACAACTCCAAGGGTCCCTCCCCTTGCCTCTTTCAATCTCTTACTCTGTGCTATCTCTCCGGCATCAGGTTATGCCATGCAGGACTGAGCAAAACATAGAACCAATTCCTAGATGCCAAACTAGATTGCACAGCTTTAACTAAACGCGTTCTTTTCTTTGTGAGATGCTGCAAAGATTGGAAAAAGTTGGAGGCAGAACAATGTGACAGATAACAAAGGGGCACCTCAAGAATTGGTTCTCTTCCAAGCTTTAGACAATAGCAACAATCAGAGTTATAATATCCCTAATTTCCATAGCACTGTCTATTCCAACCAATCTTGATGATTGCAGAACCTATGGGCACAAAAGACCAGAGAATAAATATTCAGAGAGGCTCGTTGGGCCACCAAAGAAATGCAGCAGTGCTAGGGATGGGAGAGAGGCAGCTGGCTACGGAGGTTTCTTTGTCCCTGATTTCCTGGGCCTGCTTAATAAACACAGGGTAGTGAGGGCTTTCAGAGCGGTGGCCGAGGCAGTGGGCTTTCCAACACAGCTGAGAATCCAAGGATGAATCCAGCTGAGGCAGGAAGGTCTCATCAGAATTCAATCCCACAAGTACACACATGTGTGCCTAGCATGGGACCGAAGTGGGGATCCTCGAGTTTTCTTCATGAAGCCTGGTGGAAAGAGCACTATCCTTGGAATCAGAAAACATGGGGTTGAATCCCACCTCCATCACTTATTGGTTGGGTGATCTGGGGCTAATTATTTCACCCCTCTGAGACTCATTTTCTTCATCCATAAAAACTTACCCCACAGAGTTATTGTATAACAGAAACCTGC
Organism: Trichosurus vulpecula; assembly: GCF_011100635.1. Taxonomy (NCBI): domain Eukaryota; kingdom Metazoa; phylum Chordata; class Mammalia; order Diprotodontia; family Phalangeridae; genus Trichosurus; species Trichosurus vulpecula. Next base: position 243,481,818 of record NC_050578.1, read on the forward strand.
ACTGGTACCCTGGGCATCTTCCTGGCTTTGGGTTCAAAGCTACCCTCATGCTTCAACCCCATAATTCTCCCCTCTTTAGAACAGTGAAGATTTATCAAATGGCAGCAATAGAGCAAGAATAAAAACAATTTGCTTACAGTAGAAGGCCTCATAACATAAAGAGAATACATTAACAGCGCGCATCCCTAACACCCATGGCCCACCTCACCCCTTTCTGAATGCTCTAGAGAAGGAGGATTGTAAATTGAGGAGGTAGCCTGGTACAGTGGGGGGAAAGCAATGATTCTATTGTAATAGCAGCGATGATAATAATGGCAACTAACATTTCTGTGCTCTGTGCCAGGCACCGTGCTAAGCATTTTACAATCATTATAAAATTTGATCCTTCCTATAGCTGTTGTGCAGTTGTTCAGTCATGTCTGACTCTTCATCCATGGACCTTATTATGCCAGGTCTTTCCATCCTCCACTGTCTCCTGGTCTGTCCAAGCTCATGTTCATTGTTTCCGTGATTCTATTTGCCTTCTTCTGTTCCCCTTTCCTTTTACTTTCAATTTTCCCGAATATCAGGGTCTTTCCCAATGAGTCCCATCTTCTCATTATGTGGCCAAAGTATTTAAGCTTCAGCTTCAGTACTTGACCTTCCTGGGAAGTGTCAGAGGTCCTGGGTTCAAAACCTTGGATGTTTACTGCCTGTTTGATCTTGGGTGAGTCACTCAACATCCCTGAATCTCTGATCCTTCATCTGTAAAATGAGAAGGTTGTATTAGATGACCACTGATGTCCCTTTTAACTCATCTGTGACCCCATGGGTACAGCTCATTTCAAAGAAACCTGAGAAGTGATGCAGAGTGAAGTGGACCAGAGCCAGGAGAACAATACAATACAATAATATTGCCGTAAAGAAAATGACTTGGAAAGATTTACGAACTCTGATCAATGTAATGGCCAACCACAAATCGAGGCTTGTAATGAAGTGTGCTACCTGCCTCCTTAGAGAAAGGTCATGTACTTTTGGCCAGAATGAGACATACATTTTCAAACCTCGATAATTTGTGGATTTGTTTTGTTTGACTACATTTATTTGTTAAAGGTTTTTTTTTCATTTTCTTTTTTCAGTGGGGAAAAGATTTAGGAGGGTCAGAATGATCAGTAATAGTGATACCCTTCCCCTCCCAAAAAAGAAGAGACAGCCATCAAAGCATTTTTTAATGCAAAGAAGAAAATAGATGGAAATTCAGAGAAAAACACAGCTCAGCAGGATAGCTTTAAAAGTAATGGATTTAATTTGTTAAATACTATTTAAAAAGCAAATAATATATACTCATACTCAAGATTTGCAGTTTCACATACAACCATCTCTCTCTGTTTTACTTTGCATGTATAAACTCTCTCTATGTCTCTGTCTCTCTGTGTTTCCGTGTCTCTGTCTCTGTCTCTGTCTGTGTCTCTGTGTGTGTCTGTGTGTGCGTGTGTGTGTGTGTATGTCCCTGTCTCTTTCTGTCGCTCTCTTTCATTAACTACAAGATAATTTTTTTTAAGATCCTGTGTGCAGGACATAATGAATCAAATGGTATGATTATTACTCCTCATTACTCTTTGCCTTATGGCTTATTGACAGGTCAGGACTTGGCTGCCGCTTTCCCCATTGGGATGAGTTTTGTCTGGGACCTGGACAAGTACAATTACTTGGGATCCCAAACCTGGTCAATGGTGACTTCAAATGTGAGGAATGCCAGTGGGGGCTCAGGAACTGCAGTGGCAAGTAATAGAAGTTTATTCCCCCTGACACGAGGTGGGTGGGAGTTGCAGCCATGTGGCATACTTGCCGCTGGGAATCCAAATCTTCCTGACTCTGAGGCTGCCTTCTGTCCACTGATTCCTTCTGACTCATATTTATCTTATTATGTCTAGGTAAATATTATGATAGGTCGTGGTATTTTCTTCACAAAAGAATAAATGCTGTATTTTTAGTTTATTGCAACAGTGGCCAGAAAATTTCAGTGGAAAAGCTTCAGAACAATTACATCCTAGCTATTTGAAGGTTTGTCCAAATATCAAGAGAGTTTATAGGCAAATCAGTACTTTGCTGGTATTTTTCTCCACAAAGTCATCCAAAATTGAATGTACCAGAAGTAAATAACATGTTTCTATTTGGTACTGTGATAGCTGAGCCTGGTCTTCTGCAAAAGAAAAATGTAGAGATTCATCCCATCAGTAAAGAGACAACGTGGGATGCTGTAATAAGTATGGGCTATAGAGCCAAAAGATCTGGGTTCAAGTCCTGACTCATCCTACCTTTGTGAGTATGGACAATTCATTTTATTGTTCTTAGCCTCAGTTTCCCCATTTATGTAATAGAAATAATAATCTTGTACTACCTACCTCAGACAGTTGCTGGGAGGTACAAATGGTACAATATATGTCAAATTATAATTGCAAAGAATTTTTTAAATGTAATCAATTATTATCACCCATCTCACCCACTAGTATTTGAAATTCACAAAATCTCAATGTCAGAAGGGACATTGAGGGGACAGAAGGGACATCCAACCCCTGCCTGACAAGTGCCTCCAGACCATCTCTGATGAGAGATTATCCAGCCTTTGCTTGAAAACTTCCAGTGAAGGGCAATCAATTGCTCTTGGAAGCCCATCCTGCTTTTGGACAACTACAATTTTTAGGAAGTTTTTTTTTCCTTACACCAAACCTAAATTTGCCTATTTCCAGCTTCCATTGCTCTTCATTCTGGGGCCAAGCCAAACAAGCCTGGTCCCTTTCATACATAGTAGCCCCACAAAGAATTAAAGATGGTGATCATGGACGTATGGATGAAGTCTTCTCTGCATTAACCACTGCCAGTTCTTGTGACCAATCCTCATGTAGAAGGGACTTGGGGCTGTTCTTGGGACACTTTGTAGATTATCAATGTCCTTACTAACTTGAAGTCCCCAGAAATGAACACAACATGCCAGATATAGTTAGAGCAGTACAGATACAGCTGGACAATCACTTCCCTTTTCCTGGAAGCTATGCCTTTCTTAATGCATCCCAAGATGGAACTCACTGCCATATCATGCTGATGGTTCATTTTGAGCATGCAGGCCACTCATCTCCTTCTCCTCACATTCCAGATTGTTTTCAAAGTAATTATTGTTTAGCCATGTTTCCTCCATCTCCTACTTGTGAAGTTGAATTTTTGGACCTAGATGTAAGACTTACCATTCATTCCCATTATATTTCATTCTCTTAGATTCAGCCTAAGAATCTAGTGTGTCAAGATATTTTGGGGTGCTAATTCTGTCAACTAGTATTAACTATCCCACCCAGCTTTGTAGAGTGGGCAAATCTGATAAACATGCCTTCCACCTTTATACAAAGCATAAATAAAAATATTAAATACTACAGGGCTATTATAGCATTGGGACTGCTAAGTGGCACAGTAGATAGAGTGCTAGGCCTGAAGTCAGGAAGACTCATCTTCCTGAGTTCAAATCTGGCCTCAGACACTTACTAGCTGTGTGATCCTGGGCAAGTTACTTAACTCCATTTACCTCAGTTTCTCCATCTGTAAGATGAGCTGGAGAAGGAAATGGCAAACCACTCTTGTATCTTTGCCAAGAAAATCCCAAATGGGGTAATGAAGAGTTGAACACAATTGAAATGACTGAACAACAACAACATTATAGCATTGATCTAAAATGTAAATCCCTGGGGCACTTGACTGGAAGCCTCCTTCCAAACTGATATCAAACTATTCCTGACTCCTCTTTGGGTCCATCCATCCAACCAATGCCAAATCCAACTGATGATACTACTGTTTAACCTAGATCTTTACGCATGAGAGACTTTGCCAAATGCTTGACAATACCTGCAGTAAACTATATCCAAAGAATTCCCTTGATCTGTGAGTTTAGTAACCTCTTAGTAAAGTCAAATCCTTTTCCCACTCTATTGTGCTGTCTCCTTTCTTGCACCAAGAAAAACAAATATAATCTTTAGAAAGAACTCTGGAGTTGGAGTCAGATAGCATGTGTTTATACTCCAGTTCTGCCACTTAGTAAGTGTCTGACATTGGAAAAAGTAATTTCATCTCCCTGGGTCTCATTTTCCAAATCTGTAAGTTGAAAGTGTTAGACTAAATGGCTTCTTCTAGCTTTAAATTAAAACAGCTAAAAACAGTGAACATGAGCCCTCTCTACTATTCTTCCCTCCCTCAGGATGAAAATCTCTGGTCCCTTCAAGCATAACTTCAAGGTTTTATATCAACCTGGTTTCTGTCCTCTGTATGACTCCAGATTGTTGGTGTCCTTCCCAAAATGTGGCACCCAAAGCTGAACTTATGCATACTAAGGGAAATGGGGTTCAGCTGGCATAATCTGTCCTCAAAGTGACCATTCAGGCTCTGTGCGATTGCCTATTCACTTTCTAGGTAACATTTTATGATTTTATCATTGATTGTTATTAATATATCAATTGATAATACATTTTGGGAGGGGAAATGGATATTCAGAAATAAAAGCTATAAATAAAAATTAATTTTTCTGCCCATGAATTAAAGTCAACTGCACCACGAGTCATGGAATCATGAAAAATTCTTCTTCTGCATTTTGAATACTGGAACCCTACTGGCCTGTCCTCCAGGTCTGTGGCACTTCTCTCACTCTCCATGATTTTCCAAAGATCACTGACAGAGGCACAGAACCATAATCCCTTTCAGTGCCCTGGAATATAACTCAGCTAGGCTTGATGAACTTACTAAGCACAAGTGAGGAGATCTCTTCCTGTCTCCCTTCTTGTTTTCACTGTCCTATTAACCATTTTTATTCTGTACTGCCCAGTCTGAAGACCATATTCCTTGGTAGAAACAAAAAAAGAGTTGAGCAGTTTTACCTTCTCTAGGACATCTTTGCCCATTGTCTCATTCACTCTGCATGGCAGCTCTCTTCCCTCTTTGAGCTTTCCTTGACCTCCAACACCACTAAAAACAAAGTCCTTTGCATTGTCTTCACATTTATCATGAATCTCAGCTGGTTCTGGGCTGTGACTTTCTTAGTATTTGTATGTGGAAGAATCATATAGGCTTTTGTATTCGTGTCCTTGCTTTCATCCTTTTCTATGATATGTCAAATCTAAGTTGGAAATTTTAAAAAAAGTTTGTCAACTTAGCACAACTGATTAAAAAAAACCCTTCTACATTGCTTGGTGAATCCTTGTGCCTCCACACTATTCTCTTTACATAGCTCCCCCTTTGTGGATCCAACAGACGGCTCATTGGAGTCAATTTTGTTTGTGTCAGAATCTTATGCTTGAGAGTGTGTCATTCCCTTGGGAAAGTATTCTATATTAAAGGACTCGTGAGCCCGAATCCTGACAAAGACAAATAAAACTACTCTAAAACCAATTGGCAAAAGTAAGACATTCTAGTAGAGACGCAAATCTATTTCAATCCTGCAATCTCATTTCCTGACACCCTCAGGAGGTAGAAATATTTTTACTGTACTTTGGCAGTCTTGGGGTTGAAACCAAGAGAGAACCATTGACTTCATACCCCTGTCGACTGCACAGACTACAGTCAGAGGGGAATTTCAGTCCACTGATCAACTATATCCTTTGGATTGAAAGCAGACAGCAGCAGGGACTATAAAATACCCTGCCTGGAAAGAGATTTTTGAATAGTGATATTGTCAAAATGCTGGGGAAGTTGTAGAAACATTCTGGTCTTTTGGTTCCCACTCAAGTATTTTCTGACACAGTATTTAGTTGCACATCAACAATATGCCAAAGAGACAGTAGCTGAGACATGCAAAGAACATGTGTTGTATGTCTTAAATGTTGCTGCTGCTTTAGAAGGTAAAGGGAATGTTGGATGAGCTTCCAGGCAGTCCCTTGATATAAATAACTTCCTCCTTCCCTATATCCTCCCTCCCTGATAAATCCAAACCGTATGGAAATACACAATATGATATGACAGAGTCTTCTCTGCAGTGTGGAAAGGTCACTGGATTTTGAATCTGAAGACTTGGGTTTGAATTCTAATTCCTCACTTAGCTGTGTGATTTGGGGCAAATCACCTCTCTCTGCCTCAGTTTCTTTCTCTGTCAGATCAGGAGGCTGGACACTCTGGTCCTTTCCAGCTTTGAGACAATGGACCTTTGATGCATGGTCCTATTGCCTGAATCTTTTGCGTATACCATGGGCAACAGACCTTTGTACCTTTATGTCAGCTTCCGTAATGGTGGAGAATGTTGTCTTGGGCACACAGACTGCTACTGCCCTGAAATGCCCATCTCTGGCAATGGCAAGGCTCACTTGAAGAATCTGGAGTCCAAACCAGGTGAAAGCATCTCATGAATTGGTTGGTGCATCAGGCTGAGATGACCTCGAAGGCTCTTTCCAACTCTGAGGGTCCAACTCCTCACTGACAGATAAGGAAACTGAGACACAGAAATGAGGGGTAGTGTTTAGCAACTAATTACTAATTGTGAATTCTGCCTTTTCCTCATCTGTAAAATGAAGAGGCTGGATTAGATCTTAAGATTTAGAGCTAGAAGGGACCTGAGAGACCATTGAGTTCAACCCCATCCCTCACAAATACACCTAATTTTTCCAATGAGGAAACTGAGGCTGAAAAAAGTTAAGTAACTTTCCCGGGATCACACAGCTAATAGGCAGGATTTGAACTCAGGCCTTCCCAACTCCCAGCTTTATTCTCTATCCACTGTAACCACATAGCTATTTCTTAGATGGCTTCTTATTTGATAGGACATTAACAACTCAGAGAGATTAGCTGAGATATGCCTAGTGCCTCAGGGTGTAATCCCACCCACTGTCAGCCTATCCTCTGATATCCTGACCTGCCCCTTCTTCCCCTCCCTCCCCTCAACTGTATTTTGTTGCAGGTGCAAATTCATCTATAAGTGACCAGTGGCCCTCTGATGGAACTCTCTGCCCTCTCAGCTTCCCCTTTTAATTTCCCCAAGACTCAGCTCAAACAGCTACCTTCTACAGGAAGTCTTTCCCAGTCCATCCCCCCAGATTTCTCCCCCCTAGTTTCTTCTCTGCTGAGGTTACCTTCTGTCCACTCTCTATATAGCTTGTAGGTCATTCAGTCAGTCAACTAGCATTAATTAAACCCCTACTATGGACCAGGCACTGTGACAAGTGCTGGAGATACAAAGAAAGGCAAAAATCAGTCTCTACTCTCAAAGTCTGTTTAAATGTGGAGTCTCCATTCAAATATGAGCTTCTTGAGGGCAGAGATTATATTTTTTGCCTTTCCTTGCATCCCCAATACTTAGCCCAGTGCCTAATATACAGGTGCTGAATAAATGCTTGTGCCTGACTGACTAACTGAATGTCGACTCTTATGAGCTGAAAAAAGTTAACACGCCTGAAAAAAATCGCACGTGACTTCGAGAACTAGCTCACTTATCTGTATAATCGGGGCCATGACAATTCATTTTTTAACTTGTTCAAATGACTGCTGCAGTCCAAAAGCCATGAGGCCTGTTGGTCTCTGACATTTACTTATTACAAGCCTGGTATAGTCTGTAATGGAGCAGGCAAAATCCTTTTCACAAATGAATTCACTTAGGGGAAAAAGGATCTGCCTGGAATAAGCCACAACTCGTAGGACGCATCTAATGTTATTTTATGTTTTCATTGGTTTGGGCTTAATTTGTTTTCTTTTGTCAGCCCCAATAGATGAGTACAAGGTAATTTTTATTTGAATTTGGCTAAATAGGAAATATTAGCTAAATAGCTACCAAATAATATCCTACTGGGGAGAAGAAATTATTAACTTGTCCTTTATTTTGGTACCTTGATGCTTATAACAATAATAATAACAACTAACATTCATATAGTACCTACTATGTGCCAGGCACCATGCTAAATACTCTTCAATTATTTCATTTGACCCTCACAACAACATTGCAAGGTAAGTATTGTTTTCCTCATTTTATACTTGAGGTGACAGAGACAGAGGCTAAGTGACTTGTCCAAGGTCACACAGCTGGTAAGTTTCTGAGGCTGGATTTGAACTCAGGTCTTCCTGACTTCAAGGCTGATGCTCTATTCATTGTGCCACCTAGCTGACTAATTATAGAATCACTGATTGGTGCAAAGCACTTCATACAGGGTGTCTCAAGAGGCTCAGAATAACTTAAAACTGCACTAAGACTTTTGGGATATTCTGCATAATAACTGATTACAGTAATTATAATAAAACTTCAGTAATAAATTTATTTGTTTCAGTGGGTCTGTGACATAACTAGTGTGTGACAGTCAATCAACAAGCATTTGTTAAGAGCCTACTATGTGTCAGGCTTTGTGCTAGGAGCTGGTGATCCAAAAAGGACAAAATCAAAAAGTCTCCTTCCTCGTGGAACTTACAGCATAGTCTGGAAAGACCACATGTATGTATATAGGCATATACAACATAGATGCAAATCAATTTTGGTGGGAAGGCATTAAATTAAAGAGAGGCTGAGTGGAGGGGGGAATCAGAAAAGCTTAAT